>NW_028319302.1:587500-946243 GCF_062004578.1 Staurois parvus | reverse complement strand
AATGAATACAGAGCTATAATCCCCCAAATATCACTTCCCTGCCCCTCCCCCACTCTTCATAAAGAGATCCGTGTCATACAATCACTGAGGAATACTGAAAACAAATCTAAATATTAAAAGAAATGAAATAAGTAAAGGAAAGTCATGTTTAGATTTGGATGGAGTGGAGATGATTGGAGCCCCTGTCAGTGTTTATTGCTGTCTGTGCCCCCATTGTTGGGGAGACCCCCCCTCTCTGTTTGTCCTGTTTACCATCATCATCCAAAGTGAATGGGAAAGACGATCCCACATTTTGGGTTGTCCCCAGAAAAGTGATAGAGGGGAAATCTTCCGATGGGGACACTAGTTCTGGTGATCTGGGGGGTCCAGTTTGCATGGATTTCCTCTCACTTCCTGTTATGGACACATGGACGGTGCTGACCAATCAGAAGCCGCCTTGCCCGGACTGTCATCGCTGCAAGGAGAGAATAGATAGTTGTGGGGATTTCAAATCTGCAGACCTGTGAAGCGGCTTTCTCTCCTCTCCTTGCAGCGATGACAGTACGGGCGAGATGGCACAGGGGGGTGGAAATGTTTGATAAACGACGTGTCCAGGGACTAAATCGGGGCCCCAATCTACTTGTCCCTCATGACAATCTACTTGTTTTAAAAGCAAAAGAGACTTTATGGCGACTTAAACGTGTCATATTTTTAACATTGCGCTGTTTATCTCCCCCCCCCCTCTCTCCAGCACTGCACCCGGGGACTAGCAAGGAGGAGAGAGACCTTGCAGTGTACTGAGCACCGATTGGCTGCTCGTCAGGAATGGGTGGGTCAGGGCTTATACTTTATCCCTTTGGCTGCCAGAGACGTTTTTGCCATTTTTGCACACATTTAAAAAATCATTTTAAGCCTGAAGATGGCATAACACCCAAATATATATTTCCTGAAAGCAGAGACCCTAGAGAATAAAATAGTGGTAGTTCCAATTTTTTATGTCCCATATTATCGCAAAATTTCAGTAAAAAATACAAGTATGTTAATTTTAGGGCACAAAAAAAGCAATAAATGACCCTATTTTCTGTAAAATCTAAAAGCCGAGGTTGCAGCGAATAAATAGATATCCAACTTGTCATCCTTAAATTTGTGCGCACTTGTGAAATGGCGAGGAGCTTCAGTACCCTGTATTTTCTATAGGTGACACTTTATAAAGCTCCTTTATAGGTCACCAGTTTAGTATTACGGAGGAGGTCTGGTGCTAGAATTATCGCTCTCATTCTGGCGTGCGCGGCGATATGTAACGTATCGCAATCGACGGTTTGATGCGTAGGCGTCCCAGCGTGTGCTTTTACATTTTGTACGTTTTTGTATGTGTGGGGGTGCCGGCCTTTTTGGGGGGATGGCATGTGCTTGGGTGTAACTTTCATTTTTTATAATTGTAAAAAAAAAGTTTTTTTTTAATCACGGGGACAACTTCCCCTATGTGATGATTTTTGGTGACAGGTTCTCTTCGAGACATCCAAGGTCTAAAAGACTCTGGATGTCTCCCCTCTGTTCCTATGGGGATTGCTCTACAATCTCTCAACGGGGACCCGGAAGTGACATCATAACGTCACTTCCGAGTCAGCACAAGTAGGGGAGGGGACTCGTCCGCTCTTCTCCCTCCCCTCTACCCAACGGGGAGACCACACGACGGGGGTGCGGAGAGGCTGGCACTGTGCAACGCAGTCAACAGCAGCGCTGCCACCTATTGCCTCACCTGACAGGTGAGCCCTGCTGCTTGCCCGCAGCAGACCTAAAGGTAGAATGAAACTACCTGCCCAGCGCCCGGAACTACATGTCCCGGGTGTCAGGAGATAGTAATCCAACATCCCTGTGGCATCTGATTGGTCAGCACCGTCCATGTGACATCAATAGTCCTCTAGCCTGAACTGTCATTGCTGCAAGGTGAGGAGAGAAATCGGCAGGGATTTCAGATGTCGGCGTCTTTGTCTCCTCTCCTACCGCTGAGAATATGGAGTATCTGCCACCATGGTATACATCCCCACATGCCCACTCTCCGCTGCGGAAAAACTCCGCTGCGGCATTTGATTTGGACTGAAATTGCATTCCTGTTCACATTGCATGCTGGTCTTTGTGGTGCAATTTGTGTTCATACATTTTGTATTGACGCACATCGCACCACAAAGTATCGGCAATCGGTATCGGCGAGTACTTGACCGAAAGTATCGGTACTGGCCGATCAGAAAATGGTATCGGTGCATCCCTGCTTTCTAACCTGCATGCTGGCTTCAAGTTGGTGTTTCAAAGTATGGATTCTAGAGACAGCCAGGCAAATAGCATTTTCAGAGTGTTCCATAATGATCTCCATATTGTTTCATGCATTCGTTTCCTTCAAAGTCTACCTGTCATGAGAAGTATGGGTCTGCTTTTGTGGCCATTGTTGGTCTTCTGAAAATGCTATGTGCCTGGTAGTTTGGCTTCAATGCCTGGAACAAGCATGCTGTGAATGTCAGAAAACTGTTAGAATTCCTCATCTCTGTACTTGTGAAGGATGATCCAAAGTATCATGGCGGGTACTACAATTCTCAGAAGGACGGGTCACCTCGATATGTTCCTCAGGGTTTCCTTTGAAGCTGAAGTCTTTCCATCCCCATCAACATGCTGATGAGTTTTAAAAGGAAACTTTCTGTTTTCACTATATAGCTTGTTTAGACATCACTGGGTCTCTGTGCTTCCCTATGCAATGGCTGGCGAGAGGTGCTTGTGGGATGCTGGCCTTCTGAGATGATCACAGCACCCTGCCTCAGTACTCCTCTCATAGGTCCTCAGTTCTGATACAAACAGTGGGCTGACTCTTAGGACGAGTTGTGCAAAAATCAAAATGCTTTGATGGTTGGATGTCCGTCTGTCAGCAGTGGCACTCTCGGCAGGCTTGGTTGGCACACAAATCACTCCAGGTAATGCACACATGTGATGCCGAATCTTCATGATTGAAAGTGAAATCCAATGAATGAAAAGGGTGGACCAGGGACAGGAAGGCCGGGGAGGAAAGAATAGATGCTTGACGTCCTCCAGCAAGGAAATAAGGTGGGCTCTGACTTGTGATGCACACTGTGAGAAGCTCAGTGTGCAGTGAAATCATGCCATGTCAGTAGAGCAGAGAAGTCTGTACAACTGTGTAAGACTGAAGGGAAGCTGAAGTTCAGATCTTCAAGATTTATGTGCTCAGCTTTGATCTAGCTAGTGTCTATTAAACTCCAGAAGATCAGAAAAGAAGTCTTATCAGGTTACCTCGTATTTGTACTTTCAGTGAACTGCTTTCCTGCCGCCCTATAGAAGATATACTGCTACAGGGCGGCAGGGGTGCGCAAAATCACCTGTATATATACGTCATTTCGCATTTCTGAGCCGTGCACGCCCCTACCCGTGCAGCTATTCGCAGCCTTAGCTGTCAGTCACCGGGTCCCGGCGATCGAGGAGCATTACTGACGGAGGAAGAGAACTGTATGTAAACAATACAGTGCTCTCCCCTGTCAGCTACTGCACAATGCTTTGCATGGCTTACACAGCACACAGTTAACCCTTTGATCGCCCCACATGCTAACCCCTTCCTGACCAGTGCCATTAGTACAGTGTCAGCGCTTTTTATTAGCACTGATCAGTGTATTGGTGTCACTGGGGATGTCAGCGACACCAAGTCAGTTCCCCCCAGTGTCAGAATGCCCGCCGCAGTCATGCTATAAGTTGCTGATCGCCGCCATTACTATTAAAAATAAATCTTGCCCATTGGAGGACAGGCAGGCTGTGCTCCCACCACAGCCAGAATCTGCTTGCTTGTACATCCCGTATGGGCAAGCAGATACTTACTGACAGGAAGGCTCAATGAACTACCATGGTGCTGTGGACTGGCGTGATAGTTGATTGAAAACCACAAACTGACAACTGGAAAGGCTGCTGGGACTTGTAGTTTTCCCATTCACAGAATACTGTGAATGAGTGACGCTGCCGGAGCCCCGCATAGCAGTTTTTATTTTACATTTTGACAGCTAGCAGGGGGGAGAAGATCCCCCATTAGCAGATACAACGGTGATGGGGGGGGGGTGCAGGGGCTGGTGTGATTGTAACCCTGAATATGGGTGTAACGTTACAAAAGGTGACTGTATCCTTTAAAGGATGAGTTCACCTTTTAAAAAACAATAATTATTGCACTTTTTTTTTTTTTGCAGGTAAAATAAATGTGCATTTCTTATTTCTGTCTGCAGGAGCCCGTAGACCATTGTGCCAGCGCCATGCGGGTCTCCTGCAGATCTGTTAGTATATCTTCTTACACGTAAAGGGATGTACGAGCCAACAGATATACTGACAGGAAAAATGAATGAACTACCACGGCACTTCACAGCACAGTAGTAGTTTATTGAGGACTAAAGCTGACAGCCGCTAAGGCTCTTGGGACTTGTAGTCTCTCATCCACAGGTGACTGTGTGGGCGGAGCCCTACACGGCCACGGTTTTAAAAATTTGACAGCGAGGGGGGAGAAGATCCCCCACAGGGTCCAGTCTGATCATAACAACATATTACATTTTACACCCTGCGTTTGGGTGTAACGTTACGAAAGGTGAACTTGTCCTTTGACGGCTGCCGACATTTTTACAGGATCTTGCTAGCTGAAAGATCCTGCATAAAAAGGATCCATACTGCATCTCTGCTCATATGGCCTGATCCATATAGGTTTGTGGGAGGTGAAATGTACGGGCAGCTTTATGGGCTCTCACATTTTTAAAAAATATTTCTCTGCCCTGAATGAGTCATTTAAAATGACGCCCCATGGACTAGAATGCAGCATTTATGTGCTCGTCTACTGCTTATATATAATTATTACATTGAATGATGCAAGTGCCTACACTTTGACTTGATATTTGACTCTTAAAATCCCTGTACAGCAGAGTTCAGATTTGACCAGAGAGAAGCCGCAGCACAAGAAGTGAATCAGTTCTGCTGCAATACTCGTGTAAGGGGCATGCGGTTAGGAGGAGAGAGCAGAGTGACGGGTGTGAGCTCATCAGTCTACTGCTTCTTTCACTATCCATTCAGACTGAGGGAGGAGCAAGAACTGTAAGTTACTGCAGCAGATTAAAATCAGGTCTACTGCCCTGCTAGACAGAGCTGTGCAGTGTGACAGAGCTTTGAAATTCTCAGAACTGGACAGACAGAAATAAAGAATCTTTTGGCAGGTAAAATGTCTCTGTTCTATGTATTCCAGATTGTTTTTCAGCAGTTCATCTTCAGGTTGTACTTTTCTGCCTGGAGCCACTCTGGTTGAACAAAAACAATGTAGAAATGAAAGGATCTAAGCACCTTTCGGAGCATGTCACCCATATTTGGGGTGTAACACTTACCATGCTCCTATTCCCCAACCTCCCGCCACCAGCGCTCCTCTCCATGACAGTGGGCTTCTTCCCTCACCCGCTGTCACAATTTAAAAACAGTGTGGCCCTTCAGGGCTCCACCCACATGTCCACGTCATTCATTCAGTTTCCTTGAATGAACGGACTACAAGTATTGTCAGCCATTGTGGCTGACAGGTTGTAGTTGTCAATGAGCTGCGAGGACACTGATGAGCACTCTTGTAGTTCATTGATTCTTCCTGCAGTGTAGGAACTTTCTGACATATGGGAGTACGGGCAGACAGCTTATTGTGGGTCTGCAGGATCCTGGCATTGCACCCACAATCTGCTGATCACAGGTGCAATACTTTACAGAATGTAATGTGCAAAAATAGTAAATGCACTTTTTTGTTGGCTGCAAAAATAAACGTGCATTATTAATTTTTTTTTACAAAAGGTGAGCTTATCCTTTAACCACTTGGTAACCGTGATATAGCCAAATGACGGCTACAGCGCGGTTACCTAATTCTGGGAGGGTGTCTTATGACGTCCTCCCAGAATGTGCCCCCCGCTCACCATCAGGGGCACGCACCCGGCGATCTCCGTGATCGCTGTGTCCTACGGAGACAGCTGATCACATGATGAGGTAAAAGGCCAATCACAGCAGCCTTTTCCCACGTGATCAGCTGCGTCCAATGACACAACAGTTCACTGTGTAAATACAGTTTCCTGTTATCGGCAGCATTTTCCTCACACTGTCACAGCGTGAAGAAAGTACTGCCGATAACTGTCAGCTGTCACAGAGGAGATCGGCAATGATGATCAGTGCCCTTCAGTACCACCCATCAGTGCCCAACAGGGCCCCCATCAGTACCGCCCATCAATGCCACCCATTCAGCTTCGGCAGTCAGGTCTGGCAGTCAGTGTCGCCCATCAGCTCCTCCTATCAGTGCTCATCATTGCTGCATATGTTTCTCTTCTTTTGTTTTTATCGTGCAAAAAATAAAACACCCAACTGCGATTAAATACCACAAAAAAAAATCTCTGTGTGAAAAAAATGATAAAAATGTCATATGCGTACAATGTAGCATGACTGTGCAATTGTCATTCAATGTGAGACAGCGCTGAAAGCTGAAAATTGGCCTGGGCACAAAGGGGGTATAAGTGCCCGGTAGATAGGTGGTTAAACTTGCAGGTTTCTGAGTGTAGACTTCAATCCTCCTTTAAATTGTAATGTAAAATAAATGCACCCTAAAGACAACGGAAATATGAGAGCTGCTCATAAGAAGTCAAGTGTTCAGAATTACAAATCAAACTGATTGTATTCCTGTCCATGGTAGAATATGTGGGCAGTGCTGGGGTTGATGCTCTTCCAAATAACTGATATGTTTATTTTTGTTGTCAAAGTGAAAACTGAATGACTGTAAAGAGAAAGTTCTCTCCAGCAATTGTCGTCCCCAAGAATCTGTCCAAGGGAACGTCTGACTTGCTGGTGCTGTTCACGCTGGACCACAACTAGGATGTGTTCAAGGTAAGTTTGTTGATGTGTTTGGATCGTGGCGTACCGATGTCCTGACTGCAAGTGTTTTGGGTTTATTCTGTGACTCCGTAGCAAGTGCAGTAACCACCCCAACAAAATGTTATTGAATGACAGATTCTTTGATTAGAATCAACTTCCATTTTTCTCTTGACTGAAAATAAACAGTGGCTGTAGGGCCAGTTATTGGTGGGGGTGGGGAAATAACTGTGTCAGTGTTAAACCGCTGCAAAAGGATTGTGGTGCATAATTCCAATGGGTTACATTTAGGAAGGCTTAATTGGGAGAATCCTGTCATTAAGTGTTCTTGCATGGCAACCACTTACTGTTATCTCACATATATATTCCTATTATTATTGCCAAATTTACCACCCTAACTCCTCCCGCAGTTTTTACACTACATAGACAGTAGTATACCGAAACGTGCGGATTGTTCCCGATTGGTGTGCTATTACTTTGTGGAACGTTTCGCCGAATGGTTCACGAAATATCAGCGTTTTTGTGGTGAAATTGGTCCCATAGGAATGAATGGCGGAATGTTGAAAACTAGAGTGGGAGCTGACAAAAGCTAGAGTGTGAGCTGAAAAATCAGGACATGATTTCTAAACTGCCATCACTCCCTCATTTTCAAGCCCACCTACACAAATCTTATATCAAAACGTTCAGCTATCCCTGCTGCCACTAAAAATGTCCACGGCTAGGCCATAGTCCTGATAGTCTTCACAATATGACCATTTGTTTGCAACTCACGCCGCCCATTGACATTCATTGAAACTGCACTCTAGCCACCTCAAATTTGAAGGGCAATTTCTAAACTGCGACTGTGCCTTCATTTTTAATATTTCAGAGACATACTATGCAACAAAATGTAGGGCTGGGTCTTGTGATTCTCACAATATAAAGCTCTTCAGATTTATCATTTTTAAACTACAATCTTTTGAAGAGGCCAACCGCCAGTGAAGTGAGCAAGTTGGAGCAGTTTTTTAACCGCTCTTCTCTGGCCTTGCTGTAGAGTGAGTTGCCATAGGAACCCACTCCACCCAGTTACACCGCCCACTCCAGTTATAGACTACTGGTGGAGGCAAGAACACTTCACACAATTTCCCCAGAAATTGTAGCTTTTCTAGTTATAAGCTGGTGTTCTGTCATACAATGGACTAGATATATGATATTCCTACTGTTATATTTGTGTTTTATCCTAGACCTTCGGTTATATTATTACACTGAGGATCTCAGGGGTGGAGAGGCTATTTATTAGGAAAAAGTGGATCAGGTGTTTCCTGGTAGGAGGAGCCTATCCCTCATGTGAAGCTGTCCTGGAAGATTCCTGGAAATAGTTAACAGGTAAATAACTGTGTTTTTTTCTCTTTGTGAATGAGCCCTAATTTGGTCTAAGCTGCAGATGAGTATGATCTATTATAGGGCAAGTGCTGATGTAATTGTTAGGCTACTTTCACACCAGCATTCCAAACAGGTCAGTTTTTCAGGCAGACCTGGTTGGAAGGTCCATGGAGCCCTACGTACAGGCAGATGTAATTGGGCTTGTGTCTGTTTACATCCACCTACCACCATCCAGGTCCAGAAAGCAAAAAAACAGACAAGAAATGCGTAATTTTTAATTTATGTTGACTGGATGGGAGGTACAGGAGAGTCCATTTACACCTGGCCACCCATAGAGCTGACAGGGGTCTGCCTGTGTCCACAGAAACTGTAAGGGCGCGGATGTGACCGGTCACAAACTGAAACATTATTACTCCTGCAGGTCACAAAATAGTAATGCTAAGGCTCCTTTCACACAGAGGAAAGTCCACTCCGATCTGTGAGCAGATACCCTGCTGATCGGAGCCAAACGGTTTGAAAGGTGCCTTATTAGGGGTGTTTATTTTTTTTAACTAATGGAGATTTAATGTGTTTCAGTGCAGTAGTTGCCACAAATCTGCAGCTTTTCTCCTGTGCTTTAAGGAAATGTTTTTCATTTGTTGTCATTTTATGCGTGTTAATACTTGTTTTATTGGTTGAGATATATAGTTACAGTCAGGTCCATAAATATTGGGACATCGACACAATTCTAACATTTTTGGCTCTATACACCACCACAATGGATTTGAAATGAAACAAACAAGATGTGCTTTAACTGCAGACTGTCAGCTTTAATTTGAGGGTATGTACATCCAAATCAGGTGAACGGTGTAGGAATTAAAACAGTTTGCATATGTGCCTCCCACTTGTTAAGGGACCAAAAGTAATGGGACAGAATAATAATCATAAATCAAACTTTCACTTTTTAATACTTGATTGTAAATCCTTTGCAGTCAATTACAGCCTGAAGTCTGGAACGCATAGACATCACCAGACGCTGGGTTTCATCCCTGGTGATGCTCTGCCAGGCCTCTCCTGCAACTGTCTTCAGTTCCTGCTTGTTCTTGGGGCATTTTCCCTTCAGTTTTGTCTTCAGCAAGTGAAATGCATGCTCAATCAGATTCAGGTCAGGTGATTGACTTGGCCATTGCATAACATTCCACTTCTTTCCCTTAAAAAACTCTTTGGTTGCTTTTGCAGTCTGCTTTGGGTCATTGTCCATCTGCACTGTGAAGCGTCCAATGAGTTCTGAAGCATTTGGCTGAATATGAGCAGATAATATTCCCGAAACACTTCAGAATTCATCCTGCTGCTTTTGTCAGCAGTCACATCATCAGTAAATACAAGAGAACCAGTTCCATTGGCAGCCATACATGCCCACGCCATGACACTACCACCACCATGCTTCACTGATGAGGTGGTATACTTAGGATCATCAGCAGTTCCTTTCCTTCTCCATACTCTTCTCTTCCCATCACTCTGGTACAAGTTGATCTTGGTCTCATCTGTCCATAGGATGTTCCAGAACTGTGAAGGCTTTTTTAGATGTCATTTGGCAAACTCTAATCTGGCCTTCCTGTTTTTGAGGCTCAACAATGGTTTACATCTTGTGGTGAACCCTCTGTATTCACTCTGGTGAAGTCTTCTCTTGATTGTTGACTTTGACACACATACACCTACCTCCTGGAGAGTGTTCTTGATCTGGCCAACTGTTGCGAAGGGTGTTTTCTTCACCAGGGAAAGAATTCTTCGGTCATCCACCACAGTTGTTTTCCGTGGTCTTCCGGGTCTTTTGGTGTTGCTGAGTTCACCGGTGCGTTCCTTCTTTTTAAGAATGTTCCAAACAGTTGTTTTGGCCACGCCTAATGTTTTTGCGATCTCTCTGATGGGTTTGTTTTGTTTTTTCAGCCTAATGATGGCTTGCTTTACTGATAGTGACAGCTCTTTGTATCTCATCTTGAGAGTTGACAGCAACAGATTCCAAATGCAAATAGCACACTTGAAATGAACTCTGGACCTTTTATCTGCTCATTGTAATTGGGATAATGAGGGAATAACACACACCTGGCCATGGAACAGCTGAGAAGCCAATTGTCCCATTACTTTTGGTCCCTTAACAAGTGGGAGGCACAAATGAAAACTGTTGTAATTCCTACACCGGTCACCTGATTTGGATGTAAATACTCTCAAATTAAAGCTGACAGTCTGCAGTTAAAGCACATTGTACAGCAGACTGCAATGCACCTTGTTAGTTTCATTTCAAATCCATTGTGGTGGTGTATAGAGCCAAAAATGTTAGAATTGTGTCGATGTTCCAATATTTATGGACCTGACTGTATAGCAATACAGCGTTTATGTGTGTATTTCATGTTCTACTTCTTCCCAGGTACATTTATCGCCTCTGTCCATTTAACCGTGTAACACAGAAGCCGAAGGATGGAGGATCAGAGACTAATTTGGGGTGAGTTTGTGATATTTCTGGTTCTGTAAGCTCAGAAATGATGATTTTTACTACTGTGAGGATGCCCCAAACCTGCCAGCAGTAAGCCTTCTATACAAAAGTGAAAACAATGGAGTCCAATGGCATTGATATTTGTATGCATGTTTTGAGTAAGAAACAAATGTGAAAGTACCTAAAGTAAAAAAAAAAACACAATTGTGTTGGAACACAATTCCTATCCACAAGCCCACTCTTTGTAGGATCCATTCACACCATCGACATTATGCATCACACCGTTTACTTGTTTTACTTCAAAGGATAAGCTGCTCTTTGTGAAAAAAAAAAAAAAAGAAGAAAAGAAAAAAAAAACATTTTTACCTTCAAAAACTTTCCTAATTTTTTTTTTTTATGCAGCCTGGGTGCAATATTAGGCTCCTGCAGAATGTCAGTGTTGCTATCACCACGTACTGGGAGGAGCAGTGAACTACCTAGAGCACTCAACAGTGCCGTGGTTGAGGACTATAAGCCGTCAGCTGCAAAAGCTGTTGGTACTTGTAGTTTTCCCGTTCACAAAATTCTGTGAATGGATGACACGGCTGGGTGGACGGAGCGCCGCAAGGCCGTGTTTATTTAAAATGGTGGGTGTGGGGAGATGATCAGCAGCATGCTGACACAATGAGGATTGGGGGGGGCCTTGTTGCTGCTGCAAAAGTAACTTGTTACATGTTACACCTTGAATACGGGTATAACACGTAACGTTACAAAAGGTGAACTTGTCCTTTAATAAAATTTCACAAAATAACATTTCATTCAGTGCATTGGTGTGAACCGGACTCACAGGAAATGGGCAAATAGGCTCCTGAGCACCTTCTAGTAAATGTGATTTTTCTTTTTTTGTTATGACTTCATATTCACAGCATCTGGAACACCTGGGCCGGACCAGAAAATGACAGATTTAGTGCCATGAAGTACGACCAGGGCACAGGCTGTTGGCAGGGTCCCAACCGGTCCACATTGGTGAGTGTCACTAGGGATGACCAATGGGAATAACATGTTGGATTGCGGGGCATTGCCTGCTGTGACCAAAGTGCAGGGTATGGCTTCATTACAGGATAACGAGACACCTAGAAGGTCACATACACCATATATCTTATGCCTACTCTGCACAGCTATGTAACAGCATTGCAGTCACTTTATAAATACAGCCACATAGCAGGTTTGTAGTCTCCATAAAAGTTTATCTGTACACATACAGCCACGTGGAAGGATTGTACTCGGAATCTTTGGGAACGTGTGAGGAGGCGTGTTTCCCCCTGTATGTTGCACCGTAGCAATCGTGATGAGATGTTTGATCAGACTAAGACATGCAAATGCCGTAATTTTTCTCCCTTCTGCAGGTGAAATTGTTCTGTGGTAAAGAAACAGTCGTCAAGTCCACGTCGGAGCCGAATCGTTGTGAATACCTCATGGAATTCTACACTCCGGCCTCCTGTCAGCAGCCCGCTGGGATTCCCCAACCAGAGGAACATGAGGAGCTGTGACCTCATCAGTCCTATAGGTGCCGTACTGTTCTGAGTGGGAGTGTGAGCGGGGAAAAAGTGTTTTAGGCTCAATACCCACAATAAAATGGTATATGTTGGTTGTAGTGCAGTGCATTGCGGTCTGCTGTACAATGTAAGGGTGTGCCATTCATAATCCATACACCCCAATGCGCTGCACATAGAGCAGGTATATTAGAAAAAACGCATTGGTGGAAGGTCCTTATTTTCATGTAGGTAAACGTCCCTGCTGTTTTGGTCCTGCGGCACTTGTATTTTTCTTGGTCTTGAATTAGTTGGCAAATACAGTATCTCCCAGAAGTGAGTACACCCCTCACATTTTTGTAAATATTTTATTCTATCTTTTCATGTGACAACACTGCAGAAATGACACTTTGCTACAATGTGACGTAGTCAGTGTACAGCTTGTATAACATGTAAATTTACTGTCCACTCAAAATAACTCAACACACAGCCATTAATGTCTAAATCGCTGGCAACAAAAGTGAGTCCACCCCTAAGTGACAATGTCCAATTAGCCATTTTCCCTCCCCAGTGTCATGTGACTGGTTAGTGTTACAAGGTCTCAGGTGTGAATGGGGAGCAGGTGTGTTAAATTTGGTGTTATCGCTCTCACTCTCTCATACTGGTCACTGGAGGTTCAACATGGCACCTCATGGCAAAGAACTCTCTGAGGATCTGAAAAAAAGAATTGTTGCTCCACATAAAGATGGCCTAGGCTATAAGAAGATTACAAACATAAATCACGTGATAGTGCCACTTCAAATCTCATAAATGTACAAACGCATAAATATATAAGTCCAATATGAATAATTCAGTGATGCAACATACACATGCAATGTGCAATTGGTGCTCAATCGTGTAAGTGCCAACACACTTTTCCACTCCAGCTGCGTGTGTATGTGTATGTTGCATCACTGAATTATTCATATTGGACTTATATATTTATGCTTTTGTACATTTATGAGATTTGAAGTGGCACTATCACGTGATTTATGTTTGTTATCTTTATTCCAATATTATTTGCTGGCACTTGTGTGGAGCACTAAGATGATTTGGTCACTTTAAGATGTGTCATATTTTTCATATTTCATATGTTTTCATTTTTTTTCCCATGTTTTCAATATCATTATTTCACATGTAGGTGTGTTTGGCATTTTTAGCCCATGTAGCAATATTTATAGTGATTTAGTTTATTAGCGCTGCACTATTGTTTAATATTTATTCTGCACTGGTTGGGTATCAGTTTGAGTGTAAGCAGCTGATAGGTAGGGTTTGGGGTCCATTACAGCGCAGGAGGAATTTTTTATCAAACAATTGTCTAGGCTATAAGAAGATTGCCAAGACCCTGAACCTGAGCTGCAGCACGGTGGCCAAGACCATACAGCGGTTTAACAGGACAGATTCCACTCCGAACAGGCCTCGCCATGGTCAACCAAAGAGGTTGAGTGCACGTGCTCAGCGTCATATCAAGATGTTGTCTTTGGGAAATAGATGTATGAGTGCTGCCAGCATTGCTGCAGAGGTTGAATGGGAAGGTGGTCAGCCAGTCAGTGCTCAGACCATACGTCACACACTGCATCAAATTGGTCTGCATGGCTGTCGTCCCAGAAGAAAGCCTCTTCTAAAGATGATGCACAAGAAAGCCTGCAAACAGTTTGCTGAAGACAAGCAGACTAAGGACATGGATTATTGGAACCACGTTCTGTGGTCTGATGACACCAAGATCAACTGATTTGGTTCAGGTGGTGTCAAGTGTGTGTGGAGGCAACCAGGTGAGGAGTACAAAGACAAGTGTGTCTTGCCTACAGTCAAGCATGGTGGTGGGAGTGTCATGGTCTGGGGCTGCATGAGTGCTGCCGGCACTGGGGAGCTACAGTTCATGGAGGGAACCATGAATGCCAACATGTACTGTGACACACTGAAGCACAGCATGATCCCCTCCCTTTGGAGTCTGGGCCACAGGGCAGTATTCCAACATACCGACCCCAAACACCGCTCCAAGACGACCACTGCCTTGCTAAAGAAGCTGAGGGTAAAGGTGATGGACTGGCCAAGCATGTCTCCAGACCTAAACCTTATTGAGCATCTGTGGGGCATCCTCAAACGGAAGGTGGAGGAGCGCAAGGTCTCTAACATCCACCAGCTTTGTGATGTCGTCATGGAGGAGTGGAAGAGGACTCCAGTGGCAACCTGTGAAGCTCTGGTGAACTCCATACCCAAGAGGGTTAAGGCAGTGCTGGATAATAATGGTGTCCACACAAAGTATTGACACTTTGGGCCCAATTTGGACCTTGTCACTTAGGGGTGGACTCACTTTTGTTGCCAGCGGTTTAGACATTAATGGCGGTGTATTGAGTTATTCTGAAGGGACAGCAAATTTACATGTTATACAAGCTGTACACTCACTACGTCACATTGTAGAAAAGTGTCATTTCTTCAGTGTTGTCATATGAAAAGATAGAATCAAAAATTTACAGAAATGTGAGGGGTGTACTCACTTCTGTGAGATACTGTATATATCCTTAACTTCCCCCTCTGTGGAGAACAGGGTGGCAGCAGGACTGTTTTACAGCTGCTGCAAAGCTTAGTGCGCTGTGTTCAGAGAATTCAGTGATAGTATTGTACCCAGTGTAGGCGCAGACTCTCCCACAATTACACACTCCGTGGTCATTTTTGTGGTTTTAATACGAACGCTAATAATAAGAGCTTTAGTAAAATGAATGGAAGGCTAAGACTAATTTTTTCTAAACAATAGAAAAAAAGTTTGTTTTGATATTACTGAAATAGGTCGACTCATCCTTTTTAAGCGTTTTACTTGGCTCTTAATTTTTGTTTTCATTTCTTAATTATTAACAAGAGAACGGTAGATTAGTTAGAAATGTTTACAATGTTGCAAGAAAAATATTTCCTTTTCCTCGCACAGAGGCTGATACAGAATGGTCAGCTTAATCCGGACACACATGGGTCAAATTCCCAACACATTTTCTTTTAAAAATCATAACAATGAATTTTGTTCGAATTTCGTACCATTAGCGGGTCGCAGCAACGGCTGATTTTCGTGCGGCCATCACATTTGAGTGATCAGCGTGTTAGAATTTGTTTGAAAAACGAACGCATTTCTAATCAATGATGGGATTGTGCGAGAAATATAATAAAAAAAGATATGAGCTGTGAAAGAAAAGAAAAGTTCTGTAGCCACATGAGGTGAAATTGAAGGCTTAATTGAATTTCAAAATCAATGGTGACACCATCGGATTACAAAATGCACAACATTTTTTAACAAAATTAGTTTGGAATTCGACCCATGTATGGCCTGCATTACACGCCAACCTTCACATAGCAGTCAGCGCTTTTGCCTTTAACATGTCCTCCTACAATTCATTCAGTGCGTTCATTCTTCTTCTGTTCTGTTTTCCAACAGATGAAGCGCAAGACTCCATGTCACTACCTAGGAGCCATGAATGCTGTGACCGGTGGGATGAAGCCCCGTGACCTCTTGTGACCTCAGAATCCCCATCCTCCTTCCCTCCAGATCACTGCAGTAAAAGTCACCGGCAACCAACAGACACATTCCATCCATCCATCCATCCTGCATTGCTGCTCTCTGCACCTTCACATTGTACATAGTCATGATTTCTGTGTGCAGTGTTTAATTGTATTAAATTTAGACCTTTCCCACTGGCTGCTGTAGTTTTTCTTTAGGGTTTGTGGTGAACAAAATGCTATTCACGTAGGCTACAATAGACTTGCTCAGTATCTAAACGATTTGTTATTGATCATCCTTAATTTTGATGTAAATCTGTTAAAATGGTGTAGTGACCCCCCTGGCTAGAAAAGGAAAAACCTTGAGCACAGGGGTGGGTTGATATTACCCCAGGGTGGATCCATGGGCGCAGTGGAGGGTTACAGTGACGAAGGGCACCTAGCACTTTAGTATTTTATAGTATTCTGCTCTGGCTCACAAGGGAGAGAAGATTAGGGATTCGGATACCTCCAGCAACATGGGTTCAAAACTTCATCACACTCCTGCTCCACCCAAGGGAGTACCAGGATTCTCAGAGGGCAAACCCCAATCTTCCTCCTTCTTTTCCTGGCTCTTCAGCTTGGGTACTGTATGCTCCTTGACCTGGCAAGGCAGCTGGAGGATTTTCCTAGTGGTTTACCATGGGGGACATAAATATGTATAACCTAGTATTGCTGCCGCTCCCTTGTTTATTGCCCTAAGCGTCAGTGATTCCTAGTAGCATCAGCCAGGAGCAGCAACACAGCTTAGGAGAGAGCCAAGTAAAGAATATTGATCAACCTGGCAGAACTATGTTTATGGCAGGGTGGCTACAATGGACAATTTGAAATGAGTAGATCCGTTATCAGAAAAGAAAAATACACGATTAGAGTTAAAGGATAAGTTCACCTTTAAACACTAAAACTCTTTTTTGCAGGTAAAAAAAAATGTGCATTTATTATTATATTTTTGTTTTTTTTACTTTGGAGCCTAGAAAGCATTGTACTCGCGATCAGCAGATATGGGTGCCATGCAGGGCTCCTGTAGACCTGTCAGTGTATCTGTGTGTTCCTACCTCACAGGCAAGATGATACTGACAGGAAGAGACAAAGGACTACCACAGTGCTCAACAGCTCCGTGGTAGTTCATTGAGAACTATAAGCCCACAGCCGCAAAGGCTATCCAGACTTGTAGTTTTCCATTCACAGAATTCTGTAAATGAATGACGTGGCCAGGCAGGTGGAGCCCCACACGGCTGCGTTTTTTAAAAAAAATAGTAACAGCTATCGGGGGAATCTGCTCGCTGTGACTAGATGCAGCAGAGAGGGCACCGGGAACACGCCATCCTTACTGGAGCTGTTGTATTCCCAGCCTTGCTAATGGCATTTTTATGTGGCTGACCAATAGAGAAGGGGGTAGGATGAGACCCATGTTTCCCACGCACATTTCTTTGCAGGTAAAAAAATGTGCATTCATTTATTTTTATTTTTTTTAGGAGCCTGTAAAACCTTGCACCCCGTGATCAGCAGATCGCAGGTGCAGTCTCAGGCTCCTGCAGGTTGTCATTGTATCTGTTTGCCTCGTATGGACAGGCAGTTACACAATGACAGGAAGACTCAATGAACTGCCTAGAGCACTCACTAGCACCCTGGTAGTTCAAGAACTACAAGCCGTCAGACACAAAGACTGTTGATACTTGTAGTTCATTCATTTACATTCTGACCAGACGGCTGAATTCTTGTCAAATTGTGACAGCGGGCGCTGAGAGAAGATCCCTGGCCCGCTGTCAGGGGGAAGGGGGGGGGATTGGCGACCCTAAAGTGTGTGGAACTTGTAACAAACCTTTAAGTTGCATAAAACCTTTCCTGCCAATATGTCTGGACCTGATTGGCATATTGCCTCTTTATTGTCTGCTCTGTATAAGAAGTGCCAATATACTGGATGTGCTATACTCAGATTTGGGCAAGAAGAGGAGATTACTGTATAAATCTGCTTTATGGGTCAGTCCAGCTAAAATGGATATTTTAATTATGGGTGGTGATTAGTAAATGGAGACCCCTCATATCTTAGGAATTCACAGTCTTCTCCGTAGAATTCTTGGCTATTATAAAGCACTAAAAGAGCCTCCCAGTTTCTACCACTGTGCTGTGTGTTGCTGTTGGGCTTTGCTGACTGGACCCCCACCCATATCTTTGGGTTCCTTAACCTCCCCGGCAGTATGATTATTTCAGATTTTTGGTGCTGAAAGCGGTACCATTTTTTTGCATGGAAATATGTAGTTTTTTTTATTGTAGGCTGTAATTTTTAGGAATAACTCACTGAAATCTGTCCGAATAAGAGTCTATTAAACATCCCGGGTATGATAAAATTTGAAACACGAAATCATAAATTATAATTTAATAAATAATCATAAAAAATAATAATATAATAATACATTTAATTCAATAATATAATCAAACCGAAAACACTGAAATTTGAAATATAGCGCCAAGTTCGCACATTGCTGAGCAAAGTCGCAGAATCGTTTTCAGTGTCTGATGAGGAATTTTCCCCACGAATCATTATCACTCAATTCTGCAAGTGGTTCTGATTTACTATCGCTGTTCTCTAGCCGGTCTAAAACCGCTTTTGACCTAAAGGGACACTTTTTGGACGCCATGGACGTTTCTCAGTTTCCAGGCAGAAAGAACAGTAAAAATGCAGGCAGGGCGCAGGACAAAGCACTCGGGACAAAATGTATGTGAAATGGGTTGAAACAGCAATGTTTTACTATGAAAAATTTGTTTTGAAAAAAATGAAATTTTTTTAAATTTTCAAATTTCCCGCCGCTGCCCGTACGTCCCGACGTCACAGGGACCGGAACACAGAAGCCAGATGCCGGCATCGGCCGGAGGAGATGGCCGGGGACGCTGCAGGGGACACATTGCGGGAGCGAAGGACAAAGTAAGCTCTGCCGAGACTCCCTATGCAGCGCCGCATGGTAAGCCCGAGTGTAGCTCGTGGTTACCGCTTTTGTCACTGACATTTTACCCCGAGCTACACTCAGGAATACCGCCAGGGAGGGTAAAGTGATATTAAAGGCAGATTAAGAAAAATAAATGTGTCATACTTACCTGCTCTGTGCATTGGTTTTACACACAACAGCCCTGATCCTCCTCTTCTCGGGTCCCCCGCCAGGGCTTCTGGCCCCTCCCTCCTGACAGGGCCCCCAGAGCAAGTAGCTTGCTATGAGGGCACTCGAGCAGGCTCACTCCTGAGCTGCTGCTGTGTGTGACCATTTCCACACACAGCATGGCTTGGCTCCATTCCTGGTATGAGGGGGGGCTCAGGTAAGTGGGGGCTGCTGTACACAAGTTTGTTTTTAACTTCATGTATTCAAGGTAAAAAAACGTTGAGCCTTTACAACCACTTTAACCACTTGCCCTCCAGAGGATCCTTCCCCCCCCCCCCCCCCCTCCTGATCAGGCCCTGTTTTGCGATATGGCGCTGTGTTAATTTAACTGACAATTGCGCAGTCATGCAACGCTGCACCCAAATGAAACTTGTCCTCTTTTCCCACAAATAGAGCTTTCCTTCTGTGGTATTTGATGGCCTGTGCTTTTTTATTTTTTGAAGAAAACAATATTTTTGACGTTTTGCTTTTAAACATTTCTTCTTCCTTCCTTCCTTCCTTCCTTCCTTCCTTCCTTTCTTTCTTTCTTTCTTTCTTTCTTTCTTTCTTTCTTTCTTCTTCTTCTTCTTCTTCTTCTTCTTTCTTCTTCTTTCTTTCTTTCTTTCTTTCTTTCTTTCTTTCTTTCTTTCTTTCTTTCTTTCTTCTTCTTTCTTTTTCTTTCTTCTTTCTTTCTTTCTTTCTTTCTTTCTTTCTTCTTCTTTCTTTTTATTTCTTCTTCTTTCTTTCTTCTTCTTTCTTTCTTTCTTTCTTTCTTTCTTTCTTCTTTCTTTCTTCTTCTTCTTTCTTTCTTTCTTTCTTTCTTTCTTTCTTCTTTCTTTCTTTCTTTCTTTCTTTCTTTCCTTCTTTCCTCTTCTTTCTTTCTTTTCTTCTTCTTTCTTTCTTTCTTCTTCTTTCTTGTTTTTTTTCTTCTTTCCTTCTTTCTTCTTTTCTTTCTTCTTTCTTCTTCTTTTCTTCTTTCTTCTTCTCTTCTCCTTCTTCTCTTCTTCTTCTTTTGTTCTTCTCTTCTTCTTCTTTCTTCTTCTTTTCTTCTTTCTTCTTCTCTTCTTCTCTTCTTTCTTCTTCTCTTCTTTGTTCTTCTCTTCTTCTTCTTCTTCTTTCCTTCTTCTTTCTTCTTCTCTTCTTCTTCTTTCCTGTTTCTTTTCTTCTTCTCTTCTTCTTTCCTTCTTCTTTTCTTTTTCTTCTCTTCTTCTTTTCTTCTTTTCTTCTTCTCTTCTTCTTCTCTTCTTCTTCTTTCCTTCTTCTCTTCTTCTTCTCTTCTTCTCTTCTTCTTCTCTTCTTCTTTTCTTTTTTCTTCTTTTCTTTTTCCTTCTTTTCTTCTCTTCTTCTTTTCTTTTTTCTTCTTTTATTCTTTTCTTCTTTTTTCTTTTTCTTCTTTTCTTCTTTCTTTCTTTTTCTTCTTTCTTCTTTTCTCTTCTCTTCTTTCTTCTTTCTTCTCTTTTCTTTTTTTCCTCTTCTTTTTTTCCTCTTCTCCTCTACATCTTTATTTCTCCTTCTCTATCTTTCTTTCTTTATTCTTCTTCCTCCTCCATCTCTATCTCCTCCTCCTCCATCTCTATCTCCTCCTTCTCCTCCATCTCCTCCTTCTCCTCCATCTCCATCTCCTCCTCCATCTCTATCTCCTCCTCCATCTCTATCTCCTCCTCCATCTCTATCTCCTCCTCCTCCTCCTCCATCTCTATCTCCTCCTCCTCCTCCTCCATCTCTATCTCCTCCTCCTCCATCTCCTCCTCCTCCTCCATCTCCTCCTCCTCCTCCATCTCCTCCACCTCCTCCTCCTCCATCTCCTCCACCTCCTCCTCCTCCATCTCCTCCTCCTCCATCTCTATCTCCTTCTCCTCCATCTCCTCCACCTCCTCCTCCTCCATCTCTATCTCCTCCTCCATCTCTATCTCCTCCTCCATCTCTATCTCCCCCTCCATCTCTATCTCTTCCTCCATCTCCTCCTCCATCTCCTCCTCCATCTCTATCTCCTCCTCCTCCTCCATCTCTATCTCCTCCATCTCCTCCTCCATCTCTATCTCCTCCTCCTCCTCCATCTCTATCTCCTCCTCCATCTCCTCCTCCTCCATCTCCTCCTCCATCTCCATCTCCTCCTCCATCTCCTCCTCCTCCATCTCCACCTCCTCCATCTCCTCCTCCTCCTCCATCTCTATCTCCTCCTCCTCCATCTCTATCTCCTCCTCCTCCATCTCTATCTCCTCCTCCTCCTCCATCTCTATCTCCTCCTCCTCCTCCATCTCTATCTCCTCCTCCTCCGCCATCTCTATGTCCTCCAACGTCGCCATCTCTATGTCCTCCAACGTCGCCATCTCCTCCTCCTCACAGTAACAATATAACATGAAGTCAACAAAACAATAATTTTTTTTTTACTTTTTTGTTTACCTTTTAATTTTGTAAAATAGTTTTTTTTTTTTTTTGTACTTTGGATTGAATTGTAACACCCGCGGGTCGGCAGGGGTGCACGCGCCCCCCACCCCGGCCGCGAAAGCATCGGGAGCACGAATGATGTTTTAAAACGTGATTTTGCGCAGCGGTGCCGCCCTGTCGCCGTTTTTGTACAGTGGCTGGTCGGCAACCAGTTGATTTTCTAAATATTTTTCTTCCTACCTTGTGATTTATGTTTTGTAAACACAGGCACAGACTGATCTGTGATTACAGCAGATCAGCATGGTGACTGATCGGTGCTGTACGAAATCAAAGCAGTGCCGGGCTGGCTGGCACACGTGTGCACCCCCTGTCCGGGTGCTTGGATGGTGTATGAAGTAAATGATCCAGTGCAGGGAGCCCGCTTTGCCACCGTATTCCTACGTGAAGTGGTCAGCAAACAGTTAAGATAGGTAGATGAATGAAATTTCCCTAACAGACAGTGATTGGATATTTTCTAATAATGACACTGAAGTGTAATAACCGGAAATGGATATACCACACTGTATAATGTGTAGCTTTGATGTAAAAAATTATTTTCCCCCATGTAGTTGTATGTTATTGTATATATTATTACTCTGACTACTCTCAGAGCGTGACGAAAGTACTGTTGACAACCGGCAGGTGTCAGAGCAGGGATCAGCACCGATCATCAGTGCTCAGCAGTGTCACCCACCAGTTCTGTCCACCTGTGCCCAGAAGTGCCACCCACCTGTGCCCAGCAGTGCCACCCACCAGCTCTGCCCACCTGTGCCCAGCAGTGCCACCCACCTTTGCCCAGCAATGCCACCCACCAGTTCTGCCCAGCAGTGCCGCCCACCTGTGCCCAGCAGTGATGCCAACCTGTGCCCAGAAGTATCACCCACCTGTGCCCAGCAGTGCCACCCACCAGTCAGTGCCCAGTAGTTGCGCCAGTCAGTGCCGCCTATCAGTGCCGAATATCAGTACCCATCATCAGTTCCACCTATCAGTGCCGCCTATCCGTGCCACCTCATTAGTACTGCCTATCAGTGCAACCTCATCAACGCACATCAGTGAAGAAGAAAAATAACCTGTTTGCAAAATTTTATAAGAGAAACAAAGAAACTTTTTTTTTTGTTGTTTATAGCGCAAAAAGTAAAACACCCAGCGGCAAGTAAATACCACCAAAGGAAAGCTCTATATGTGAGAAAAAAATGATAAAAATTTCTTATGGGAATAATGTTGCATGATCACGCAATTGTCCTTTAAATTGCAACAGCGCTGAAAGCTGAAAATTGGCCTGTTAAGGAAGGGGGTATAAGTGCCCGGTAGGCAAATGGTTAATGTAGTGGGAGGAATATTGCCCCAAGGGTCAGAAGAACACATATCTAAAAATAAAACATAATGAATTCCTCCATTCACATCGATCAATGTGGATGAAGAAATCTGTTCCAAAAGAAAAGGGAAAAAAATATATGCCGAAGCATAGGAGCGATCCACCCACTGACCGCCCCCGGCCCCCATACTTGGGTATATACGTTCTTCTGCAAGGACTGACCTATATATTGTCAGAGCAACACCCTGTTGCTGTCAGAGTAAACTTTTACCTTAAGTACTACAATCATAAAACAGCTAAGAATATATATTATTAACCACTTGCCCTCCTGAGGATTTACCCCCCTTAATGAACAGGCCTGTTTTTGCTGTTTGGCGCTGCACTACTTCAACTGATAATTGCGCGATCATGCAATGCTGTAACCAAACAAAATTGACATCCTTTTTTTCACACAAATAGAGCTTTCTTTTGGTGGTATTTAATCACCTGTGCGCTTTTTATTTTTTGCGCTATAAACAAAAAAAGACTGAAAATTAAAAAAAAAAACCAATATTTTCTACTTTCGGCTATAAAAAATATATCGTAAACTCAAAGTTAGTCATAAATTTAAGCCAAAATGTATTCTGCTCCATGTTTTTGGTAAAATAAAAATCCCAATAAGTGTATATTGATTCCGTTGTGTGAAAGTTATAGTGTCTACAAACTATGGTATAGATAATGGAATTTATGCCATTTTTGCTATACAGCACTGCAATAGTTTGACAATTGCGCAGTCATGCAATGCTGTACATAAATGAAATTTACGTCCTTTTTGCACACAAACAGAGCTTTCTTTTGGTGGTATTTGATCACCTGTGCGCTTTTTATTTTTTGCGCTATAACAAAAAAAAACATGAAAATTGTGAAAAAAACAGTGTTTTACTTTTGGCTATAAAAAATATATAGTAAACTCAAAGTTAGTCAGAAATGTAATTCAATGCATTCTGCTACAGGTCTTTGGTAAACAAAATCCCAATAATTGTATATTGATTGCTTTGTGTGAAAGTTATAGCATCTACAAACTATGGTATAGACAATTTGAAATTTACACAGCTTTAACTTTCTGACTGCCCATCACATTTCTTGAGGTGCTAAAATACCAGAATAGTACAAACACCCCCAAATGACCCCTTTTCGGAAAGTTGACACCCTAAGATATCTGCTGAGAGGCATATTGAGTCCATGGAAGATTTAATTTTTTTCCACAACTTTTTGGAAAATGACAAAAATAGTTTTTGTTTTGCTTTTTGTTTTTTACACAAAGTTGTCACTTAAATGACATATTGCTCACAAAAGCCATGGGTATATGTGGAATTACACCCCAAAATACATTCTACTACTTCTACAGAATATGGGGATACCACATGTGTGAGACTCTTTGGGAGCCTAGCCACATACAGGAGCCTGAAATCCAATGACCACTTTGAAAGCCTGAAGGTGCGTAACTTCCTCTTTTCACTTCCTCACTACCTATCACAGTTTCGGAGGCCCTGAAATGCCAGGATAGCACCAACCCCCCCCCTACATATTACCCCTCTTTGGAAAGTAGACACTCCAAGGAATTTAAAAAAGAGGCATGGTACCGTATATAGTCGAGTATAAGCCGACCCGAATATAAGCAGAGGTACCTAATTTTACCACAAAAAACTGGGAAAAACTATTGACTCGAGTATAAGCCCCATCATTAGTATCAGTGGAAGGAATAGTGCCCCATCGTTGGTGTCAGTGGGAGGAATAGTGCCCCATCGTTGGTGTCAGTGGGAGGAATAGTGCCCCATCATTGGTATCACTGGGAGGAATAGTGCCCCATCGTTGGTGTCAGTGGGAGGAATAATGCCCCATCATTAGTATCAGTGGGAGGAATAGTGCCCCATCATTGGTGTCAGTGGGAGGAATAGTGCCCCATCGTTGGTGTCAGTGGGAGGAATAATGTCCCATCATTAGTATCAGTGACACAAATGATGTGGCACTATTCCTCCCACTGACACCAATGACACTTGCTGACCCCTGTTGCAGTATGGTGCTGCTGCAGCCAGCATATGTGGTTGCAGCAGCACCTCTGCACTGCACAATTACCGGCTTTTCCCTCACTCGATTTTCGCGGGTCCGCCCGGCTCCGCCTCCTCGCCCGTGATTGGCCGCCTGTGTACCTTTCCTGAGCTACAGTTCTGGCAGCCAATCACCGGTGAGGAGGCGGAGCCGAGCGGCAGGAGTGGCCGGAGTGACGGAAGGAGCAGCGCTTCCTGGATGGATCATCGTGGGAGCCAGGTAAGAGACAGCAGCCCTCTGCCCACCCTTGTACGCGCCCCCCTTGACGGAGCCTCGCGCGCCCCACTATTTGAGAAGCACTGGCTTTAGAAGCAGCGCCCCCTGCTAGACATCTGCAGACGTTGACACGAGTATAAGCTGAGGGGGCCGTTTTTCAGCACAAAAAATGTGCTGAAAAACTCGGCTTATACTCGAGTATATACGGTAAGTATTTTGCAGATCTCATTTTTTCTCACAAGGTTTTGAAATATAAAAAAAGGAAAGAAAAATATGTTTTTGTTTTCTTTCTTCATTTTCCAAAAACTTGTGGCAACAAATGAGATCTGAAAAATAATCACCATGCTTCTTATCAAATTCCTTGGGGTGTCTACTTTCCACAAATGGGTCATTTGGGAGGGGGTTGGTGCTTTTCTGGCATTCCAGGGCCTCCGAAACTGTGATAGGTAGTCAGGAAGTGTAATGAGGAAATAAAGCCCTTTAAAAGCCTGAAGGTGCTTATTGGAATTTGGGGTCCTGTGCGCGGCTAGACTGCCAAAATGATTCTCACATGTGGTACCCCCATACTCGGGAGAAGTAGCTGAATGTATTTTGGGGAGTAATTCCACATATACCTATGGCATGTGTGAGCAATAAATTATTTAAATGACAATTTTGTGTAAACATTTTTTTTTTTGTCATTTTCCAAAAACTTGTGATAAAAATATAAATTCTTCTATTGAGTCAACATGCCTCTCGGCAAATAGTTTGAGGTGTCTACTTTCCAAAAAGGGGTCATTTTGGGGGGTGGGGGCATTTTTTGCCCAGCATTAGAACCACTGAAAACCAAGACTTTTCTAACACTTTTAAAAAAATCAGTACTTTTGCTAAGAAATTAATTTGAACCCTCAAACATTATATTTTTTTTAGAGCAGACACCCTAGTGAATAAAATGGTGGGTGCTGCAATTTTTTTATCTCACATAATACTCACACAGCGATTTTTGAAATGAAATTTTTTTTAACAATATACACTTTTTTTAATTTTAATGCACAAAAACACAATATATTGGCCAATTATTTGGTAGGATGTAAAAGATGATGCTATGGTGAATAAATAGAAACCAAACATGACATGCTTTAAAATTGCGCATGCCCAGTGCAATGGCGACAAACTGCATACATTTTTAATATCTATAGGCAACGCTTTAAAAGCTACCATTTTATATTTATAGAGGAGGTCTAGAGCTATAATTACTGCCCTTGATCTGATGTTTGTGGCGATACCTCACATGCGTGGTGCAACTGCTGTTTCAATGCTGGCACAGGGTCAACGTTCACGAACGCGGGGGGGGGGATGGGTGGCACGAGGGTACTTTTTTTTTTTTTTTTTTTTTTTTTTTTTTTTGTTCTGATTTAATGTAATTATTTTTAAACTGACCCTTTTAATTTTTTTCTGATCACTTTTAATGCTATCACAGGGAATTCAAATATCCCCTATAACTTCAATGGGCATTGTCATATATTCTTTTTTGAGAAATCTGGGGTCTATCATACTCTAGATATCTTTTCTGCCCATACATTATCTAATCAAACCAAGATCGGTGTGATCAGATGCTTTGCCAATTTACAAATGGCTCTGTTTATATCCTGCGCAACTGAAGTGATGAAATGCTCGTAGCTTCTGATTTCTTAGATTTTAGAGATGATTAGCACCATTCCAGTCTCCAATCATCTCTATGATCAGCTGGCAGAAACACCGGCTGCATTCTCAGGTTTCCCCGATGGCACGGGACTGCCCGAGAAGGCCATGGAAGGCAGCGGGGGAGGGGGGGCATTTTCTCCCGCTGCTTGTAAAAGCAATCCTGCAGCTAATTATCCACTAAGTTTGCTTTTACATGAAAGCCCATCGCCGGCTGAAAAAAACGATACCAGGATGATTTCTGCAGCTGCAGGCATCACCCTGGTATACCCATTCAAAGTCCAGTGATGTACCAGTACGTCGCTGGTCCTTGTTGGGTGTACATGCTATGTTCTTTTTTTCTTTATGCAGCCTGTGGGCTGAATGGGAAAAAAAGAGAAGAAATCTCTGCCAGAAAAAGTGTGTGGTATGCCCACCATTAGAATACCTCCCTGCATCCACCCACTTCTAATGGTGGGCACACATGAAATGTGCCAACAAATATAAAATATATATGCGGAAGCATAGGGGCCATCCACCCACTGGCCACCCAAGGCCCCCATGCTTCGGCATATATGCTCTTTTTTTAACTGTGGATAAAAAATCTCATCCGACAGCACTGCACACACCTACTTATCTATATTCTGAGAGCAAGACCCTGTTGCTGTCAGAATAAACAAGTCGGTGCTGTAGTTTGACATTCATGCAAAGAAAACATCAATGGTTCACAATAAAACAGTAACTCAATAAAACAACTTTATAATTGAAATATCTCTGCAAAGAAAAGTGTGTGGTGGTATGCCCACCATTAGAAACCTCCCTGCATCCACCCACTTCTAATGGTGGGCACACATGAAATGTGCCAATAAATATAAAATATATATGCCGAAGCATAGGGGCCATCCACCCACTGGCCACCCCAGGCCCCCATGCTTCGGCATATAGGCTCTTTTTTTAAACTGCGGATGAAAAATCTCATCCGACAGCGTTGCCCACACTTATGTGTATTCTGAGAGCAAGTTCCTGTTGCTGTCAGAATAAACAGGTCAGTGCTGCAGCTGAAAGCATTCCTGCAAACAGCAATGGTTAACAGTAAAACAGTAAAAGTAGAACAATAACAAAAATGACAACAAAAAAACTAACTATTTTTGGTTTTTAAAATTTTGGGGGGGATTTGTACTTTTTCTTTATTTTTTTAACTTTTTTTTTTTTTCAAACTTTAATGTTTTAAAAACAGATGGTAGGGTCTCTCCAAATGGGATAGCCAGTTACCTGACTACCTAACATGTTGCGAGACCTTGTGTAAATGTGCCCTGAACTGTGCCGTGCTGTACCCTATACTAATACTCCACTAGTGTATGGTAGCGACGGAAGCAGTCATTGATGCAGAGGCCAGGTTGGTCAGGATAGGAGGGACAAGGAAAGCGGCTGTCACGCCTAATTCTATGTCTGCTACAGACATAACATCTTTTTTGGGGGTTCCTATGGGTTGGGGTACCAGGAATGGCATCAGGAAAATGCCTCTCATGCAGCCGGCTAACTGCATCTGGGTTGGGGGTTTGGGGCATAGCACCTTCTGGATACAAAAGGGCCCTGACTATCTCTACCTGGAATTTTAGGAAGGATCCACTATGTCCAGTTGCTTTGTAAAGAACAAAAGCGTTATATAAAGCCAACTGAAATAAATAAACACACTTTTGTACCAGCGTATGGCTTTTCGGGGAAACAAAATACGGCTTCATCATCTGGTTGTTGAAGTCCACCCATCCCATGTTAAGGTTATAATCGTGGACACAGAGGGGCTTCTCAACAACACCAGCTGCCGTGGCAATTTGGATGGTCGTATCTGCGTGAATGGAAGACAGGACGAAAACATCCCGTTTGTCCTTCCACTTCACTGCGAGCAATTCTTAGTTTCTCAAGCAGGCTTTGTCCCTCTTTCTAAGACAGGTATTCACAAGCCGTTGGGGAAGCCCAGCGATTAGGTCGCACAGTGCCACATGCGCATATTCCAAGATTGTACAAATGTCTAAATAGTGGCACGCTTGAATAAAAATTGTCCACGTATAAGTGGTACCCCATATGGAAAAAGGATGACGCCAAGTCCCAAACTATCTTGCCACTGCTCCCCATGTAGTCTGAGCATCCGGGGGGCTCCACATGACTATCTTTTCCCTCGTAAATCCGAAACTTATATGTAAAGCCTGTTGCCCTCTCACAGGTCTTATACACTTGACCCCATATCTAGCATGCTTGCTGGGGATAAACTGTTTGAATGCAAGGCGGCCAGAAAAGTGAATGAGGGACTCATCGATGCAGATGTTTTGCTGGGGAGTATACACATCTGCAAATGTTTGGTTAAAGTGATTTACGAAGGGCTGAATTTTGTGGAGCCGGTCAAATTCAGGGTCACCCCGAGGACAACTGAGTGTGTTGTTGTTGAAGTGCATAAAATGCAATATCGTCTCATATCTATGCCTGGCCATGGCAGCAGAGAACACGGGCATGTGAAGAATCGGGTCTGTGGACCAATACAACCGCAATTCATTTTTTTTAGTAATGCCCATGTTGAGGGTTAGGCCCAAAAAAACTTTAAATTCGGAAAACCTAATGGGTTTGAAATTGGGTTGGCGGCAATAAATTGTGCATATAAATTGCTTTGATCCACAAAAAATGCATAAAGATCATCTGTGAAAAACCTCTCCAAAACAAGGGGAGTGTTAAATTTGCTGTTTCTACCTGAATTCCGGGTTGGGCAGTGAATGGGGGAAGTACGGGTGCTTCAGAATTTATGGGCTGCCAATCGGGATTTGCAAGCACATCCAGAAGGATACTAAGGGCTCTATGGCCCTGTGTGCAAATTCTTGGTGGCCGCGGTACACTATTTGTGCTCGCCATCCCACCAGCTTGTACTGCACTTATGGGACTCACCACGTCACCAAGTGATACTGCAGTGCTGGCATGTATAAGACCAGGACGTACTAGGCCGCTAGTGCTCGCCAGTTCACCAAAAAGTAGCGCGGCACTAGTACTGGCACTCTGCTACATATGAGATTCATCATGCGTTTGTACCACCTCAGCAACCTGGAAATGGGGTCGGGTACGCCTGACCTTAGCAGGGACCTCTTCTCCGTTGTCTGAGCTAACTGTCAGGGTGCCGCTGCTGTCTACATGTTTGTATTCTGAGGCGGATTCTGTCAGTGAGTCTTCCCCTTCGCTCTCACCTGACATATTCAGAATCCTGTAGGCCTCTTCACTAGAGTACCTTTGGTTGGACATTTTGGCCACTAAATTTATAGGTACCTAGTGCGACTCACGAGAAAAAAAGCGCCTGGCTGTCAGGGACTTCTTGAACTGCTACAAAAAAATTACCAACAAATGCTAACAGAGATCAGGCCAGATTCTGTGAATACCGCGGTTTTGTGTGTAATGTATCAAGTGACAGTTATCTACTGACACTGCACTTGCTGGGGGAGAAGGGGGGGGCGTAGGGGCTAAACGCAGGTGCTGGCAGGTGTCGGGGCTGATCCCGCTAACGCTGCGTTTTTTGGGATGCTATAGTAATTTGAACGCTGGTCTGATCAAAGATATTGATCCAATCAGACACTATGCTAGCAATGGAGGTTTAGTGTGCAAGTGAGCGTGTTCCTGGCAATCAAGGGGTTAAATGTGATCACTGGTGTACTAGCGGGCAATCTGACGCTATCTGGGAGGGGCGCTAACTGACGCTAACACTATCAGAAGTCGCCAGCGACACTAATACGGTGATTAGTAAAAATCTGTGCACTGTAAACAATGACACTGGTGACAGGGCAGTGAAGGGGTTAACTGGGGGGGGGGGGGCGATCAATGGGTTAAATGTGACCTAGGTGTGTTTTAATTGTAAATGTCCGCGGTTTTACTCACGTTTACTGTGTCGTCTTCTCTGCCTGGGATGGAATGTGCCCAGTCAGAGAAGATTTACATCATATCCTGTCCTGTGTAACTGTCAACACAGAACAGGATAGGACAGGGACCGATCATCCAACTTCAGCCGGACATCATTGGCTGAAAATGAATGAATGATCCCTCGGGGATCGAATCGTGACACCCGCGGGTCGGCGGGGGTGCATGCGCGCCCCCCCTGCCCACGAAAATATCGGGAGCACGAATTACTTTTTAAAACGTGATTTTGCGCAGCGGTGCTGCCCTGTCGCTGTTTTTTTACAGTGGCTGGTCGGCAACCAGTTAATTTTCTACATTTTTCTTTCTGCCTTGTGATTTATGTTTTGTACACACAGGCACAGACTGATCTGTGATTCGTCAAAGCAGATCAGCATGATGACTGAAATCAAAGCAGTGCTTGTCTGGCAGCCACACGCATGCACTCCCTGTCTGGGTGCTCGGATCGTGTACTAAGTATGTGATCCAGTGCAGGGAGCCCGCTTTGCTACCGTATTCCTACGTGAAGCGGTCAGCAAGCAGTTAAGATAGGTAGATGAATGAAATTTCCCAAACGGAGTCAGACAGTGATTGGATATTTTCTAATAATGACACTGAAGTGTAATAACCGGAACTGGAAATACCCCAATGTATAACGTGTAGCTTAGATGTTAAATAATAGTTTTCCTCCATGTAGTTGTATGTTATTGTATATATTATTATTTGACTAGATAATGTGTATAATAGTCCCCACTAGTTCTGGATAAATGTCTAAGTAAGTGACAATGTACCTCTAGATCAGATATAAAAAACCTTTTAAATAGTAAGTTATGTTACCTTAGGGCAGGGGTGTCAAATTCTTTACCATAGTGGTCATAGTGGGCCCCGTCAGCATTATGGATGCCCTCAAAGGGCCGACTGTATCTGTAAGACTAGACGACCAGGGCACACCCCCCACCTTACATCAGATATCATGAGCCCCCCACCATTAGAAGTCAAGGTTCCCCCTACCCTCCCTTACATCACAGTGCACCACCCTTATTTTCTTATTTTGTGCTGCTGCTGGAAAGAAGTGGGGGGCAAGTTCTGCGAAGTAGAAAGTACAGGGTCTGGAGGGGGACCAGAGGAGGGCTGGAGTCAGCTGCCAGAGTCTGCTGAATGCTGAGACCAGGGAGGCAGAGATGAGGGGGTGCTGCGGCTGCGCAGAGAGGCACAGGATCTGTAGGAGGAGTCCTGTCCTCTGTGCTGTGAACTGCTGGGACTTGGATATGGCCCGTGGGCCTTGTGTTTGACACATGTTCCTTAGGGTATGTTAAATTATCTGTAAAGTTCCATGACCGCATGTATCGTTAATACGAAGTTACTGGACAAAGAATCGAGCTAGGCTCATTACAGTGACTGTAGCTCCTTGAAAAAGGGGAGATTTTGCAAGGTGGAATAAACAGCCCAATAAATGGAGAAAGTTGTATCCATTAACCACTTACCCTCTGGAAGATGTACCCCCCTTCATGACCAGAACATTTTCTTGCTATATGGCGCTGCACTACTTTAAGTGAAATTGCGCTTTCATGCAACGCTGTACACAAATACAATTTATGTAATTCTTTACATGCAAATAGAGCTTTCTTTTGGTGATATTTGATCACTATTGGGTTATTAATTTCCTGCGCTATAAATGGAAAAAGACTGAAATTTAAACAATAAACAACAATATTTTTTACTTTACATATCCCATAAAAAAAGTAACAAAAATAAAATTTCTTCATGAATTCAGGCCAAAATGTATTCTGTTACATGTCTTTGGAAAACAAAACCCCAATAAGTGTATATTAATTGGTTTGCGTGAAAATGATATCATTTACTAATAGCAGTATGTATACAGGAATTCTTTTTTTTTTCTAGTAATGACAGCGATCAGCGACTTATAACGATCGCTGTTCTTAATTGAGGACGGTGAAGGTTTAAAATCTTTAAAATATTTACATGGCAAAGCATCTAAGAGAGTTGGTGAAGGTATATAGCAGGGGTCTCCAAACTTCGTAAAAAAAGGGCCAATTTATTGTTCTTCAGACTATAGAGGGGCCAAACTGTGGCCAGTGAGAGGAGGAAATGTTCTGGCATCAGTGAGAGTGAACAATGCCTTATTTTTGGTATTAGAGAAATAGTGCCCCATCATTGGTGTCAGTGGGAGGAATAGTGCCCCATCGTTTGTCAGTGGGAGGAATAGTGCCCCATTGTTGTCAGCGGAAGGAATAGCGCCCCATTGTTGTCAGTGGGAGGAATAGTGCCCCATCATTGGTGTCAGTGGGAGGAATAGTGCCCCATCGTTGGTGTTAGTGGGAGGAATAGTGCCCCATCGTTGCCCCATTGTTGGTGTCAGTGGGGGGAATAGTGCCCCATCGTTGGTGTCAGTGGGGAGGAATAGTGCCCCATCGTTGGTGTCAGTGGGGAGGAATAGTGCCCCATCATTGGTATCAAGTGGGAGGAATAGTGCCCCATCATTGGTGTCAGTGAGGAGGAATAGTGCCCCATCGTTGGTGTCAGTGAGGAGGAATAGTGCCCCATTGTTGGTGTCAGTGAGGAGGAATAGTGCCCCATCGTTGGTGTCAGTGAGGAGGAATAGTGCCCCATTGTTGGTGTCAGTGGGGAGGAATAGTGCCCCATCGTTGTTGTCAATAGGAGGAATTATGTCCTATTGTTAATGTTAGTGGGAGGAATATTGCCCCAAGGGCCAGAAGAACAGATACTAAAGGAAAAAAAAAACAGATTCTTCTATTCACATGGATCAATGTGGATGAAGAAATCTGTACCAGAAGAAAAGTGAAAAAAATATGCCAAAGCATAGGAGCGATCCACCCACTGACCGCCCCCGGCCCCCATGCTTGGGCATATATGTTCTTTTTTTAACTGCGGATGAGAATCTCCTCCTGCAGCACTGCAAGGACTGACCTGTATATTGTGAGGGCAACACCCTGTTGCTGTCAGAGTAAACATGTCAGTGCTGCAGAAATAGTGCCCCATCATTGGTGTCAGTGGGGAGGAATAGTGCCTTATCGTTGGTATCAGTGGGGAGGAATAGTGCCCCATCATTGGTGTCAGTGGGGAGGAATAGTGCCCCATCATTGGTGTCTGTGGGAGGAATAGTGCCCCATCGTTGGTGTCTGTGGGAGGAATAGTGCCCCATCAATGGTGTCTGTGGGAGGAATAGTGCCCCATCGTTGGTGTCAGTGGGGAGGAATAGTGTCCCGTCGTTGGTGTCTGTGGGAGGAATAGTGCCCCATCGTTGGTGTCAGTGGGGAGGAATAGTGCCCCATCGTTGGTGTCAGTGGGGAGGAATAGTGCCCCATCTTTGGAGTTAGTGGGAGAAATAGTGCCCCATCGTTGGTTTCAAGGGGGAGGAATAGTGCCCCATCATTGGTGTCAGTGAGGAGGAATAGTGCCCCATCGTTGGTGTCAGTGGGGAGGAATAGTGCCCCGTCGTTGGTGTCAGTGGGGAGGAATAGTGCCCCTTCGCTGGTGTCAGTGGGGAGGAATAGTGCCCCATCGTTGGTGTCAGTGGGGAGGAATAGTGCCCAATCTTTGGAGTTAGTGGGAGGAATATTGCCCCATCGTTGGTATCAGGGGAAGGAATAGTGCCCCATCTTTGGTGTCAATGAGGAGGAATAGTGCCCTCTCGTTGGTGCCAGTGGGGAGGAATAGTGCCCCATTGTCCCATTGTTGGTGTCAGTGCGGAGGAATAGTGCCCCATCATTGGTATCAGTGGGAGGAATAGTGCCCCATCGTTGGTATCAGTGGGAGGAATAGTGCCCCATCGTTGGTGTCAGTGGGGAGGAATAGTGCCCCATCGTTGGTGTCAGTGGGGAGGAATAGTGCCCCATCATTGGTGTTAGTGGGAGGAATAGTGCCCCATCATTGGTGTCAGTGGGAGGAAAAGTGCCCCATCGTTGGTGTCAGTGGGGAGGAATAGTGCCCCATCATTGGTGTCAGTGGGGAGGAATAGTGCCCCATCATTGGTGTTAGCGAGAGGAATAGTGCCCCATCATTGGTGTCAGTGGGAGGAATAGTGCCCCATCGTTGGTGTCAGTGAGAGGAATAGTGCCCCATCGTTGGTGTCAGTGTGGAGGAATAGTGCCCCATCGTTGGTGTCAGTGGGGAGGAATAGTGCCCCATCGTTGGTGTCAGTGGGGAGGAATAGTGCCCCATCGTTGGTATCAGTGGGAGGAATAGTGCCCTATCGGTGTCAGTTTCCTCTATTCACATGGATCAATGTGGATGAAGAAATCTGTACCAGAAGAAAAGTGAAAAAAATATATGCCAAAGCATAGGAGCGATCCACCCACTGACCGCCCCCGGCCCCCATGCTTGGGCATATATGTTCTTTTTTTAACTGCGGATGAGAAATCTCCTCCTGCAGCACTGCAAGGACTGACCTGTATATTGTGAGGGCAACACCCTGTTGCTGTCAGAGTAAACATGTCAGTGCTGCAGCTGATTGGTGTTCCTGCAATCAAACAATGGTTAACAATAACACACAGTAACAATATAACATTAACTCATCAAAGTAACTTTTTTTTTTACTTTTTATTTTCCAAAAATAAAAAATTTTCAAAACATTAGTACAATAACTACTGCTATTATAAAGCAGCCAAGAATATATAATATTAATAATAATCATTTTTTTAATTTTTTTTTCAAAGCATTAGTTACCATAAATACTATAAATATAAAACATCTAAGAATATATAATATTAATAATATTTTTTTCAAAGCATTAGTTAACATTACTATAATCATAAAACATCTAAAAATATATAATAATAAAATTTTTTTTTTTTGGTTTTTAAATTTTTTTTGTTTTTTTTTTGTTTTTTTTTTTCTCAAAGCATTAATACAATAACTACTTCAAGGCTAAAACAGATAAACATGTAACATATATAATATAAATATCAAAAATAATATATAAAGAATTTAAAAATATATACACAGTACACAATTATTATTATTATTATTATTATTATTACTACGAGTTTATATAGCGCCAAAGGGTTTGCTCAGCGCTGTACAATAGACAATAACAGTTCCCATTTACATTACCCCCTCCCAGAGGAATACAATGACATTGAAGTCTACATCACCATTTTCATCAATTACAAATCCAAACTGGATGTCTTCAATCTCGTCTTGCTGTATGTCCTCAGGGAGGAGTGGCTGGTCGTCCTGCTGGTTGGGAATAGCAGTCCTGCAGATTGGACAGGTGGCGCTCTCTTCAAGCCATCGGTGGATACAGCTGGTGTGGAACTCGTGAGCGCAGGCCAGGATGGTCGTGTCCTCTCCATCTTCATAACCTGCCAAACAAATGGGACAGAGAATTACCTCCTCCTCGGCGCGCTGCTCCATGGCTGGTGGTGGGGGGTGCTCAGGGGCCCCGGCGCGCTGTTCCATGGCCGGTGGTGGGGGGTGCTCAGGGGCCCCAGCAAGCTGCTCCATGGGTGGAGGTGGGGGGTGCTCAGGGGCCCCAGCAAGCTGCTCCATGGGTGGAGGTGGGGGGTGCTCAGGGGCCCGGGCACGCTCTCTTGGTGAACGGCTGCGGTGGGTGGAGGCCTCCTCCCGTCTCCGATGACGTTGGACCCTGGACCTCGTCCGATGGGCGATCGGAGATCCTCCGTCCACCTGATGTGAAGACCTTCCACGGGATGGGCGTCGTGAAGGTCGTGGCATCGTGATGGTGCTGGATGACCTGAAAGTGGCTAAAAATATAAATATTTCCCACTAATAAAGAATAATATGATGATATCAGCAATAGAAATGCTAATGATTGCAGTCAGTTGCAGGAGAACCGCTCTGACGATCTGTATCGCTCAGCAACCAGAAAGGAAGTGAGGTCAGAGGCAGCCTGGAGGCGGAGCTAATCACTCTGCCAATCAGAGCCTGGAGGTGGAGCTAATCATTCTGCCAATCACAGCCTTCACCTCACACTGTCACTTTTCGGGCCTACGTATTTTGACTGAAAACCAAACTAAATCTGCTATTTTATTGATTTTCCCATAGAATGAATCAGTGTTGTGGTGACTTTAGTGGGTTTTCCTAAATTCTGCCTCCAGATGTCACTGTGCCTGTATGTGTTCCATGGTGGTAATACCGCTCCCCGCCATAGGTGTCTCCCTTCCCAATCAGCTCCATTACACGTCATAGACATGGCTTTCCTTCGGCGGCCATCTTTTGATGTCACAGAGAGTAATAGGAGCCCGAGGAGGGATGGAGGAGACAGACGGGAGCTGAGAGAAACGGGGTCCGGGGTGGGCAAGATGGAGACCGGGGGAGCCCAGGTGAGGAGAAGGCCGGGGGTGGGGAGGAGGAAGAGGCTGAGGAAGTGCTGGATGATGTGGGGGGGATTTTATCTATTGAGAGACAAATAAATGATGGGGGGGGGACATACCTGGAGCTTCACCCCCCCAGTGTAACCTCAACTGCCCCCCCCGTGTTACCAAACCTGCCCCCCCCCAGTGTTTCTGCCCCCCATGTTACCACAACTGACCCCATCCCCCCAGTGTTACCACAACTGCCCCCCATTGTTTCTGCCCCCCCGTGTTACCACAACTGCCCCCACCTTCCCCCAGTCTTTCTGCCCCTCTGTTTTACCACAACTTCCCCAATGGCCCCCCACCCAGTTTTTCTGTGCCCCCCCGTATTACAATTTCCCCACACACTGTTTCTGCCCCCCCCCAGTGTTTCTACAAGCGCCCCCACCTTCTCCCCGAGTCTCTGTCCCCCCGTTTTACCTCAACTACCCCAATGCCCCCCCAGTGTTTCTGCCTTCCACCCCAGTTTTACAACTGCCCACATCCCCCCGCGTGTTTCTGCCCCCCCCCTAGTGTTAATACAACTGCCCCCATCTTCCCCCCCTCCAGTGTTACCACAACTGCCCCCATCCCCGACAGTGTTCCTGCCCCCCCGTTACTAGAACTACCCACATCCCCCCCCCCCAGTGTTTCTTCCCTCCCCGTGTTACAACAATTTCCCCATCCCCCCAGTGTTTCTGCCCCCCCCCCCGTGTAACCACAACTTCCCCCATCCTCCCCCCAGTTTTTCTGCCCCCCCCAGTGTTACAACTGCCCCCATCCCCCAAGTCTTTCTGCCCCCCCCCCCAGTGTTACCAAAACTGCCCCCATCTCCTCCAGTGTTGCTGCCCCCCCCATGTTACCACAACTTCCCCCATCCCTCTCAGTATTTCAACTCCTCCCCCCCTCAGTGTTTCTACTTCCCCCCCACAGTGTTACTACAACTGCCCCCATCCCCCTAGGTTTTCTGCCCTCCACCCCAGTGTTTCTACCCCCCCCCCAGTGTTACCACAACTGCCCCCATCCCCTCCCAGTGTTCCCCCCCCCCCATGTGTTACTACAACTTACCCAATGCCCTCCCCCCCCCAGTTTTTCTGCCCCCCAGTGTTACCACAACTTCCCTCATCCCCCCAGTGTTTCTGCCCCCCTCATTTTACCACAACTGCCCACTTACCCCCCCCAGTGTTTCTGCCCCCCTATGTTACCACAACTTCCCCCATCCCCCCCCCCCCGTGTTACCACAACTGCTTACATCCCCCCCCCCAGTGTATCTGCCCTCCACCCCAGTGTTTCTGCTCCCCCATGTTACCACAACTTCCCCCATCCCCCCCCCAGTGTTCCTACAACTGCCCCCATCCCCCCAGCGTATGTACACTCCACCCCAGTATTTCTGCCCCCCCAGAGTTACTACAACTTCCCCCATCCCGCCCCCCCAGTGTTTCTGCCCCCCCCCATGCCTGCACAGAATACATCTCATTTCTCTCCATGTATTAATTCTATAGTACCCCAGCATTGTGCAGAAACCCCCCAATAATTCCCCCAGCAACTGTGCAAGACCCCCCCCCCCCGATATCAGCCATTCATAAAGGAAATGAATACAGAGCTATAATCCCCCAAATATCACTTCCCCGCCCCTCCCCCACTCTTCATAAAGAGATCCGTGTCATACAATCACTGAGGAATACTGAAAACAAATCTAAATATTAAAAGAAATGAAATAAGTAAAGGAAAGTCATGTTTAGATTTGGATGGAGTGGAGATGATTGGAGCCCCTGTCAGTGTTTATTGCTGTCTGTGCCCCCATTGTTGGGGAGACCCCCCCTCTCTGTTTGTCCTGTTTACCATCATCATCCAAAGTGAAGGGGAAAGAAGATCCCACATTTTGGGTTGTCCCCAGAAAAGTGATAGAGGGGAAATCTTCCGATGGGGACACTAGTTCTGGTGATCTGGGGGGTCCAGTTTGCATGGATTTCCTCTCACTTCCTGTTATGGACACATGGACAGTGCTGACCAATCAGAAGCCGTCTTGCCCGGACTGTCATCGCTGCAAGGAGAGAATAGATAGTTGTGGGGATTTCAAATCTGCAGACCTGTGAAGCGGCTTTCTCTCCTCTCCTTGCAGCGATGACAGTACGGGCGAGATGGCACAGGGGGGTGGAAATGTTTGATAAACGACGTGTCCAGGGACTAAATCGGGGCCCCAATCTACTTGTCCCTCATGACAATCTACTTGTTTTAAAAGCAAAAGAGACTTTATGGCGACTTAAACGTGTCATATTTTTAACATTGCGCTGTTTATCTCCCCCCCCCCCTCTCTCCAGCACTGCACCCGGGGACTAGCAGGGAGGAGAGAGACCTTGCAGTGTACTGAGCACCGATTGGCTGCTCGTCAGCAATGGGTGGGTCAGGGCTTACACTTTATCCCTTTGGCTGCCAGAGACGTTTTTGCCATTTTTGCACACATTTAATAAATCATTTTAAGCCTGAAGATGGCATAACACCCAAATATATATTTCCTGAAAGCAGAGACCCTAGAGAATAAAATAGTGGTAGTTCCAATTTTTTATGTCGCATATTATCGCAAAATTTCAGTAAAAAATACAAGTAAGTTAATTTTAGGGCACAAAAAAAAGCAATCAATGACCCTATTTTCTGTAAATCTAAAAGCCGAGGTTGCAGCAAATAAATAGATATCCAACTTGTCATCCTTAAATTTGTGCGCACTTGTGAAATGGCGAGGAGCTTCAGTACCCTGTATTTTCTATAGGTGACACTTTTAAAGCTCCTTTATAGGTCACCAGTTTAGTATTACGGAGGAGGTCTGGTGCTAGAATTATCGCTCTCATTCTGGCGTGCGCGGCGATATGTAACGTATCGCAATCGACGGTTTCATGCGTAGGCGTCCCAGCGTGTGCTTTTACGGTTTGTACGTTTGTATATGTGGGGGTGCCGGCCTTTTTGGGGGGATGGTATGTGCTTGCGTGTAACTTTCATTTTTTATAATTGAAAAAAAAAAGTTAAAAAAAAGTTGTTGTTTTTTTATCACGTAGGGGACAAATTCCCCTACGTGATGATTTTTGGTGACAGGTTCTCTTCGAGACATCCAAGGTCTAAAAGACTCTGGATGTCTCCCCTCTGTTCCAATGGGGATTGCTCTACAATCTCTCAACGGGGACCCAGAAGTGACATCATAACGTCACTTCCAAGTCAGCACAAGAAGGGGAGGGGACTCATCCGCTCTTCTCCCTCCCCTCTACCCAGCGGGGAGACCACACGACGGGGGTGCGGAGAGGCTGGCACTGTGCAACGCAGTCAGCAGCAGCGCTGCCACCGATTGCCTCACCTGGCAGATGAGCCCTGCTGCTTGCCCGCAGCAGACCTAAAGGTAGAATGAAACTACCTGCCCAGAGCCCGGAAATACATGTCCCGGGCGTCAGGAGATGGGAATCCAACATCCCTGTGGCATCTGATTAGTTAGCACCGTCCATGTGACATCAATAGTCCTCTAGCCTGAACTGTCATTGCTGCAAGGTGAGGAGAGAAATCGGCAGGGATTTCAGATGTCGGCGTCTTTGTCTCCTCTCCTACCGCTGAGAATATGGAGTATCTGCCACCATGGTATACATCCCCACATGCCCACTCTCCGCTGCGGGAAAACTCCCTTCACCGCTCCTGTCCAGTGGGGAAACCGCATTTGATTTGGACAGAAATTGCATTCCTGTTCACATCGCATGCTGGTCTTTGTGGTGCAATTTGTGTTCATACATTTTGTATTGACGCACATCGCACCACAAAGTATCGGCAATCGGTATCGGCGAGTACTTGACCGAAAGTATCGGTACTGGCCGATCAGAAAATGGTATCGGTGCATCCCTGCTTTCTAACCTGCATGCTGGCTTCAAGTTGGTGTTTCAAAGTATGGATTCTAGAGACAGCCAGGCAAATAGCATTTTCAGAGTGTTCCATAATGATCTCCATATTGTTTCATGCATTTGTTTCCTTCAAAGTCTACCTGTCATGAGAAGTATGGGTCTGCTTTTGTGGCCATTGTTGGTCTTCTGAAAATGCTATGTGCCTGGTAGTTTGGCTTCAATGCCTGGAACAAGCATGCTGTGAATGTCAGAAAACTGTTAGAATTCCTCATCTCTGTACTTGTGAAGGATGATCCAAAGTATCATGGCGGGTACTACAATTCTCAGAAGGACGGGTCACCTCGATATGTTCCTCAGGGTTTCCTTTGAAGCTGAAGTCTTTCCATCCCCATCAACATGCTGATGAGTTTTAAAAGGAAACTTTCTGTTTTCACTATATAGCTTGTTTAGACATCACTGGGTCTCTGTGCTTCCCTATGCAATGGCTGGCGAGAGGTGCTTGTGGGATGCTGGCCTTCTGAGATGATCACAGCACCCTGCCTCAGTACTCCTCTCATAGGTCCTCAGTTCTGATACAAGCAGTGGGCTGACTCTTAGGACGAGTTGTGCAAAAATCAAAATGCTTTGATGGTTGGATGTCCGTCTCTCAGCAGTGGCACTCTCGGCAGGCTTGGTTGGCACACAAATCACTCCAGGTAATGCACACATGTGATGCCGAATCTTCATGATTGAAAGTGAAATCCAATGAATGAAAAGGGTGGACCAGGGACAGGAAGGCCGGGGAGGAAAGAATAGATGCTTGACGTCCTCCAGCAAGGAAATAAGGTGGGCTCTGACTTGTGATGCACACTGTGAGAAGCTCAGTGTGCAGTGAAATCATGCCATGTCAGTGGAGCAGAGAAGTCTGTACAACTGTGTAAGACTGAAGGGAAGCTGAAGTTCAGATCTTCAGGATTTATGTGCTCGGCTTTGATCTAGCTAGTGTCTATTAAACTCCAGAAGATCAGAAAAGAAGTCTTATCAGGTTACCTCGTATTTGTACTTTTTCAGTTAATGAGGCAATGGTGTCCCGAGGCAGGTGCGGGTTTGCGCGCCACATGGGGTGACACCTACCGCACGGGGTGACACCGGACCCACTCCACGAAAAGGTAAGTTGTAAGCAAGCCGACGATCCCCACAGAATGGATCGTATCTGCGGATTGAGCATAATGAATCAGAGTCCGATCCATTATGCTCAATCCGCAGATCCGATCCATTCTGCGGGGATCGTCGGAGGGGGTGTCACCAAGTGTTATCGCACCGGGTGACACCAACCCTAGGGACACCTCTGAGCTGAGGGTAACCTTTTTTTCAGTTTTGGATAGTGTGGAGCGGGATTAGAATCCCTGACAGTTTTTATTGCTCCCTCTACTCCTGGTAGGGAGATTCTCCCTCTCTATTGGTCCTTTTTACCATTACCATACAAAGTAAACCAATTTGGGGTTGTCCTCAGAACGGTAAGAGAGGAGAAGTCTTCCAATGGGGCCGCTAGTTCTGGTGGTTTGGGGGGCCCCAATGGATTTCCTTTATTTCCTCTCACTTTCTGTCTTTGGTTATGGGAGAGGAAGTGAAGGTAAATTTCCCCATTGGGACACAGATGGCAAAAAATTGACGGGGGTAAGAACCCTCCATACTCTATCCAAAATGAAGGAAAAAGTTTTCCCTACAGGTCCACTTTAATGGGAAGGTGGAAGGAGCACTGGAGGCTATACAGTTGTGTTTGAAGCTCCTGGATTCCCACAGGTGGGAGGAGTTCAGGCGTCTGCTCTATAAGGCTAGGTTCACATCTGTGCGGGTGGTGCCGCTGCGGATCCGCACAAAAATCCGTACAGCCGCACCACCCACACAGAAGAATGAAGACCCGCGGGCGGGTGCCATTAATTCTAATCACTGGAAATTACAACTGCAGTGGGAACCGAGGTTCCCGTCTGGGCTGCGGTTTCCAAAGAAGGGCAGGGACTTCTTCCCTGCGTGTCCCGGGGCACGGGGGTCCATTCAAATGAACGGGCTCTCCTGCCTGCGCAAAACTCGGCCCGCAGGAACGTGGATATGTGAACCAGAGGTTACAGGCCATTGCAGCAGAGCCCTCGGAGTTTAGACTTCAGGTACCAGTTATGGGTGGATATGTAAGGCTGTGTCAGTGTGACTGACAATGCAATCAGCACCCAGCTTTTTCAGGCATCTTATGAAGGGATGTGTTTAGTTTCTAGATTGATTATTTCCAGACTTCTTCAATGGAGTGCTTAAGATATATGTGATCTATGTGAGCTGGTAAATCAGAGATGCGAGGCAAAAGGTGTGTGTGTGACGGTAGAAGTTGTTGTTTTTTAATTTAAGTGATCACATGACCTCTGTTCTCAGCTGCATAAGGTTCATAGAGAGCTGGGGGTGGAGACTGTAAGGGGGAGTGTCAGCAAGCAGCAGAGAAGTAGCAATACACTGATCTTCCCAGTGAGAAGCTGTGCAGGGGGGCATCAGCACAAGTCTTAGCCATTGGAGGACAGGCAGGCTGTACCCCCACCACAGCCAGAATACTGACCACACTGACATGGATGTACTTTAACCTCCCTGGCGGTATGATTATTTCAGATTTTTGGTGCTGAAAGCGGTACCGGTTTTTTGCATGGAAATATGTATTTTGTTTTTTTTTTTATTGTAGGCCTGTCATTTAGGAATAACTCACTGAAATCTGTCCGAATAAGAGTCTATTAAACATCCCGGGTAGGATAAAACTTGAAACACAAAATCATAAATTATAATTTAATAAATAATCATAAAAAATATTATAATAATAAATTTAATTCAATAATATAATCAAACCAAAAACACTGAAATGTGAAATATAGCGCCAAGTTAGCACATTGCTGAGCAAAGTCGCAAAATCGTTTTCAGTGTCTGATGATGAATTTCCCCACGAATCATTATCACTCAATTCTGCAAGTGGTTCTGATTTACTATCGCTGTTCTCTAGCTGGTCTAAAACCGCTTTTGACCTAAAGGGACACTTTTTGGATGCCATGGACGTTTCTCAGTTTCCAGGCAGAAAGAACAGTAAAATGCAGGCAGGGCGCAGGACAAAGCACTCGGGACAAAATGTATGTGAAATGTTTTGAAACAGCAATGTTTTACTATGTAATAATCATTTTTTTAAAAATGACATTTTTAAAAAATGTCAAATTTGGCGCCGGTTCCGGCGCCCGTACGTCCTGACGTCACAGGGACCGGAACACGGAAGCCGGATGCCGGCATCGACCGGAGGAGATGGCCGGGGACGCTGCAGGGGACACATCGTGGGAGCGAAGGACAAGGTAAGTGCTGCAGGGACTCCCTATGCAACGCTGCAGTGTATTTCCGAGTGTAGCTCGGGGTTACCGCTTCTGGTACTGAAACTTTACCCCGAGCTACACTCGGGAATACCACTAGGGAGGTTAAAGCCTAGCGTGGACAGTTTGCCGTACAAAAGTGGGAGTACTGGCAAGGCCAACAAATATTTCACACAAGGAAGCATTGCAAAGAGAACAGGATACTTTTTAACACAAGTACAATATTATTATTATTCAGGATTTATGTAAATAGTGCCAACAGTTTGCACAGTGCGTTACACTATAAAGGGAGAAGGTACGGTTATGGTACAACCATACAATACAAGGGGGTTGAGAGGGCCCTGCTCATAAGAGCTTACAATCTAATAGGGTTGGGCAAATCGTATAAATGGTTATAACTGTGGGGGATGAGCTGATGGAAATGATGAAAGTTCAGTTTGGGCTCGTTCACACTTGACTTATTTCTAACTCATGCCAAACGCCCCTATAGTGTTTGACAGGCATTTGGGGAGCGTTTGACAGGCGTTAGACAGGCATTTGGGAAGCATTTTTAATGCTCTTCAAACGCTCTCCAAACACCCCATGTGCGTTTTTGAGGCGTTTGCCAAGCGTTAACACCGCACCACAAACGCCTATAAGGAAGTTAAATGGTATTAACGCTTTGTAACCGCCTTGCAACTGCCCACCATAGACTTGAATGGGAGGCTTCAACTCCTGACTCGGCATGAGGTGTCAATTTTGCCGCAGCGCTAACGCGTCAGTGTGACCAGCACTGTGTGCTGCCATGTGTAGAATTTTCATAGGCGTTTGAGGAGCGTTAAAAATGCTTCCCAAATGCCTGTTTAACACCTGCTAACAAAGCTAGTGTGAACTTAATTGGGGGTGGATAGTCTTTCCTGAAAAGATGGGTTTTCAGGGATCACCTAAAGGCATCTAAAGGAGATAGCTGAACAGACTGAGGTAGAGAGTTCCAGAGGGTGGGAGAAGCTCTGGAGAAGTCCAGGAGACAGGCATGGGAGGAGAAGACGAGAGCTTGAGAGCAGGGAGGTGTTGGGAGCAGTGGAGACGACAGTTTGGGTGATATTTGAAGACATGATTGGTGATGCTGCTCAGGGCAGAGTTGTGGATGGTTTGTATGTTGTTATGAAATGTAATTTGCTGGGCAATCGGAAGCCAGTGGAGGGATTGGCAGCGAGGGGTGGCAGACACTGAGCGAATGGTAAGGTAGAGGAGTCTGGCAGCAGCATGAACTGACTGAAGAGGGGATAGCCTATGGGGAGGTACATGGTACAACAGGCACATATCAGGAATATAAAAAGGGGTAACAACACAGTTGTTGATGGACAAGCTGTAAATGTATACCAACATCTACAAAACAAATATATAATGGTAATAAAGCTGATCTCCAGGCAAATATAAGATAAAAATGAATGCAGCTCTATATACATTAAAGGACTCTTTTTTTTTTTTTTTGTAGGTAAAAAAATGTGTATTTATAATTTTTTGTTTGGAGCCTCTAAAGCACAGGTGTCAAACTGGCTGCCCTCCAGCTGTTGCCAAACTACTAGTCTCATGAGGCATTGCAAGATTGACTGTTACAAGCATTATTATTATTATACAGAATTTATATAGCGCCAACAGTTTGCTCAGCGCATTACAATAGAATGGGAGACAATACAGTTCAATACAAGAGGGATTTGAGGGCCCTGCTCCTTGGAGCTTACAATCTAGGAGGGAGGGGCTAGTGGTACAAAAGGTAGAAACTCTGGGGGATGGACTGGTAGGAAGGTTAGAAGATTCCATTATTAGCTGAGGGCAAGATAGGCTTCCCTGAAGAGAGAGGTTTTCTGACATCGCCTAAAAGTGAGCAGAGTAGGCGATAGTCTGATAAATTGGGGTAGAGAGTTCCAGAGGATGGGGGAAGCTGTGGAAAAGTCCTGGAGACGAGCATGGGAGGAGGAGACAAGGGAGCTAGATAGCAGGAGGTCTTGCGAGGAGCGGAGAGTACGGTTTGGGTGATATTTAGAGACAAGACCGGTGATGTAATTTGGGGCAAACTTATAAATGGCTTTATACATTATTGGTAATGTTTTGAATTGTATCTGTTGGGCAATGGGAAACCAGTGGAGGGATTGGCAGAGAGGGGTGGCTGATACAGAATGGTTAGTAAGGTGGATGAGTTTGGCAGCAGCATTCATGATAGACTGAAGAGGGAATAGCCTGTGATGAGGTCAGCCGATGAGGAGGGAGTTACAATAGTCAAGGCGAGATATAACAAGGGAGTGAATAAGTTGCTTAGTGGTTTCTGAGGTTAGGAACGGGCGTATCTTGGAGATGTTGTGAAGTCTACAAGATTTGGACAGTGAATGGATTTGGGGATGAAAGGACAGATGGGAGTCTAGGATTACACCTAGTACCCTGGCATGAGGGGAGGGACTGATGGTTGTGTTATTGATCTTGATGGACAAGTCAGGGGAGGGGGCACGGGCTGGGAGGAATACCAAGAGCTCAGTTTTGGAAAGATTGAGTTTGAGGAAGTGGTGTGACATCCATGCTGATATGTCGCTTAGTAGGTTAGTAATTCGAGAGGAGACTGAAGGGGTGAGTTGAGGGGTAGAAAGATAGATTTGTGTGTCATCAGCATAGAGATGGTACTTAAAGCCATGGGCGTTTATCAAATGACCAAGGGAGGAGGTGTAGATGGAGAAGAGAAGAGGTCCAAGGACAGAACCTTGAGGGACCCCTACAGAAAAAGGCAGTGAAGAGGAGGAGGCAGCGTTATAGGTAACGCAGAAGGAGCACTGCGATAGGTAGGAGGAGAACCAGGAGAGAGCAGAGTCTCTGAGACCAAGAGAGTGGAGTTTTTTGAGGAGGGGATTGTCAAGTAGTAAGAGTACGGAGTAGTGGCCATTGGTTTTAGCAGTTAGTAGATCATTAGTGAGTTTTAGTAGGACAGTTTCAGTGGAGTGTAGTGGGCAAAAGCCAGACTGTAAAGGGCCAAGAAGGTTGTTGTCAGTGAGGTGGGAGCTCAGGCGATTGTAGACTAAGCGTTCTAGGAGTTTAGAGGTAAATGGCAGCAGTGAGATGGGTCTTAAGTTGTTCAGGTTGGTGGGGTCCAGGGAGGGCTTTTTAAGTATGGGAGTGATGTGTGCATGCTTTAGAGGGGAGGGGAAGGCACCAGCAGAGAGGGAAAGATTGAAGATGTGAGTTAGGGAGCATAGGATGGAAGAAGAGGGTGACCGTAGTAGTTGTGAGGATACAGGATCCAGGGATTCAGGTAGTGATACGGGCTTCTGAGAAAACCTTAGTGACCTCTTTGGTAGTAGCGAGGTCAAAAGAGGAAAGTGTTGAGGGAGGTTTAGTATAAGGTATGCTAAGTGGGATAGATGTCTGTGTAGTGGCGATGCCCCTATGAATTGTGTCAGTCTTGTTTTTTAAATGATTTGTAATCTCGTGAGCAGTGAGTGAGGTACTGGGTGGAGGTGGAGAAAGTAGAGAGTTAAAAGTAGAGAAGAGATGACGAGGACTGGATGACAAGGTATTAATAAGAGTGACAAAGTAGGCTTGTTTGGCAGCATGAAGGGATGACTTGTATTTTAAGAAAGCAGATTTATATACGGTGAATGCTTGCTGGGATTTGGTTTTACGCCACAATCGCTCCAGCGCACGACTATGTCGTTTAAGATTTCTGGTGTCGTCAGTCTGCCATGGTTGTAATGGTCGAGGCTTGATACTTCGTGTTGTTAGAGGAGCAAGTGATTCTAATGTAGATGAAAGCGAACTATTATAGACAGCAGTGGCCAGGTCAGGGCAGGAGAGGGGAGAGATTCTGTCATAGAGTTGGTCAGTTGCAGAGTGGAAAGGAGCAGGGTTCAAGTTGTGAAGGTTTCTGCGGGTAATTGTTTGCTGCTTGGAGGGATAGGTGTTTGAAGATGAGGAGACTGTCATGGTGATGAGATTGTGATCAGAGAGAGGAAAGGGGGTGTTTGTGAGGTTGTAAGGAGTGCAAAGATGGGAGAAAACAAGGTCTAATGTATTCCCATCAGAGTGAGTGGAGGACTGTATACATTGTGCTAATGCAAAAGATGAGGTTAGGTTGAAGAGTTGGGATGTAGCCGGGTTGTTGGCATTATTAGGGATGTTAAAATCTCAGAGAATGATAGTGGGTAGTTCAGAGGAGAGAAAGTAGGGTAGCCAGGTGGAGAAATCATCAAGAAAGCGGGACACCGTTCCAGGAGGCCGATAGATCACTGCAATCCTCAGAGAAATGGGAGAAAACAACCGGATACAGTGAGTCTCGAAAGAAGAGAAGGATAGAGAGGGAGGGTTAGGGGGGACTTGAAAGGTGCTCAGTGGAGATAGAAGTAAACCAACCCCACCACCTTTCCAACCACTGGGTCTGAGTTAGTGGGTCCAGAGAAGGCCTCCATAGAAAAGTGCTGCGGGAGAAGAAGAATGTTCTGCTTGAGGCCAGGTTTCTGTAATTGCTAGTAGGTTAAGGTAGTAGGAGACAAAAAGGTCATGGACAGAGGTGAGCTTATTACAGACAGAGCGGGCATTCCAGAGTGCACATGAAAAAGGGAGGGTGGTTTTTGGGAGCACGGGGACTGATATTAAATTGAGGGGATTGCGGCTATTCCCGGATGAAAGAGGATGCCTGGTGTGTTGGTGAAATAGTGGGGGACCAGGGTTTGGGGAGATATCCCCAGAGGTTAGGAGAAGAAGGGTGAGGAAAGTAACATGGGAGCGGGATGTACTCGAGTGCACATGCCTTCCAGTCCTGGTGTTTGGGTCAGCAGGAGAGTGAAGTATCAGAAGGAAGTGATGAGAGCAGTAGTAGGGAGATGGTAGCAGTGAGGGTGAGATGTACAAGTTTTGGGTGGAGCAGAGGGATAAAGAAGTGAGATTTTGGGAACGCAGGAAAGTAATATGAAAAGGAGGAGTAGAGGGGACATATTAAAAGGTAGATGGAGTGGGAATCAGACGTTTCCCACGGTGTTTGCTTGCAGTCTGTCCAGCTGAGTTTCTTGTTGTATCTTCCTGCTGCTTGAGTTCTCCTGCTTTAGTTAAATTGCTGTGTTTAACAGCTTCTTAGCACTCCATCAAAAACAGCACTCACGCATAAGCAGCCCCCCATCTGTGATTCCCCCCCTCATGAGCTGATCTAAATTTATAGGGAGCTGGTCAAATGAGCACTCTACTCCGCCCCAATTAGAAACTGATAAGGATCACATGAATGGGGGGGGGGGGGATGTTTCTCAAGCAGACAAGACACAGACTACAGTCCTATAAAACGGGTGCAACTAGAGGTGAGAACTAGTCAACATATACAAAAATATATAAACACTATTTGTTCTGAAATTAACAGGAGTCAATAGTGGAGATATGAGCATTTACCCAGTGAAAGCAGGAGTTAATGCGTTGTTCTTGTTAAGAGGGGAGAGGAAATAGGAGCATTTACCTGTGAAAAGCAGAGAAGGCATGATTAGATTGCTGTGTTTAACTGCTTCTTAGCACTCCATCAACGCAGCACTCGCGCAAAAGCAGCACCCCATCAGTGACTGTGCCCCCCATCCGTGATGACTCCCAGAGGCATGATGGGACTTGTAGTTTTGCAACAGCTTGAGGGCCGCCAGTTTGACACTCCTGCGTCTAAAGCATTGTACCAGCAATTAGCAAATTGCTGGTGCCATGCAGGTCTTCCCCTGACTTGTTAGTATATCTGCTTGCTTGTACATCCTTTATGGGCACACAGATGCTTTCTGACAGACTCAATGAACTACCATGGCGCTCTGTGAAAACTACAAGCTGAAAACTGCAAAGGCTGCTGGGACAAGTAGTTTTCCCATTCACAGAATACTGTGAATGAGTGACGCTGGTGGGTGGAGCCGTACATAGCCACATTTCTTTAAAAGTTTTGACAGCTAGAGGGGGGAGAAGATCACAACGGGGATGGGGGAGTGCAGGGGCCGGTCCGATCGTGAGATGTTACACCCTGAATATGGGAGTAACATGCTACAAAAGGTGAACTTATCCTTTAAAAGACAAGTTCACCTTTTATCCTGGGTTCACACTACAGCGGTGCGGTAAATTCCATGTGATTCATACAGGAACCGCGCCGCATTCCTCTACAAATCACTTGCGATTTGTATGCAGTGCGATTGGAGCCGTACGTTTTGTATGGCTGTATTGGCACTGTTCTCACACCAAAAATGTGCAGGACCCTTTTTTGGTCCGCACTAGAATTGGATCGCATGGGTATTCACACCTATGCGATTCAATTCTGCACATCGAACCGCGTTTTGCGGACCGTTGTCCGGGTGTTGTTAACATACACACCTGCATTGGTTCGTATGAGCGGGGTGCGATTGTGATGCGGTGCGGAATTCACACTGAAAACTCTGCAAATTCCGCACCGCATCAGTGTAAACCTGGGCTCAGAAAAAAAGTAATAAATGCACCTTTTTTTGGCAGGTAAAAAAATGTGTTTATTATTTTTATCAGGAGGAGCCTGTAAACCCATTGCACCAATGATCAGTAGGTGGCTGGTCCCCTGCAGATCTCTCAGTATATCTACTTGCTTGTAGAGAGATGTATGAGCAAGCAGATATACTGACAGGAAGAATGAATGAACTACCGCAGCGCTTCACAGTGACATGGTAGTTCATTGAGGACTAAAGCTAACAGCCGCTACGGCTATCTGGACTTGTAGGCTCTCATTCACAGATGACTGTGAATGAGTACTGCAGTCGTGTGGGCGGAGCCCCGCATGGCAACTTTTTTTTTTAATTTGACATCTAGCGAGGAGGGAGAAGATCCCCTGCTAGCTGTCAGATCTGGGTGAGTGGTTGCCGATCTGATTGTAACAATTTACACCCTGAATATGGGTGTAACATGTTACAAAAGGTGAACATATCCTTAAAGGGCTGCCGACATTTTTACAGGATCTTGCTAGCTGAAAGATCCTGCATAAAAAGGATCCATACTGCATCTCTGCTCATATGGCCTGATCCATATAGGTCTGTGGGAGGTGAGATGTATGGGCAGCTTTATGGGCTCTTACAGTTTTTTAAATGTTTCTCTGCCCTGAATGAGTCATTTAAAATGACGCCCCATGGACTAGAATGCAGCATTTATGTGCTCGTGTACTACTTATATATAATGATTACATTGAATGATGCAAGTGCCTACACTTTGACTTGATATCTGTTAAGATCCCTGTACAGCAGAGTTCAGATTTGGCCAGAGAGAAGCCGCAGCACAAGAAGTGAATCAGTTCTGCTGCAGTGTTCGTGTAAGGGGCATATGTGATTTAAAAAAAAAAAAAAGTTAAGAAAAAATATATATATTTTTTTATTTTTAAAAAATGTAATTTACATCCTAGCATATTATCCCCCTTCCCAAAATTTTTCAAGGCCCCCCTACCCCTACATATGTACGCACACACAAATGTAAAAGAATGCGCTGGGGCGCCTACACATCAAAATGTTGTTTGCAATGCACATGTCACATATCGCCGCGCACACCAGAATGAGAGCGATAATTCTAGCACCAGACCTCCTCCGTAACGCTGAACTGATGACTTATAAGGAGCTTTAAAAGCATCACCTATAGAAAATATAGGGAACTGAAGTTTGTTGCCGTTTCACAAGTGCATTCAAATTTAAGGTTTGACATGTTGGATATCTATTTACTCGATGCAACCTCATCTTTTATATTTTACAAAAAAATTGGATAATTTATTGCTTTTTGTGCCCTAAAATTAACTTTAAGTGTATTTTTTACCTTTGTGATAATATTATGTGACATAAAAAATTGGAACTCCTGCTATTTTATTCTGTAGGGTCTCTGCTTTCACAAAATATATCATGTTTGAGGGTTTTGTGTAATCTTCAGACCTTAAATGATTTTTAAATGTGTGCAAAAAATGCAAAAATGGCTCTGGCAGCGAAAGGGATAAAGGATAAGCCCGACACTCCCATTTCCTGAGGAGCAGCCAATCGGTGCTCATTACACTGCAAGGTCTCTTCCCTCCCTGCTAGTCCCTGGGTGCGGTGCTGGAGACAGGCAGGGAGGGGAGATATACAGTGCAATGTTAAAAATATTAAACGTTTAATTCGCCATAAAGCCCCTTTTGTTTTTAAAAGCCTCAGACAGTCCATAAAGCACCTCAGATTTAAATACAGTTTTGGTTAAAATGTATTTATTTTTTAATCAGGACAATTGGATTGTCATGAGGGACAAGTAGATTAGGACACCGATTTCCACACCCGATTTCCACACCCGTTTCTGCCCATATGGGAGGTACGGACAGACAGATTATTGCGAGTCTGCAGGATCCTGGCATTGCACCCACAATCTGATGATCACAGGTGCAATACTTTACAGAATTCAATGTAAAAAAAATAATACATGCACATTCTTGGTGCTTGCAAAAAACACGTGAATTTATTATTATCATTTTTACAAAAGGTGAACTTATCCTTTAAACTTGCAGGTTTCTGAGTGTAGACTTCAATCCTCCTTTAAATTGTAATGTAAAATTAATGCACCCTAAAGACAACGGAAATATGAGAACTGCTCATAAGAAGTCAAGTGTTCAGAATTACAAATCAAACTGATTGTATTCCTGTCCATGGTAGAATATGTGGGCAGTGCTGGGGTTGATGCTCTTCCAAATAACTGCTATGTTTATTTTTGTTGTCAAAGAGAAAACTGAATGACTGTAAAGAGAAAGTTCTCTGGAGCAATTGTCGTCCCCAAGAATCTGTCCAAGGGAACGTCTGACTTGCTGGTGCTCTTCACGCTGGACCACAACTAGGATGTGTTCAAGGTAAGTTTGTTGATGTGTTTGGATCGTGGCGTACCGGTGTCCTGACTGCAAGTGTTTTGGGTTTGTTCTGTGACTCCGTAGCAAGTGCAGTAACCACCCCAACAAAATGTTATTGAATGACAGATTCTCTGATTAGGATTATTATTATTTTACAGGATTTATATAGTGCCAACCAGGGGCAGACTGACAACTCATGGGGCCCCCGGGCAATAGGAGATCATGGGGCCCCTGTGTCCTTGCCCAAACTCAAAAAAGCCTATGAAAAAGGTACCAGGGGCATCTCATGGGGCCCCCTACTGACCCCGGGCCCTTGGGCAGTGCCCGAGTTTCCAAATGGTCAGTCCGCCCCTGGTGCCAACAGTTTGCGCAGCGCTGTACAAAATGAAGGTAGACATTACAGTTAAAATACAATTTGGTACAAGAGGAAACAGAGGGCCCGGCTCATTAGAGCTTACAATCTAGGAGGAAGGGTTGAGTGATACAAAAGGTAATAGCTGTGGGGGGATGAGCTGATGGAGGAAATATATGGCAATTTACAAGTTAGAAGCGGGATAGGCTTCTTTAAAGAGAGAGGTTTACAGGGATCGCCTAAAGGTGGATAGATTAGGAGATAGCCAGACAAATTGGGGTATGGCGTTCCATAGGATGGGAGAAGTCCTGGGGGCGAGCATGGGAGGAGGTGACACGGGAACTAGAGAGCAGAAGGTCTTGGAAGGATCGAAGAGAGTAGTTTGTTTGATATGAGACCAAGTTGTTGATGTAGCTGCGGGCAGAGTTGTGGATGGCTTTGTAAGTTGTTAGTATTTTGAATTTTATTTGTTGAGCTAGTGGAAGCCAGTGGAGGGATTGGCAGAGAGGGGTGGAGGACACTGATTGGAGGCCAGTGGAGGGATTGGCAGAGAGGGGTAGCAGACACTGAACGGTTGGTAAGGTGGATGAGCCTGGCAGCAGTATTCAAGATGGATTGGAGGGGGGGTAGCCTATGTTAAGCTAAGCCAATGAGGAGGGAGTTGCAGTATTTGAGGTGAGAGATAACCAGGGAGTGAATTAGGAACTTTGTGGTATCATTGGTTAAAAGGGGGTGTATTCTGGAGACGTTGCGGAGGTTGAGACGGCATGATTTGGACAGGGATTGGATGTGGGCCTGAAAGGATAGTTCAGAATCAAGGGATACCCCTAGCATCTTGGTTTGCGGGGATGGGTTGATAGTGATGCTATTGATCCTGACTGAGAAATCAGGGGAAGAGCACGTGGGGGAGGAAATATTATGAACTCCGTTTTGGATAGTTTTAGGAAGTGGTGTGACATCCAGTCTGATATGTCAGTTAGTTAATCAGTGATACGTGAGGAAACTGATAGGGTGAGCTGAGGAGTAGAGAGATAGATTTGTGTGTCATCAGCATAGAAATGGTATTGGAAACCATGGGAAGCTATCAGCTGACCCAAGGAAGAAGTGTAGATCAAGATTAGGAGAGGTCCAAGGACAGAACCTTGGGGGACCCCGACAGTGAAAGTAGTAGGAGAGGAGAAAGTATAGTTGTAAGTGACACTGAAGGAGCGGTGAGATAGGTAAGATTCGAACTAACGGAGAGTACAGTCACCAAGACCAAGTAAATAGAGGTTTTTGAGGAGGAGGAGGAGGGGGTGGTCAACTGTACCAAAGGCAGCAGAGAGGTCCAAGAGTAAGAGTACGGAATAGTGACCATTGGTTTTCGCGGTTAGTAAGTCGTTTGTGAGTTTTAGGAGAGAAGTTTCTGTGGAGTGTTGTGGGTGAAATCCACACTGAAGGGGATGCAGAAGGTTATTCTCAATAAGGTGGCAGCTCAGCTGGTTGTAGACTAGACATTCAAGGAGTTTGGAGGCAAAAGGGAGTAAGCAGATGGGTCTTAGGTTGCTAAGATTGCTGGGGTTCAGTGAGGCCTTTTTAAGTATGGGGGCGACTAGCACATGTTTTAGAGAGTTGGGGAAGATGCCAGTAGAAAGGGAGAGACTGACGATACGAGTTAAAGAGTGAAGAATAGAGCCAGAGGATGACCGAAGTATTTGCAAGGGAACAGGGTCCAGGGGGCAGGTGGTTAGGTAGGCTTTAGAAACGTTTACCAACCTCCTCTATAGTAGCTGGGTTAACCAAGGGAAGTATAGATTGTGCAGGTAGACAAGGAGTGTAGGGTGAGGGAGATATCTGTACAGTAGAGATCTCGTCACTAATTGTATCAATCTTATTTTTGAAGTGATTAGCGATCTCCTGGGCAGTGAGTGAGTTAGCGGCTGGAGGTAAAGGATGAAGTAGAGTTAAATGGAGAAAAGAGTTGATGGGGATTGTGTGAGAGGGTGATAATGAGAGTGATAAAATAGGTCTGTTTGGCAGTGAAGAGACAGGAATTTTTGAAGGGCAGATTTATATTGGTCGAAGTCTTGCTCGGTCTCAGTCTTCCGCCATAAACGTTCAAGAGCACGGCTATGTTTTTTGAGGCATCTGGTATTGTCTGTTTGCAACGGCTGTAGCAGTCGGGCCTGATTCTGTGTGTAGTGAGGGGGGCCAATGTGTCCACAGTGGATGACAGTGAACTGTTGTAGACAGAAGTGGCCAGTTTGGGACAGGACAGGGCTGAGATTGTGTCATAGAGACAATCTGTTGCCGAAAAAAGAAGAGAAGGGTTAAGATAGTGAAGTTTTCTACGGTTAACTGTTCGGTAGTTGGAAGTCAAGGAGAGAGTGAGGCTAATAAGGGAGTGATCAGAGAGAGGAAAAAAATAGGTGAGGTTGTAAGGAGAGCATAGGTAGGAGAATGCAAGGTCGAGGCAGTTACCAATCAAGTGAGTAGAAGCATGTGTCCATTGGTTTAGGTCAAAAGAAGTGGTTAGGCTTAGAAGTTTAGAGGTAGCAGGAGTGTTAAGATTACCAGGGATATTGAAGTCACCAAGAATGATTGTGGGAATTTCAGAAGAGAGAAAGTAAGGCAGCCAGGCAGAGAAGTCAAGGAAGCTTGATACTGGTCCAGGAGGCCGATAGATCACACCAATTCTTAAAGAAATTGGAGTGTATAGATGAATACAGTGAACTTCAAATGAGGAGAGGGACAGAGAGCGAGGTGAACGAAGGACCTGAAAAGTGCTTTGAGGGGATAGGAGGATTCCAACTCCACCTCCTTTCCATCCACTAGGCCTGTAAGAGTGAGTCCAGAGGAGACCACCATGGGAAAGGGCAGCAGGAGAGGGAAAGTCAGATTCATGAAGCCAGGTTTCTGTAATTGCAAGTAGGTTAAAGGAGTTAGTGATTCAAAGGTCATGGACAGAAGTGAGTTTGTTACAGACAGAGCAGACATTCCAAAGGGCACAGGAAAAGGGGAGGCTGGTTCTAGGAAGAAGAGGAATAGTAACCAGATTGTGTGGATTGCGGCCGCTGTTCAAGGATAGGGTGTGTTGGTCAAAGGAGAAAGATGGTGGCCCAGGATTTGGGGAAATGTCTCCCAGATGTTAGGAGATGCAGAAGGGTGAGAGAGGTAATATGGGAGTGTGACTTATATGGAGGGACAGGTCCCAGTGTCCTGGAGGTTTTATTAGGATGTGGGTTCAGAATTAGCAGGAGTTGATAAGTACAGTAATAAGGTGAAGGTAGGAGTAAGGGTGATATATATGAGTTGTGGGGTGGAGAAGAGGGGTGTAGGAGAGAGAGTTTGAAGAGAGAGGATACAACTGTGAGAACGAGGAGTAGGGAGTGCATGTTACAGAGTGGTGAGATGAAGAAGCAGACTGGGTAAGAGATGAAAGAGTGGAAGAGGAAACAGGTCACCTGTAGTCTGTTTAGTATTTGAAGTCGTCTGCTGTGATTTTGCAAAAGTGCAGAGCCAAAGTGCAATGCTCAATACTTCATCCAAGATGATAGTTGCCAATGCTACCCATGGCTGTGCTGCCTCTGGCTGTGCCTCCCCTAAGGAAGGCCTAAATTTATACTGAGTTGGGTGGGGGTATTGCCAATTAATCAATGAGGAATGCATAGGAGAGACACATGGCTAGCAGGGCAAACCTTTCACACCAAAGAAGGACTACAAAAGACAACAAGAGAGCAGAAGGGCAGAGTTGTAAAGATTAGGATCAACTCATAAATTTGGGTTAGAAAATAAGAGCAAAATAAACACCACAGTAATATGGACAGAGTTAAAGATTTTGGAAGCAAATTACCAATAAGAACATTGATAGTTATGAATCTGCTTCAGTTAGAGGTGGGTTTTAAAAGCAGTATAGGTTACCATATAGCAGTGCAGGGTGAATTAGCAATCATGGCATGGGCGATAGTGCTTCCATTTTGCTCCTGACTAAAAATAAGCAGTGGCTGTAGGGCCAGTTATTGGTGAGGGTGGGGAAATAACAGTGGTTGTCAGTATTTCAGTGTTAAAATCCTGCAAGAGGATTGTGGTGCAGAATTCCAATGGACTACATTTAAGAAGACTTAATTGGGAGAATCCTGTCATTTCCAGTTGCTCTATGATGTTGAGTGAGTGTGCCCTTATTTCCCAACCTACATTCAGTTGGGCAGGTCCGAAGTCCCAGTTGTTAAGTCTTTACCTGCTGAAATATTACTTTATCCTGTGAATTGTTGAACACATTTAGGAGCTTTCCAATTCCATCACTACTCCCTAGACCGGTGGTCTCCAAACTGTGACCCACGGGGCAGATCCAGCCCTTTACTTGTCTTTATTTGGCCCTTGGACTCTATTCCTCCCTCTGACATCAACAATGAGGTATTATTCCTCCCATTGACAGAGCATAAATCCTTCTGATATCAATGATGGGGGACTATTCCTTTCTCTGACACCAGCTATGGAGGCATTATTTCTCCCACCAATACCAATGATGGGGCACTATTCCTCCTCCTCCTAACCACAGGGGTGCTATGTATTTTTTTTACTCCCACTGATAACCAAACTTGTGGCATTATATACTCCCACTGGCCTTAATCTGCCCCCCAAATTCTGAAGGACCATAAACTGGCCCTTTGTTTAGAAAGTTTGGAGACCCCTGCCCTAGATAATTGTTTTCTGTATGGTCACAAACTAGTATTAAAGGCCAGTCTGATCATTGGTACACATCGGGGTTGGGGTGTATATACTGTATTTATACAACTTTTTTTTTTTTGTTTTTTTTTTAGATTCCTGGAAGTTTGCAGGAATGGTCAGTGATAAGCTGGTGGTTACTCAGCAGGGAAGAGACCCAGACAAAGACACAGGTGGATATATATCAAATGGGTACTCTTAGGAGCTGTTTTGAAAGATGGATGAGTCCCTATTCATAACTATGCATTTCCTAGCCCCGTGGAAGACTACGCTTTTTGGATGGTCTAATATTTAATAAAATACAGCCTGTGAATTGCCCAGGGAGCAGCATTAACATTGTGGCTTGTAGTACATCCATCATTTTATACTAATAAGCTGTGTATTGGGTCTGTGCACAGGATGGGTCTCTCCATGGTGTTTGGGTGACAGGTTCTCTTTGATAAAATTCAGCCTTCATTCTTCCTTGCAAAGTAAACGCATGAAGGTTAAATTAATCTGCACATTCAGGATAAAGCGACAGGTTCACCATAATGCCAACCTCCACAGATGCAAATACTTTCCTGGTTTTTGCTTCCCAGCCAATCTGTTCAGTTGGAAATGAAAGTAAAGCCCCGAAGGAGTGGTGTTTGTGAAGTCATGCTGGTGCTTGTTGAAGGGGGGGAATTGTTGAGATAGGGTGAGGGATTGCAGGAAACATTGATTTTCTCTTTTTTTAATCAACATACAGGATAAATTTAAAGTGATGCAAGGTAGTACTTTCTTTTCTTTTACAGCAAGCAGCTCCGATCCTCTTTTTGTGTCATGTCCTCCTGCAGTCAATTCAGTTTGTTCATTCTTCTTCTATTTTCCAACAGATGGAGCGCAAGACCCCATGTCACTACGTGGGAACCATGAATGCTGTGACCGGTGGGATGAAGCCATGTGACCTCAGAATCCCCATCCCCTCCTTTCATCCTGATCATTGCAGTAAAAGCCACCGGAAACCGACACTCATTCCATCCATCCTGCATTGCTGCTCTCTGCACCTTCACGTTGTACGTACAGTGGGGCAAAAAAGTATTTAGTCAGCCACCAATTGGGCAAGTTCTCCCACTTAAAAAGATGAGAGAGGCCTGTAATTGGCATTATAGGTAGACCTCAACTATGAGAGACAAAATGAGAAAAAAAATCCAGACAATCACATTAGCTGATTTGGAAAGAATTTATTTGCAAATTATGGTGGAAAATAAGTATTTGGTCAATATCAAAGGTTTTTGCCCCACCGTTGTCATGATTTCTGTGTTCAGTGTTTAATTTTATTAACCACTTCCAGACCGGACACTTTTACCCCCTTCCTGACCTGAACAAATTTCAGCTTTCAGCGCTATCACACTTTGAATGACAATTGCGCGGTCATGCAACACTGTACCCAAATGAATTTTTTACCATTTTTTTGAGACAGATAAAGCTTTATTTTGGTGGTATTTATTTACCGCTGGGATTTTTATTTTTTTTGCTATGTAAATGAAAAAGTCCAAAATTTTTGAAAAAAAGTGTTTTTTTTTATAAAATTTTGCAAATAAATAATCTCATCATAAATCTTTGCCAAAATTTATTCCGTTATCTTTTTAGTAAAAAAAAAATCCAAATTAGTTTATAACCAAAAATTATAATTTTTAAACATTTTTTTTACATTTTTATTTTATTTTTTTATATTATTTTTTATTTTTTTTTTATTTTTTTACACTGATTGCTTTTATAACCATATAGGATGTAAAAGCAATCATTTCTCTTTCTCTGTGTGCATTCTTGCACTCATTGAGAAGTACTGAGTGAGCTGTGATTGGTCACAGCTTGTCACATGGTACAAGGCTGTTGTGAGTAGCCTTGTACCATGTGACCTCTGTGATCATTCACAGATTTCACACATAGTAAGCAATGATGTCACAAGTGACATCTTGCTTACTACTTTGCATGTGATCACTGATTGGCCAATCAGTGATCACATCATCGGGACCTCGTACAGAGGTCCCGTCCGATGATCGGTGTTTCACTGTGTCCGGAGGACACAGCGGGCACCGGATCGCGGTGCTGCGCGCTCCGAGGGAGCGTGCAGAAGCAGGGTGTAGGGGGGCCGTTTGTAAAGGGCCACCCGACCCTGCACTGCCACCGTCCGGCCGTTTATATGCAACGGCCGGCCGGGAAGTGGTTAAATTTAGACCTTTCCCACTGGCTGCTGTAGTTTTTCTTCAAGTTTTTGGTGAACAAACAAAATGCTATTTGCGTAGGCTACATAAGACTTGTTCAGTATTTAAACCAGCGGTCACTAAATGGCGGACCACAGTCCGAGAACGGCCCCTTCTGGACCACCAGCCCACACTGATAGTTCTGCCGCTGAGCAGGGCGGTCGTCGCAGCAACATGACATCATGTGTGCATCATCCTTGCAGCTCACTGTTTCTTTGGCTCCCGCTCCCTGCCTGTGCACAAGCATCCTTCAGCAAGGATCCTGACACAGCTCCTGTCTGCCCTCAAGATAGGGTGTAGTCTTACAGGGGCACTCTGATGGGCACATTTAATGTTAAGGTGCACTCTGATGGCCACAACATAGAATGTGCCCATCAGAGTGCCCCTTAATATAAATGTGCCCATCAGAGTGCCCCTTAATATAAATGTGCCCATCAGAGTGCCCCTTAATATAAATGTGCCCATCAGAGTGCCCCTTAATATAAATGTGCCCATCAGAGTGCTCCTTGATTCCCCAGAGGATTTAGAAAGCTAATGGGTGACAGGTGATGTCAGCAATGCAGAAATACAATGCATGGCGCTGGATGTCATTTAACCCAGAAGACTGAGGACATCTAGTGGCAGAAAAGAGTTACTGTATGGATCAACACCAGAGGGGAGATGCATATGGCAAAGATTTTTTTTTTTTTTTTTTGTATTGTCTTAAAACCCCTCAGGGTTCTATACAAACAATAAATTGTCTGGGGTTGGACTTTCAGTTACTATGCCCTTGTCCCAAGTCTGTCCCTCGCAAAGTATTGAAGGCACTGGATTATCATGGAAACATTTTGGAAAGGAGATCAGCAATGGCAGCTTAGATATTTGTCATTCTATATTTCAGAAAGCAAAATTTACACTGAACTTCAGTCTTGTACAATTGTACAGCTCCTCTCTCCAGGCCCCTCCCACCAGCCACATTACATAGAGAGGTACAGAGACCCAGTGGCGACATTACTAGGTAAGGTATGTAATGAAAATGGAAAGGTTTTATGTAAATATTTCATTAGCATGTTGAAGCAAGTGGTGCCTGGCAAGGCAAAATACAACTTCAGGTCTGCTTTATTCCGAGTCCTAGATAAACATCTGAGAGGGTGTTAATAGGTCCAGCCTATGCTGTCATTCAGTTCTAGGCACTGCATTGCCCAACTCCCAGAGGTGGGGTGGCCTTTAACGTGTGCATTCTCTTCCGCCGCCTCCTCTTCTTCTTTTGCCTCCTATTCCTTATTCTCCTCCCCCTTTTCTCCCCCTTCTCCCTTTTCTCCCCCTTCTCCCTTTTCTCCCCCTTCTCCCCTTTCTCCCTTTTCTCCCTTCTTTCTCCCTTTTCTCCCTTCTTTCTCCCTTTTCTCCCTTCTTTCTCCCTTTTCTCCCTTCTTTCTCCCTTTTCTCCCTTCTTTCTCCCTTTTCTCCCTTCTCCCTTTTCTCCCTTCTTTCTCCCTTTTCTCCCTTCTTTCTCCCTTTTCTCCCTTCTCCCTTTTCTCCCTTCTTTCTCCCTTTTCTCCCTTCTCCCTTTTCTCCCTTCTTTCTCCCTTTTCTCCCTTCTCCCTTTTCTCCCTTCTTTCTCCCTTTTCTCCCTTCTCCCTTTTCTCCCTTCTTTCTCCCTTTTCTCCCTTCTCCCTTTTCTCCCTTCTTTCTCCCTTTTCTCCCTTCTTTCTCCCTTTTCTCCCTTCTTCCTCCCTTCTCCCCAGAACAGAAATAGAGGGGAAATCTTCCAATGGGGGCACTAAATCTGGTGACAACCTGGAATTCTCTCACTTTGAAGGGATTTCCTCCCACATCCTGTTTTGGCTATGGGACTGGAAGTAAAGGGAAGTTTTCCCAATGGGACACAGATGGGGGGGGACTGTCCAAAATGACATTTTTTTTTTTAAACTTTTAGTTCTACTTTTATGGCATGGAGATGGGCATGAAAATGTCTAAGGGCTCATTCAGAAGGGTGCTGAGACCCATTCTCAGTGCTAAGCTGCTTTTTGCTGTGTGTGCATCCACCTCAGGGCTGCGTGCAGGCAGCCTGCAGAGCATGCAGACACGGGATTTACAGAGTCATATGTCAAAATTTGACTTACAGGCAGGAGCTGGTGTACGGATATAAACATGTCTGCATCCAGATCCATGCACCCGCTCCTGACCACATGTCAAATTTTGACGTGTGACTGTGTCCATGCAGCTGCTGTCTGCATCCGCTTCTATGCAGGCTGCCTGGCACAGCTCCGAGGTGGATGCGCACACAGCAGAAAGTGGCTCAGCACAGTGGACAGGTCTCCGCTCCCACCTGAATGAGCCCTAGGAATCTGGTCATTCATTGTATGTTACGTGATGTTTGAATGGCTTTATATATCAGCAGTGCATCCTTTTAAAGGCATCCTTCACCGTTACCAAAAAACTGACTGTGCAGATAAGAGGCATCTGTAGATAAAAACAAACTGTGCAGCTTTGATTACAGTTGAATACCATCCTTGCTATAGGTGTAGGCCATTTTCCAGTTGTGTTTCAGGGGGTACGTAAATGGCCTACACCTACAGCAAGAACATTATTCACCTTTAGTCAGAGCTGCAAGGTTTGCTGTTATCTACAGACACCCCTTATCTGCTTAGGCAGCTTTTTGGTAAAGGTGAACTAACTCCATAAAGTGTTACTAAACCCACAACAAAGCATGCATGTTATAATCACTGTGCAAGGGGCTAATCCTCCATATTGTATAAAAAGGCTATTTGATCCTGTCTTCTCTGATCCTCCCCTTCTACTGTCCCCAATCTATCTGCTGCTAATACAGAGCACTAGGAGACACCCTGCACATGCTCAGCTTGGTGTGTAGTGCTAGATAGTTTTTTTTTTTTTCCTTTGGGAGGGTGCATGTGATCAGCACAGGACCAATTAGCACTGTCCAGATAGGGGGTCAGGGGTTATACAGTCTCATAGGACAGTCAGAGCAAAATGAAAACTCCTCCTACAAGCTTTAACTAGTGCTCAGCTGGAAACTGACAGAAGTCACAAGATCATTATGTGCCATTGCCAGAAGGTTTGTTGTGTCTCCCAGCACAGTCTCAAGAGCATGGAGGAGATTCCAGGAGACAGGCAGTTACTCTAGGAGAGCCAGCCATAGAAGGTCTTTAACCCATCAGCAGGACCGGTATTTGCTCCTTTGTGCAAGGAGGAACAGGATGAACACTGCCAGAGCCCTACAAAATTACCTCCAGTAAGCCACTGGTGTGAATGTCTCTGACCAATCAGAAACAGACTTCATGAGGGTGACCTGAGGGCCTGACGTCCTCTAGTGGGCCCTGTGCTCACTGCTCGGCACCATAGAGCTCGATTGGCATGTGACAGACGTGAAAAGTTCTGGAGAAGTCGTGGAGAACATTATGCTGCCTGCAACATTGTTTAACACAACCGTTTTGGTGTTGGGTCAGTGATGGTCGGGGGAGGCATATGCATGGAGGGACGCACAGACCTCTACAGGCTAGACAATGGCACCCTGACTGCCATTAGGTATCGGGATGAAGTCCTCGGACTCATTGTTAGACCCCATGCTGGTGCAGTGGGTCCTGGGTTCCTCCTGGTGCACGACAATGCCCGGCCTCATGTTGGGAGAGTATACAGGCAGTTGCCGTGAGGATGAAGGAATTGATACCATTGAATAGCGCCCACGCTCGCCTTACCTAAATCCAATAGAACACCTCTGGGATATCATGTTTCAGTTCATCCGAAGACGCCAGGTTGCACCTCAGACTGTCCAGGAACTCAGTGATGCCCTGGTCCAGATCTGGGAGGAAATACCCCAGGACACCATCCATCGTCTCATTAGGAGCATGCCCCGATGTTGTCAGGTGTGCATACAAGCACGTGGGAGCCATACAAACTACTGAGGACTATTTTGAGTTGCTGCAATACAATTTCAGCAAACTAGACTAGCCTCCTGCATAATTTTTTCAATTTGATTTTTGTGGTGTCTTTGAATTCAGACCTCTGTAGGATGATAATTTTCATTTCCATCAAACGATGGGGCATCCTTACATTCCTAACACATTACCCATCCATATCAGTATAGATATACAGCATGAGATTTTCCCCATTGAGATCTGATGTGTTTTCAAAGTGTTCCTTTCATTTTTTTGAGCCGTGTATATATACAGTTGTGTTCAAAATACTAGCAGTCAGACATCACTAACCTGATCAATCACTGTTTTTGGTAAAAATGATATTTCTACATGGCAAATAATTTCCTAGCAGGTGTAGTAGAGTAATAGAAATCCAACAGACCCAACAGTCATGACATGCATGCTGCTGATTCTGTGTAATTGAATCACTAATTGAAAGGGGCATGTTCAAAATAATAGCAGTGTGGAGTTCTATTAGTGAGGTCATTCATTCTTTGAAAAACAGGTGGTAATTATTGCCCTTATTTAAGGAAGGAAGGCAGCAAATGTTGTACATGCTGGGTACAGTGCATTTCTCTCTGAAATTCTGAGGAAAAAGGGTCGTTCCAGACATTGTTCAGAAGAACAGCGTACCTTGATTAAAAAGTTGATCGGAGAGGGGAAAACATATAAAGAAGTGCAGAAAATGATAGGCTGCTCAGCTAAAATGATCGCAAATGCTTTAAAATGGCAACCAAAACCTTAAAGACGTGGAAGAAAGCGAAAAACTACCATTGGAATGGATAGAAGAATAGCCAAAATGGCAAGGACTCAGCCAACAATCAGCTCCAGGAAGATCAAAGAAGGTCTAAAGTTACCTGTGAGTACTGTTACAATTAGAAGACGCCTATGTGAAGCCAAGCTATGTATCTGCAAGAAGCCCCCGCAAAGTCCCACTGTTGGAAAAAAGACATGTGCTGAAGAGGTTACAATTTGCCAAAGAGCACATTGACTGGCCTAAAGAGAAATGGCGCAACATTTTGTGGACTGATGAAAGTAAGATTGTTCTTTTTGGGTCTAGTGGGCGGAGACAGTTTGTCAGACGACCCCCAAACACTGAATTCAAGCCACAGTACACTGTGAAGACAGTGAAGCATGGTGGTGCAAGCATCATGATATGGGGATGTTTCTCATACTACGGTGTTGGGCCTATTTATCGCATACCAGGGATCATGGATCAGTTTGAATACATCAGAATACTTGAAGAGGTCATGCTGCCTTATGCTGAAGAGGAAATGTCCTTGAAATGGGTGTTCCAACAAGACAACGACCCCAAACACACCAGTAAACATGCAACATCTTGGTTCCAGACCAACAAGATTGACGTTATGGAGTGGCCAGCCCAATCCCCGGATCTTAATTTAATAGAAAACTTGTGGGGTGACATCAAAACTGCAGTTTCTGAGGCAAAACCAAGAAATAGAGAAGAACTGTGGAATGTAGTCCAATCATCCTGGGCTGGAATACCTGTTCACAGGGGTCAGAAGTTGGGTGACTCCATGCAACACAGATGTACAGCAGTTCTCAGAAACAGTGCGACTACAACCAAATATTCATGAAGTGATTCAAAGGAAAGCAAAATCTTCAAACATTTTTCAGTTTATATAGTGAATGTTTGAGTTTGTAAAGAAGAATACAAACACTGCAATTTTTTGAACCGTCTAATATTCACTTTTCTTCAATTTTATTAGAGGAACAACACAAATTTTATATATTTTTCTTCATGTTTTGATTTGGAATAGAATGTGTAGTGTTCCCAATGCATTTGTGTGTATGGAAATAAAAGCTATTAGAAGGATTTTGAGCTTTATTCACTTTTTTTCAACACACTGCTATTATTTTGAACACAACTGTATATCACACACACACTTCACTATAAGGGCTCTCCTGCACACTCCTCTTGCCTTCTTCCTGTGGACACTCCAAACTATCCTGTGGGTGTTACTTTGCTTTCCTTGTTGGCCCCATCAGACCCCTGGACCCCACATGCATTCAGAAAATTCAGGATGTAAACATGATAGGATGGAAAAATATTTCTTAAACTGTGAATGTTATTTTCATATGGGAAAATCTTACATATTCTAATGAAACTTGTTTAGTAAAGCCGGGATTCCATTCATAGAGCAGGTCTGGGTGTAATTTTCAAGAGGAAGTAAACGTATCTGAGCGCCACAAACTGAAGAAGCTATTTAATTGATTTTTAATATTCAGAGCAAACGCCTCCATCCATCCATGTTTCCATGCTTTATTTTGTTGAGAAAGTACTTTGAAAAACAACCCCCTAGCATTTCTAGCCACAGCCATGAAGCAGATGATTCACACAAAATAAAGCATGGAGATGCGGATGGATCAGTGAGATTACTCTGAAAACTAAAAATTAAATAGCTTCCTTCAGCATTTCTATCCACAGCCATCTTGAGATAATTCACACAGCATTTACTTCATGGGCATTTTCATTCATCTGGAGGAGGGGCTTTCTCAGCTAAGCATACCCTCCTGTCTGCATGCCTGAGCTAAGGGCAGATGTATTCCAGGAAGTAAATGCTGCATGAATAATCTGCCTTTACACAAGATGGCCATGGCTAGAAATGCTAGGAGAGTGTTTTCTTACCAAAATAAAGCACAAAAACATGAATGGATGGATGAATTAGCTTTGAATGTATTAAATAGCATTTTCAGTTTGTGGTGCTCAGATAAAGTTTAGTTCCGCTTGTGCTTGTCCCCAGAACAGGAATAGAGGGGAAATCTTCCAATAGGGACATTACATCCTGGAGACAACCTGGGATTTCCTTGCTTTGGAAAGATTTCCTCTCACTTCCTGTTTTAGCTATGAGACAGGAAGTGAAGTGAAATCTCTGCAATGGGACACAGATGGGAAAACACTGGCGTGGGTCATAGCCCCCCCTTACTCTATCCATAATGAAAAAAAAATTTTTGTTCGACTTTTATGGCACGGAGATGGGCATGCAAATGTCTAATAGCCTATTCAGAGGGGTGCTGAGACCCGTCCTCTCATTTTGCTGTGTGCATCCACCTCAGACTTGTGTGAAGGTCACCTGTATAGAAGTGGATGCAGACACAGTGCCTGCATGAACAGGGTCACAAGTCAGAATTTGGGGTGCACAGATACACACCCAAAGTGTCTTCATTTAGATCCGTGCACCCGCTCCTGCCCACATGTCAGATTGTGACATGTGACTGTGTCTGCAGCAGCAGCACCCGCTTCTCTACAGGCTGCCTGCATGCAGCTCCAAGGTGGATGTACACACAGCAGAAAGTGGCTGAGCACAGAGGCTCAGCACTTGTCTGAATGAGACCTAAGAATCTGTTAATGCGTTTTTATGTTACATAATCTTTGAATGGGCTTCATATTTTAGCACTTCATCCTTTTAGAGAGATTGTAAAGGTTCCGTTTTTTTCTTAATAACAAACATGTCATACTTACCTGCTCTGTGTAATGGTTTTGCACAGAGCAGCCACAATCCTTCTCTTCTCTGGTCTCTCGCTGGCGTTCCAGGCTCCTCCCCCTGCTGAGTGACCCCATAGCAAGCTGCTTTCTCAGGGGCACTTGTGCATGCTCACTCCTGAGCCCTGTTCTGTGTGTCTATAAGACACACAGAGCACAGCTCAGCACCACCCCCGCTCTCTCCTTACTGGCTGTCATTGACAGCAGTAGTAGCCAATGGCAATATATATATACACACACTGCTTATAAAAAGTCTACACACCCCTGTTAAAATGTCAGGTTTCTGTGATGTAAAAAAATGAGATGAAAGATAAATAATTCAGGACGTTTTCCACATTTAATGTGACCTATAAACTGTACAACTCAATTGAACAACAAACTGAAATCTCTTAGGTGGAGGGAAGTAAAAATAAAAAATTAAAATAATATGGTTGCATAAGTGTGCACTTCCGCCTGGCAGTACTCGGGTCGTTGGTTCAAAGCCTAACCACGGCACCACCTACCTGGAGTTTGCATGTTCTCCCTGTGTTTGCATGGGTTTCCTCCTGGTACTCCAGTTTCCTCCCACACTCCAAAGACATGCTGGTAGGTGAATTGGATCCTGTCTAAATTGTCCCTAGTATGTGTATGTATGAATGTAAGTTAGGGACCTTAGATTGTACGCCTCTTGAGGGTTAGGGACTGATGTGAATGTAAAATACATATGTGAAGCGCTGTGTAAATTGACGGCACTATATAAGTACCTGAAATAAATACATACTTTGTTGCAGCACCATTTGATTTTATTGCAGCACTCAGTCTTTTTGGGTATGAGTCTATCAGCATGGCACATTTTGACTTGGCAATATTTGCCTACTCCAAATCTGACAGATTACAAGGACATCTCCTGTGCACAGCCCTCTTCAGATCACCCCACAGATTTTCCATTGGATTCAGGTCTGTGCTCTGGCTGGGCCATTCCAAAACTTTAATCTTTGACGCAATCCGCAAGGACATAGTCAACTTGCAATCTACCTCCCCATCTAGTCTCCCCCCTTCCATCACCCCCTCATCTCTCCCTTCCTCTGACCTCGCAACGGCACTGCCCCCCACCACACCCAAGGCCCTGCCTACCGTAACCCCCCCATCACTGCACTCCTTCAGCCCTACTACCACTGAGGAAGTCACCAGAGTCTTCTCAGAAGCCCGCCTCACTACCTGCCCCCTGGACCCTATCCCCTCTCAACTCCTCCGGTCACCCCCCTCTTCCCTCATCCGCTCCCTTACCCACATCTTCAATCTCTCCCTCTCTACTGGCGTCTTCCCCTCCCCCCTAAAACATGCGCACATCACCCCCATACTCAAAAAGCCCTCCCTGGACCCCACTGACCTCAACAACCTCAGACCAATTTCCCTGCTGCCACTCACTTCCAAGCTCCTTGAGCGCTTGGTCTTCGATCGCCTAAGCGCCCACCTAACTGACAGCAACCTCCTTGACCCACTACAGTCCGGCTTCCGTCCCCTACACTCCACCGAAACTGCCCTCCTCAAAATCACCAACGATCTACTAACCGCCAAAGCCAAAGGCGACTACTCTGTCCTCCTTCTCCTAGACCTCTCCGCGGCCTTTGACACAGTCGACCACCCCCTCCTCCTTAATCAGCTACTCTCCCTTGGCATCAGAGACACCGCTCTCTCTTGGTTCTCGTCCTATCTATCCCAACGCTCCTTCAGCGTTTCCTACAACGATGCCACCTCCTCTTCCCTCCCCCTCTCTGTTGGGGTCCCCCAGGGCTCTGTCCTTGGACCCCTTCTCTTCTCCATCTACACCTCCTCCCTTGGCAAACTCATACACTCCCACTGCTTCAATACCACCTCTACGCTGATGATACTCAAATCTACCTATCCACCCCTCACCTCACCCCCACATTCTCCGCCCGCATCACTCACCTCCTAAACGACATCTCTGACTGGATGTCGCTCCATTTCCTGAAGCTCAACCTCTCCAAAACCGAGCTTCTCGTCTTCCCCCCAGCCCGCGCCCCCCCCCCCCATCCTTTCCATCACTACCAACACCACCACCATCAATCCCGCCCAGCAAGCCAAGGTCCTTGGCGTCATTCTGGACTCAAACCTTTCCTTTCAACCTCATATCAAATCTCTCACAAACACATGCAGGCTCCACCTCCGGAACATCGCCAAGATACGCTCCTTCCTTACCCCAGACACCACTAAACTACTTGTACACTCCCTGATTATCTCACGCCTTGACTACTGCAACTCCCTCCTCACCGGCCTACCCCAGTGCAAACTCTCCCCGCTTCAGACCATCCTGAACTCAGCTGCCAGACTCATCCACCTCACCAGCCGCTCCACCTCTGCCACCCCCCTCTGCCTCTCCCTCCACTGGCTCCCCATTGCCCAACGCATTAAATTCAAATTGCTCACCCTGACCTATAAGGCCATTCACAACACTGCCCCTAACTACCTCACCGACCTGATTCCCAGGTACCACCCTACCCGTACCCTTCGCTCTTCACAGGACCTCCTTCTATCTTGCTCCCTGGTCTCCTCCTCCCACGCACGACTGCAAGACTTCTCCAGGTCCTCCCCCATCCTCTGGAACTCACTACCCCAATCCACCAGACTGTCACCTTCCCTCCTCACCTTCAGGCGCTCCCTGAAAACCCACCTCTTCAGGGAAGCCTACCCCACCCTCACCTAACAGCCGCTGCCCTTCCCTCCTCCTACCACTCCATCCCCCACAGCCATTTCCTCCTGTACCACTACCCACTCCCTCCTAGATTGTAAGCTCGAAAGAGTAGGGCCCTCTTACCCCTCGTGTGCTGTTTGATGTTACTGTACTGTTTCATGTATTGTCCCCCCCTCTATTGTACAGCGCTGAGCAAACCCTTTGGCGCTATATAAACTAGATAAATAAATAAATCTTCTGGTGAAGCCACTCCTTTGTTGATTTGGATGTATGCTTTGGGTCGTTGCCATGCTGAAAGATGAAGTTCCTCTTCATGTTCAGCTTTCTAGCAGAAGCCTGAAGGTTTTGTGCCAATATTGACTGGTATTTGGAACTGTTCATAATTCCCTCTACCTTGACTAGGGCCCCAGTTCCAGCTGAAGAAACAGCCCCAAAGCATGATGCTGCCACCACCATGCTTCACTGTGGGTATGGTGTTCTTTTGGTGATGTGCAGTGTTGTTTTTGCACCAAACATATCTTTTGGAATTATGGCCAAAAAGTTCAACCTTGTTTTCATCAGACCATAATACATTTTCCCACATGCGTTTGGGAGACTTCAGATGTGTTTTTGCAAAACTTAGCCAGGCTTGGATGATTTTCTTTGTAAGAAAAAGCTTCTGTCTTGCCACTCTACCCCATAGCCCAGACATATGGAGGATACGGGAGATTGTTATCACATGTACCACACAGCCAGATATTGCTGAAGCCCCTTTAATGTTGCTGTAGGCCTCTAGGCAGCCTCCCAGACCAGTTTTCTTCTCGTCTTTTCAAACATTTTGGAGGGACGTCCAGTTCTTGGTAATGTTACTGTTGTGCCATATTTTCTCCACTTGATGATGACTGTCTTCACTGTGTTCCATGGTATATCTAATGCCTTGGAATTTCTATTGTACCTTCTCCTGACTGATACCTTTGAACAATGAGATCCCTCTGATGCTTTGGAAGCTCTTTGAGGACCACGGCTTTTGCTGTAGGATGCAACTATGAAAATGTCAGGAAAGACCGACTAAAACTGCTGAACTTTATTTGGGGTTAATCAGAGGCACTTTAAATGATGGCAGGTGTGTACTGACTCCTATCTAACATGATTTTGAATGTGATTGCCTAATTCTGAACACAGCTACATCCCCAGTTTTAAGAGGGTGTGCATACTAATGCAACCACATTATTTTAGTTTTTTTATGTTTACTTCCGCCTCTTAAAAAATTTAAATTTGTTTTTTCAGTTGAGCTGTACAGTTTATAGGTCACATAAAAGGAAAAAGTTCTGAAATTATTTATCTTTGTCTCATTTTTTACATCACAGAAACCTGATAATTTTAACAGGGGGTGTAGACTTTTTATATCCACTGTAGCTTAGTGTAGTATCACCTATAGCAATCCCCATTCCTGTAAGACAAACAAGCCTAGCCTGCTGGTATGTGGCTGCCTCCAGGAATGCCATGTTCACTGGCCAGGAAGTACAGGAGGCTGAACAAAGGGTGAACAAGAGAGTTCTTGTGGTTCTAGTAGTGCAGTTTTCTGCAGGTAATAGTTGAGACTGGTGTCAGCAAGACATGCAGATGGGTTGGTCTAGGCGGCAGGCAAAGACATGGTCAATAAACAGGCAAAGGGTTGGTCCAGACAGCAGGCAGAAATGTGGTCAATAAACAGGCCAGGGTTAGTACAGGCAGCAGGAAGAGGTAACAGGGCACTGGTGTGGTGGTGATCAGGAACACTGTTGCTGACTCTGATGGCACTACACCAGGGGCGGACTGACAACTCATGGGGCCCCCGGGCAATAGGGGATCATGGGGCCCCCGTGTCCTTGCCCAAACTCAAAAAAGCCTATGAAAAAGGTACCAAGGGCATCTCATGGAGCCCCCTACTGACCCCGGGCCCTCGGGCAGTGCCCGAGTTTCCAACTGGTCAGTCCGCCCCTGCACTACACTGATGTAGCAGAAATCAGAGATACTTTTGATGGCTGCACTGGCTCTGGTGACCGTGGCACTGGCATGGCTAGTAAGCAGGAACATTGTTTCTGGCTACACTGTGACTAGTGTGATGGTGATTGGGGACACTGTAGCTGGCTGGTCACATGGTCTGCATTCGGGCCTTGCACCCGCATAGATGTCAGATTGGGAGCAGCGCCTGTGTATGTGCAATTGCTGTGTCCCAAAAGACATCGATGGGACTGCCTGCATGGGGATGTATGGAACACCTGTGCACCCCCATGCAGGTAAACATGGCCCTCGCACTGAGTGTGCATTGATATGCCCCAAGTGAACAAAGCCTTATGGTTACACTGTGACTGGCTGTACTAATGGGCCTTGTTCACATAGGGTGTATCAATGCATACTTCGTGCGAGGATTGTGTTTACCTGCACAGGTGTTTCATGCATCCCTGTGCAGGAATTCCCATTTATGTCTATTGGGATTCAACAGCTTCTGCTCCCAATCTGACATCTGTGTGTTTATGTCTCCAACTCACACTGTCTTGTCTTCAAGCCTTGCACCCACATGATTGAGAGCAGCGGCTGTATCCCAATAGATATGAATGTGACAACCTACACAGGGTTTCACAGAACACCTGTGCATCCCCATGCGGGTAAGCTTGACCCTCGCATGGGGTATACATTGATATGTCCGGGTGGCCCCATGAGTTGTCAGTCTGCCCCTGCCCACAACCACCCACAATGCACATGGTTGCAACAGGGGCGGACTGACCATTTGGAAACTCGGGCACTGCCTGAGGGCCCGGGGTCAGTAGGGGGCCCCATGAGATGCCCCTGGTACCTTTTTCATAGGCTTTTTTGAGTTTGGGCAAGGACACAGGGGCCCCATGAGTTGTCAGTCCGCCCCTGGGTTGCAGCAAGGTAGTTTACCATTTAGGGGGTCAAAACAGGCAATAAACCTCCTTATGGTGTGATGAATGCTGTCTGAAAAATGTATAATACATAAGGGGGGATATGATCTCCATGTATAATACATAAGGGGGGATATGATCTCCATGTATAATACATAAGGGGGGATATGATCTCCATGTATAATACATAAGGGGGATATGATCTCCATGTACAATACATAAGGGGGATATGATCTCCATGTACAATACATAAGGGGGGATATGATCTCCATGTATAATAAGGGGGGATATGATCTCCATGTATAATACATAAGGGGGATATGATCTCCATGTATAATACATAAGGGGTGATGTGATCTCCATGTATAATACATAAGGGGGGATGTGATCTCCATGTATAATACATAAGGGGGATATGATCTCCATGTATAATACATAAGGGGGATATGATCTCCATGTATAATACATAAGGGGGGATATGATCTCCATGTATAATACATAAGGGGGGATATGATCTCCATGCATAATACATAAGGGGGGATATGATCACCATGTATAATACATAAGGGGGGATATGATCACCATGTATAATACATAAGGGGGGATATGATCTCCATGTATAATACATAAGGGGGGATATGATCACCATGTATAATACATAAGGGGGGATATGATCTCCATGTATAATACATAAGGGGGGATATGATCTCCATGTATAATACATAAGGGGGATATGATCACCATGTATAATACATAAGGGGGGATATGATCACCATGTATAATACATAAGGGGGGATATGATCTCCATGTATAATACATAAGGGGGGATATGATCACCATGTATAATACATAAGGGGGGATATGATCACCATGTATAATACATAAGGGGGGATATGATCTCCATGTATAATACATAAGGGGGGATATGATCACCATGTATAATACATAAGGGGGGATATGATCACCATGTATAATACATAAGGGGGGATATGATCTCCATGTATAATACATAAGGGGGGATATGATCACCATGTATAATACATAAGGGGGATATGATCTCCATGTATAATACATAAGGGGGGATATGATCTCCATGTATAATACATAAGGGGGGATATGATCTCCATGTATAATACATAAGGGGGGATATGATCTCCATGTATAATACATAAGGGGGATATGATCTCCATGTATAATACATAAGGGGGGATGTGATCACCATGTATAATACATAAGGGGGGGATGTGATCTCCATGTATAATACATTAGGGGGATGTGATCTCCATGTATAATACATAAGGGGGGATGTGATCTCCATGTATAATACATAAGGGGGGATATGATCTCCATGTATAAATACATCAATGGTTCATATAGTGAACTCGGTGTAGAGCTATTCACCCTGAGCTCATCACAGAGGACAAGGGGGCACTCATTACGTCTGGAGGAAAAGAAATTTAAATCTCCAAACACGGAAAGGTTTCTTCACAGTAAGAGCTGTGAATATGTGGAATAGACTCCCTCAAGAGTTGGTTCTGGCCAACTCAGTGGATTGATTTAAAAAAGTCCTGGATTGTTTCTTGGATACACAGAATATAACTGAATGTAACATTTATAGGTAAAGTTAACCCAGGGAATATCCGATTGCCTCTCGGGGGATCAGGAAGGAATTTTCTTCCCAGTAGGAGCAAATTGGATCATGCTTTGCTGGGTTTTTTTGCCTTCCTCTGGATCAACTGTGGGTGTAGGGTTATAACTTTTTTTTTTAATGGTTTAACTGGATGGACTTTTGTCTTTTTTCAGCCAGACTAACTATGTAACTACTGCTTCCAGGCAATTAATCTCTAGAATATCTTCTCTAAAGTGCACACCAATGGCGATCTCTCCCCTCCACTGAAGCCAGCCACTGGGGAGATCACACAATTGGATGGACCGGAGCACCCCAAGAATAGGTAAGTAAGCATCTTCCTTTCACAGGGTAGTTAGAAGAGGATTTAGAAGGAGGGTGGGAGCAAAGTTAGGAATGACCGGGAATTCTATTTTTAGGCCTCATGCACACTGGCTGTTTTTAATGCTGCTGTTAAAGGGCGCCTGATGGGTTTTTTTTGCCACTAAATGCCCCTGCATGTTAGCCTATGTGTCCATGCACACATAGGCATTTAGAGGAGTTTAGAGGCAGAACAAAACCCACTGCCAATGCATCCAAGAGCAACAGTGTTTTGACAAAAAAATGTTTGCTGTGCCTAAACATGTGCAAACACATCTAAATGTGCAGTGCATTTAGTACTTCAGCGTTCATTCATTTCAATGGCCAGAATAAATGAAATTAATTAACGTCCAAGTGCTTAACGTGCCGGAACAGGTCTAAGCAGGTTACATGCATTTATACGCATCAAGCGTTTTTGCTGCCATCAGGAGGAAAGGCGTCTAGGAAAGATGGCTGAACATCTTGTGTGCATGAGACCTTAGGAGAGAAAAAGTGATAGGGAGCTAACAGAGCCACTGCTGCCTGGATAAAAGAAAAGAAATATTCGCATACATTTTTACATATTTTCCTGACAAAAATAATTATCTGCAAAAGGGTAATATCTGCCTGGAACGGCAACGTACATATGCAACCCTAATGGCAATATCCTTCACTTTTTTCCATAACGTGATAACGAGCAGCTCTAGATGCCATTGATGCTCAAGGGATTGTGCAACCACATAAACAACCACTGATACCAGCAGGGGCGGACTGACAACTCATGGGGCCCCCGGGCAACAGGGGATCATGGGGCCCCTGTGTCCTTGCCCAAACTCAAAAAATCCTATGAAAAAGGTACCAGGGGCATCTCATGGGGCCTTCAAAAAAAGGGGGTTTGTGAAAAGAGATTCACAGAAAAGCGGCTACATTATGAACAGACCGTGACACTCAGAAAATTTTCCAAAAATTATGCTTTATTACACAGATATAAATATGACATATGGGCATTCGCCCTGGTTTACCATCACCTCAGTATGAGACAATAACACACAGACCTAAAACCATATAAAATGACATCAAGACCGGTCTAAATGTATGTGCAACAGAGAAAGTGACTGCAAGAGTCTAATATCTCTGTAGTACAAACACATAGGTAAACACTTCCCAAAAGAGGTGTATCCAAAAATTATACCATAGGTATACCATAATATTAAATAATGAATTTACACCAATTCCATAATGGTGAATCCCGAACAGGGAATCCAAAAACTATACTATGGATATACGCACAGGTGGTGAGTGGATTGTTACAGGACATTAGATATACGGTCCTCTGTGATCAATATGACCTACATATCTTATTGAGTGCAAGCTCTGTCAGTGACTTCCCACATTATTTGTTTCACTACAGGATGGGGACATTATGGTGCTTTGTGTAGGATACAGGACATACCGCATATAGTTCAACAGGCAGAAGATTCCTTGGGATATGTCTTGCTTTTCCTACAAAGGGTGGTGTGTAGTCCACATACAGTGGTGAAGACACCATTTCAAGCAGAGTGCTGCAATCTGCACCTTTTCTCCCATCCTGGGAATAAATGGGGCTTATTTCCATTCAAGAGCTTTATGACACAGCTGTTCACATTACAGATGAACGGGCCCCAACCATGTGTGCCGGCACAGGAATGTATTGCATCATATATTTGACATTTATGTCTTTTTCCAAACAGGCCTGAGGCTTACTGTTCCCCTCTTCACGCTTATTGTGCTTAATGCATTTCATACATGTGATATATGTATATCCATAGTATAATTTTTGGATTCCCTGTTCGGGATTCACCATTATGATATTGGTGTAAATTCATTATTCAATATTATGGTATACCTATGGTATAATTTTTGGATACACCTCTTTTGGGAAGTGTTTACCTATGTGTTTGTACTACAGAGATATTAGACTCTTGCAGTCACTTTTTCTGTTGCACATACATTTAGACCGGTCTTGATGTCATTTTATATGGTTTTAGGTCTGTGTGTTATTGTCTCATACTGAGGTGATGGTAAACCAGGGCGAATGCCCATATGTCATATTTATATCTGTGTAATAAAGCATAATTTTTGGAAAATTTTCTGAGTGTCACGGTCTGTTCATAATGTAGCCGCTTTTCTGTGAATCTCTTTTCACAAACCCCCTTTTTTTGAATGCCTTTTTTGGCTACTGAATGGAAACCAAACATTGGGTGACACGATAACTTAATTAACAACCTCTTAATAACTACCTATAGTATATATGCATCTCATGGGGCCCCCTACTGACCCCGGGCCCTTGGGCAGTTCCCGAGTTTTCAAATGGTCAGTCCACCCCTGGATACCAGAAACCAAAACAATAACAAACTGATAAACAAATAAAACAGCAGGAAACCAAAGTGTGGCCCTTTATTGAGGAGTAAAACAGACAAAATCAATTTAATTCTTTATTATAACCTGAGACAGACCAATTATTTCTTTATTACAAGTGTTTATGTAGCTCCATTATGATACACAGCACTTTACACTGTATATACATTGTACATTCACATCAGTCCTTACCCTCAAGGAGCTTACAATCTAAGGTCCCTAACTCACATTCATACATACAGTACACATACTAGGGTCAATTTAGACAGGAATCAATTATTCTACCATCATGTCTTTAGAGTGTGGGAGAAAACCCACACAGGCACAGGGAGAACATGCAAACTCCTTGCAAGTAGTGCCATGGTTGGGATTTGAACCAATGACCTTAGTGCTCCTAGGTGGAAATGCTAGCCATTTAGCCAATGAACCACAGCTAGACATTATCGAAGCCAAAATCACTTGCTCCATCTTTAGGACTGGAGCACCACTCATCGGTATCATTCCACCAGATTACCAACAGAAATACCGTCTAACTACAGCAGTTGGTGACACCCCCCCTCCCCCCTTTCCCAGGAAGAAGAGATGATGCTTGATTGAAAATCCAAACTGCCAACAGGACCCAGATGAGGAAACAACACTCACTGATCACTTTATTAGGTACACCTTGCAAGTGCCAAGAAAATATCTCCCACACCATTCCACCACCACCAACAGCCTGAACCATCAATACAAGGCAGGATGGATCTATGCTTTCATGCTGTTTACACCAAATTCTGACCCTACCATCTGAATGTCACAGCAACCAGTCTGCCCATTCTCTGACATCAACAAGGCATTTTCATCCACACAACTGCCGCTCACTGGATATTTTCTTTTTCTTGGACCACTCTCTGTAAACCCTAGAGATGGTTGCATGTAAAAATCCCAGTTTTGTAAATACTCAGACCAGCCCGTCTGGCACCAATGACCATGCCACATTCAAAGTCACTTAAATTTACTTTCTTCCCCATTCTGATGCTGGGTTTGAACTTCAGCAAGTTGTCTTCACCACGTCTAGATGCCTAAATGCATTGAGTTGCTGCCATGTGATTGGCTGATTAGCAATTTGTGTTACCAAGCAATTGAACAGATGTACCTAATAAACTGTCCGGTGAGTGTATATAAAGTTAAGCCAGCAATCCTATTGGCTGTTGACTTTTCCCTCCAAATGTCAGCTTCCAATCTCTTTTGATAGCTGCCCATCAGTTCTGCTCAGCAACAGAAGCTTCTGGAGAAATCCTCCCCGTAACAGCTGCTTCTAGAACTTCACCTCACCAGCACGGGAAGATAGGTCATGACCTGAAAGATAAAACAATAAAAGAAGTAGAAAGCTGATACAAATATGTATCTTTATTCATAATAGTTTACCTAAAGGACTTAACTCTAATCGTATGATAATTAAAAGTGGCAGTTGTGGGAGGGGCAACAATTATCCGCTTCGTGCCCTAACATTGCCTGCTAGGCACATAAAAATTGGCTAAATTATTGCAAATGAAGCTTTCTTTTATTTGGGAGTTTGTTGAGAATTAGCGTGGAATTTTGGGTCGGATTAAGGAGAACATCCCTTCGCCTGCACCGCTAACAGCAGCCAATAAGCCTTTCGGATTCTTCTTTTTATTGTCCTTGCTCCATGATCCCTCATTTATCAGAGAGAGAAAACAATACAAATATATTGAGAGGAAGCGCTGAGCTTGTTATTTCCTAAATCCACCCAGCTCCCCTCCCCTGCTCGGTCCGCAGCTGGTACAAAGGACCGTCTGCTACTCCTTACATTAGCAGGGCACACCAAGGACTAAAACAGGTCATGATATCATGCCGTTCCAGGAACATCAGGAGAATGCGGGCAGGAAGCCTTAAATACTGATGGAACTTCTGCTCCGGTGAAGAGAAAGTAAAACTGGATTTTACAGTGCGGTGAGTGACTTAGAATTGCTTCTGGTCTTAACAAATCTACTAAATGCTCTTTGTATGCTACAATGACCTGATCACTTTAACCTCCTTAGCGGTATTCCCGAGTGTAGCTCGGGGTAAAATGTCAGTGCCAAAAGCGGTAACCATGAGCTACACTCGGGCTTACCATGCGGCGCTGCATAGGGAGTCCCTGCAGAGCTTACCTTGTCCTTCGCTCCCGCGATGTGTCCCCTGCAGCGTCCCCGGCCATCTCCTCCGGCCGATGCCGGCATCCGGCTTCTGTGTTCCGGTCCCTGTGACGTCGGGACGTACGGGCGCCGCCGCCGGCGGGAAATTTGGAAATTAAAAAAAATTTCATTTTTTTCAAAACACATTTTTCATAGTAAAACATTGCTGTTTCAACCCATTTCGCATACATTTTGTCCCTAGTGCTTTGTCCTGTGCCCTGCCTGCATTTTGTCTGTTCTTTCTGCCTGCAAACTGAGAAAAGTCCATGGCGTCCAAAAAGTGTCCCTTTAGGTCAAAAGCGGGTTTAGATCAGCTAGAGAACAGCGATAGTAAATCAGAACCACTTGCAGAATTGAGTGATAATGATTCGTGGGGAAATTCCTCATCAGACACTGAAAACGATTTTGCGACTTTGCTCAGCGATGTGCGAACTTGGCGCTATATTTCAAATTTCAGTGTTTTCGGTTTGATTATATTATTGAATTAAATGTATTTTATTATTATATTATTATTTTTTATGATTATTTATTAAATTATAATTTATGATTTCGTGTTTTAAATTTTATCCTACCCGGGATGTTTAATAGACTCTTGTTCGGACAGATTTCAGTGAGTTATTCCTAAAAATTACAGCCTACAATAAAAAACTACATATTTCCATGCAAAATAATGGTACCGCTTTCAGCACCAAAAATCTGAAATAATCATACCGCCGGGGAGGTTAACCACTTAAGCTCCAGAAGGTTTTACCCCCTTCATGACCAGGCCATTTTTCGCTACTTTAACTGGCAATAGCGTGGTCATGCAACACTGCGTGTAGCGTGGTGTACGCAAATGAAATTTATATCTTTTTTTCTTTCACATAAATAGAGCTTTCTGTTGGTGTTATTTGATCACCACTGGGTTTTACATTTTTTATTATATAAATAAAAAAATGCAAAACAATTTTGAAAAAAAACCCTTCAATATATCCTACTTTTTGTTATAAAATATATCCAATAAAAAAAGTAAAAAAGTCAAGTTTCTTCATAAATTTAGGCCACAATGTATTCTGCTACATGTCTTTGGTAAGTGTATATTGATTGGTTTCCCGGGAAAGCTACAGCTTCTAAAAAAAATAGGGTGTATAAATCTGAAAACTGATCAGTTCTGATGTACTGATAGCACTGTTCAACAAATTTTTTTTTTTTGCCAGTTTTGGAAACAAAAGGATCCATTTCTTAATGAATTTCACATTCTGAGTTCAAATATAACAATGAAATTTGTCAATTGGCTCTAGTTTTTCTGTAAACGGAAAGTTTTCTACTATAGGCGTAATGACTACATAATGCACAATAATTATATAGATAGATGTCTTTCCACAAATATAAAGCAAGTGATATTGACTACATAACAAAGCCTAAATGTCATAATATATTGCATAGGATTACCAAGAAAAATTATAGCCATAAGCTAAGTTGAATCATTTTAATACTTAGTATTCTCACTAGTTTTGTCTCCAGTTTGTGTCGGTTTTGCTTCTCTTGGCTTTTCTCTTGTATTCGAGGAAAGGGCTATCTCTTACAACTGCACGTGACTACACGCTTCAGGTTCTTCCTCACTTGACTCAACCACGAAGGATTCTGGTGCTTTAGGAATTGGTAGCCCCTCTCCATGAGGAACTGGACGTATTTCCGATGGAATATTTGGATAGTGCACAGATAACTTTTTCTTTTTATTTAGCCCTTTTACAATTGGAGGCACCATACAAAAGTAACAATTACTAACATGATCTGTTGGCTCTCTCCAAATCATTGGCACAGCGAAAGGCATAGATGCCTTTTTTCCATTCAACCATTGCTCCAGTGCCGTCCCACAAGAATTGCAGCATATATGTGGTGCCCAGCTCTAGTCCTGGTCTCCTATCTTGCAGCCAAAATACAAGTTGTAGGCTTTCTTAATCATTCCTGTTATCCTCCTTTTTTGTGAGATAAAAGTTATTTCACCGCAGATATAGCAGAAATTATCTGCTTTATTCACACAAGTTCGAGGCATTACTGAGTAGCCTATATAAGCATAAAACGAAATGTAAAGACGCTGTCGAACTACAATCAGCTACAGATACTGCAGCTTTTATGCAGTGAAGTGATGCAATTAAAGGCTAATATTGCATCATCTCAGTATACATGCAATTTTCTATTGGTCACCAGTATCAATTGCGCAATATGCAGCTGAAGTTGCATCATAATTTTGAATGGCTTACGTCATTAGATGGGTGAATATATCATGGAAACTAGAGCCAATCAACATTTTTTAGGGTCATTTTCGTTTTCAGCACCCCAAAATTATGTAAGATTAGCTAATTTTATGCCCAAAACTTTTTACCTGTTGAACAGTGTAGCCGATCTCATTTCTTGAGGTCCTTAAAATGTCATAACAGTACAAATGCCCCCCAATGACCCCTTTTTGTAAAGTAGACAGTCTGAGGTATTTAGTAAGAAGCATGGCGAGTTTTTTGAAGTTGTAATTTTTTGTCACAATTTTTTGGAAAATGATGAAAATAAATAAAATGTGTTTTTTTTTCATACTGTCACCAGCACAGTGCAGCATCATTATATGACTGGTGTGGCAGTGATCAGAGACCAGGGACTGGTGACAGTATGTTAAAAGAAAAATAAAAGTTACAGAATTTTATGTTCAATTTTTAAAATAGTTTTTAAACTTTTTTTAAAACCTTTTTCTATTGTTTTTACATACTGTTATCAGAGTAGTTCAGTGTTACCCTAGTACAGCGGTTCTCAACCTGGGGGTCGTGACCCCTTTGGGGGTCGAACGACCATTTCACAGGGGTCGCCTAAGACCATCGGAAAACACATATTTCCGATGGTCTTAGGAACCGAGACACCGCTCCTCTATCAGTCTCAGGCGATGTGTGGGCGGGATGACATGCTGCCCCTGTCACCTGGCCACACCTCCGGGATCACTCAACAGCTCCGCCTCCTCGCCGCTGATTGGCCACCGGAACTGTAGCTCAGGAGAGGCACACAGGCGGCCAATCACCGGCGAGGAGGTGGAGCTTGGAGAGGAGGAGCCGAGCGGCAGCACGCGTAGATCAAACCAGATCGAGCAAGGGAGCTGCCGGAGCGAGTGAAGAGGAAAGCAGCCAGAGAAGGAAGACAGCTGACAGGTAAGTGCAAATTTTGCTGCTGCAGCCAGGTATGCTGGCTGTAGATGGGAGAGGGAGAGAGCGAGCCCAGGCTGGAGCAGGGGTCAGCAAGGTAAGTATCATTGGTGTCAGTGGGAGGAATAGTGCCCCATCATTTGTGTCACTAATACCAATGATGGGGCACTATTTCTCCCCCCACTGACACCAATGATGAGGCACTATTCCTCCCCCCACTGACACCAACGATGAGGCACTATTCCTCCCCCCACTGACACCGACGATGGGGCACTATTCCTCCCCCCACTGACACCAACGATGGGGCACTATTCCTCCCCCCACTGACACCAACGATGGGGCACTATTCCTCCCCCCACTGACACCAACGATGGGGCACTATTCCTCCCCCCACTGACACCAACGATGGGGCACTATTCCTCCCCCCACTGACACCAACGATGGGGCACTATTCCTCCCCCCACTGACACCAACGATGGGGCATTATTCCTTCTCCCACTGACACCAACGATGGGGCACTATTCCTCCCCCCACTGACACCAATGATGGGGCACTATTTCTCCCCCCACTGACACCAACGATGGGGCACTATTCCTCCCCCTGACCCCAATGATGGGGCACTATTCCCCCCTCCACCACACTGACATCAATGATGGGGCACTATTCCTCCCACTGATACCAATGATGGGGCACTATTCCTCCCACTGATACCAATGAAGGGGCACTATTCCTCCAACTGACACCAATGATGGGACACTATTCCTCCCACACTGACACCAATGATGGGGCACTATTCCTCCCACTGAAACCAACGATGGGGCACTATTCCCCCTTCCACCACACTGACACCAATGATGGGGCACTATTCCTCCCACTGATACCAATGATGGGGCACTATTCCTCCCACTGATACCAAAGATGGGGCACTATTCCCCCCACTGACACCAATGATGGGACACTATTCCTCCCACTGACACCAATGATGGGACACTATTCCTCCCACTGACACCAATGCTGGGACACTATTCCTCCCCACTGACACCAATGATGTGGCACTACTCCTCCCACTGACACCAATGATGGGGCACTATTCCTCCCACTGACACCAATGGTGGGGCACTATCCCTCCCACTGACATCAGTGATGTGGCACTATTCCTCCCCACTGATACCAATGATGGGGCACTATTCCTCCCACTGACACCAATGGTGGGGCACTATTCCTCCCACTGACATCAGTGATGTGGCACTATTCCTCCCCACTGACACCAATGATGGGGCACTATTGCTCCCACACACACACACACATTGACATCTATGATGGGGAACTATTCCTCCCACACTGACACCAATGATGGGGCACTATTCCTCCCACTTAAATCAACGATGGGACACTATTCCTCCCACTGACACCAATGATGGGGCACTATTCCTCCCACACTGACACCAATGACGGGGCACTATTCCTCCCACTGACAACAATGATGGGGCACTATTCCTCCCACTGACACCAGTGATGGGGCACTATTCCTCCCACTGATACCAATGAAGGGGCACTATTCCTCCCACTGACACCAGTGATGTGGCACTATTCCTCCCACTGACACCAATGATGAGGCACTATTCCTCCCACTGACACCAATGATGGGACACTATTCCTCCCACTGACACCAATGATAGGGCACTATTCCTCCCCACAGACACCAAAGATGGGACACTATTCCTCCCACAGACACCAATGATGGGGCACTATTCCTCCCACTGATACCAACAATGGGGCACTATTCCTCCCCACTGATACCAACAATGGGGCACTATTCCTCCCACTGATACCAACAATGGGGCACTATTCATCCCACTGACATCAGTGATGTGGCACTACTCCTTCCACTGACACCAATGATGTGGCACTAGTCCTCCCACTGCAAAATTACAGTTATGAAGTAGCAACGAAAATAATTTTATGGTTGGGGGTCACCACAACATGAGGAACTGTATTAAAGGGTCGCGGCATTAGGAAGGTTGAGAACCACTGCCCTAGTACAATGGTGATCATTGTAACAGCAATGATTTGAGCTGTCAATGAGTTTCATTCATAACAACTGTGATTACTAGTGATCTGTGATTGGCTACAGCTAATTTCATGGTACAGTGTGCTGTGATTGTCCCAGGTACAATGTGATAGCTGTGGGCCAATCACAGCTCACTGGTAAAGGAAGCAGGGCTGTTATGAGTGAGATTAATTCATACCAGCTTTGTTGACATTTTTGATCATGAGATCACATAGTGATTACATGATCCCTGAGCTGCTCAAAGCAGCCTGGTACCAAGAGTCACAATCTGCTGTGTCCGGTCACAGATGCGCTGCCCGCTCCTAAACTTGTGCAGGCTGGATCACATACATGTACGTGATCCAGTCTGAATGTGCCGTCCTCCCTCATTAAAAGTACTGTGGGTGGTTGACACATGGTTAAATAATATCTTTATAGTGTATGCTTGGTCTAAACCTTTTTTAGTTTTGCTTAGAGTGGGGAATGGTTGGAAGCCTTTCAGGCTTTTACTGCTATCTGGGATGCCGTTAGAGAGATTGTCCTCACTTCCTGTCCTACTGACAATGTTTGCCAGGCAGGAAGTGAGGGGAAATCTCCAACAGTTACACAGACAAATATTTTCTATGGAAGAGTAGAGGAGGGCTAGACAAAGATTTTCTTTGGAGGAGTAGAGGAGGGCTAGACAAAGATTTTCTTTGGAGGAGTAGAAGAAGGCTAGACAAAGATTTTCTTTGGAAGAGTAGAGGAGGGCTAGACAAAGATTTTCTTTGGAGGAGTAGAGGAGGGCTAGACAAAGATTTTCTTTGGAGGAGTAGAAGAAGGCTAGACAAAGATTTTCTTTGGAAGAGTAGAGGAGGGCTAGACAAAGATTTTCTTTGGAGGAGTAGAGGAGGGCTAGACAAAGATTTTCATTGGAAGAGTAGAGGGCTAGACAAAGATTTTCTTTGGAGTAGTAGAAGAAGGCTAGACAAAGATTTTCTTTGGAGGAATAGAGGAGGGCTAGACAAAGATTTTCTTTGGAAGAGTAGAGGAGGGCTAGACAAAGATTTTCTTTGGAAGAGTAGAGGAGGGCTAGACAAAGATTTTCTTTGGAGGAGTAGAGGAGGGCTAGACAAAGATTTTCTTTGGAGGAATAGAGGAGGGCTAGACAAAGATTTTCTTTGGAGGAGTAGAGGAGGGCTAGACAAAGATTTTCTTTGGATGAGTAGAGGAGGGCTAGATAAAGATTTTCTTTGGAAGAGTAGAGGAGGGCTAGACAAAGATTTTCTTTGGAAGAGTAGAGGAGGGCTAGACAAAGATTTTCTTTGGAAGAGTAGAGGAGGGCTAGACAAAGATTTTCTTTGGAAGAGTAGAGGAGGGCTAGACAAAGATTTTCTTTGGAAGAGTAGAGGAGGGCTGGAACGCCAGTCAAATTTGTATCTCTTATAGTCTCTGTTAGGGTCTATTCACACCAGCAATAGCACTAGAAAATAGCCGCTGGTGTGCTGTAGGGTGACAGCAGATTCTCTAGTCCCAGAGCATTGCTTATTTTGTTACTGACCCCTGTCTTGTTTCTGCCTCATGACTTGGTACCTCACCACCAGCATGGTACCAACTTCTACCTGTTCCTGACCATGAACATGATTGTGATGCTGCACCTATCTGTCTGGCTGCTGCCAAACATAGTTTGTGACCAGACTCCATGCTATCACCAGGAGAATTCCTGTGTTCCCAAGCTCAAGTTCACTGCTCCATCTTCTTGGCACCTGCACCCTTCTGCAGTCCCTGTCTCCACTACCAGGGGTGCTTGGACAATAATTACGGAAGAGGCCACCCTCATCATCTTGGGCTCCACAGTTTGGTACATGGCAGGAATACCAAGGACTCATAACCACCTGTATGTGCAAATATATAAAAAAACAACTTCTACCACCTATAGATTTTGGTCCAGATGTGCAGGTATGGGCTCTTTCACATGGGCGCTGAGACCCATAGGCTGTATGTTTATTTTTGGCTTGAGCCACCAGGTGCTGCATGCAGGCAGTCCATTCAAGCCTATGGGGATTCAATGGCTGCATGGGCAAAGCCACTCATCCCAAACTGGCATGTGTGTGGGTGAGCAACCCTGAATGCAGTGTGCATTCGGGGCAGCTTGGCTGCATGACTGTCAATTTAGGATGAGCAGCTGTGTCCACTGCATCCCCATAAACGTCAAAGGGCTGCCTGCAGGGTCAAGCCACATATATACATTTTACAATACGATTACAATATATTATAATATTATATAGTTTATAATATATACAATACATTACTGTATTTAACAATTTTATTTTTTTTCCCTTTTCAACTATATTTTATTAAAGATTTACAAATGACAAGAACAAAACAAATAATATAATATATAAAGTGTATAATGTTCACATATCCTTCCTGTTTCAATATTGATACACCATGTTGATATGCGCATTGGAGAAAAAATTGCTGACACTTTCATTGTTGATAGCATCCAATCTAGACATAACTATTATATAGGACGATATGATATTAATCTGCATCATGTAGATCCATACAACAAGTGTCTACTATACAACTCTAATAGATAAACAAAAAAAAGGGGGAACGAGAGGAAGACAGAAATTTATTTTTTAGGGAGCTATTAACACATAGACTAATAGACAGGAGAAGACTGGAGTTACACAAGATATAATGAGGGTAATATTTATTAATGTCATCCAGATAAAAACTATAAAGATAAGAAAAAAAAAGAAAAAATATATTTTATAAAAAATTCTACACTGCCAGTGTGCTTTGCTTACCCTTTAGTCGCTTTCATTTTTTGCTCAGTGCTTCACCCCTGAAACGAAGAATCAGAGTGTCCCTTACAGAGCTTGAGATCTTTATATCATATTTGTTACATTTGTTATGTTATCTAACATTTTGTCTTTTATTGCCATTAGGAAATATTGTAAGTAATACACTATCCTCAAAAGTTGGTTTGGTGAGCCTACTAGCTACTCCACCAATTTTTTCCCATCAGAGCTTTGCATGCAAAATTGAAATCAGCTTTCATTTGTATGTTTCTTTGTTTTTTGGATATCACCCCACCTCTGTGCTGTGGGGATGGGAAGAGAGGGAGGCAATCTGATTCAGTATGTAGGCAAAATAAAACAAATAGGAAGTGCTGTAAAGATAGTTTAATTAAGTATAGAGATCGCTTCTCATAATTAGGACAGGTGGTCATCACAATAAATACAATTTATAAAAGAGAGAAGGAAATGGACAATGACACCACTACAGCACCTTGCAAAAGTATTCCTCCCCCTTGACATTTTCCACATTTTGTCCTGTTACAACCAAAAACGTAAATTTATTTTATTGGGATTTTATGTGATAGACCAACACAAAATGGCACATAATTGTGAAGTGGAAGGAAAATAATAAATAGTTTTCAAATTATTTTACAAATATATATGAAAAGTGTGGCGGCATTTGTATTCAGCCCCTGGAATCAATACTTTAGGTCCCCCTTTCTCTGCAATTCCAGCTGCAAGTCTTTTTGGGGATGTCTCTACCAGCTTTGCATATCTAGAGAGGGACATTTCTGCCCATTCTTCTTTGCAGAATAGCTCAAGCTCTGTCAGATTGGATGGAGAGCATCTGTGAACAGCCACTGTCTTACCACAGATTCTCCATTGGATTTAGGTCTGAACTTTGACTGGGCCATTCTAACACATGAATATGCTTTGATCAAAACCATTCCATTGTAGCTCTGGCTGGATGTTTCGGGTCGTTGTCCTGCTGAAAGGTGACCCTCCGCCCCGGTCTCAAGTCTTTTATTATTATTATTATTATTATACAGCATTTATATAGCGCCAACAGTTTGCTCAGCGCTTTACAATATAACGGGAGACAATACAGCAACAATACAGTTCAATACAAGAGGGATAGGAGGGCCTGATCCTTGGAGCTTACAATCTAAGAGGGAGGAGCTAGTACAAAAGGAAATAACTGTGGGGAACGAACTGATGGAAGAAACAGAAGATTTGTCTATTAGCTGAAGGCAGGATAGGCTTCCCTGAAGAAATAGGTTTTCAGAGATCGCCTAAAAGTGAGCAGAGTAGGCAGTAGTCAGACAGATTGGGGTAGAGAGATCTAGAGAATGTGGGAGGCTCTGGAGAAGTCCTGGAGACAAGCATGGAAGGAGGAGACAAGGGAGCTAAAGAGCAGGAGGTCATGGGAGGAGAGGATGGTTTGGGTGATATTTGGAGACAAGATTGGTGATGTAATTGGGGGCAGAGTTTTCACAGGTTTTCTTCTAAGATTGCCCTGTATTTGGCTCCATCCATCTTCCCATCAACTCTGACCAGCTTCCTTGTCTCTGCTGAAGAAACGCATCCCCACAACATGATGCTGCCACCACCATGTTTCACGTTGAGGATGGTGTGTTCAGGGTGATGTGCAGTGTTCTGTTTCCACCACACGTTTTGCTTTTAGGCCAAATAGTTAAATTGTGGTCTCATCTGACCAGAGCACCTTCTTCCATGTTTGCTGTGTCCCCCACATTGCTTCTCACAAGCTGCAAACAGGACTTTTTATGGCTTTTTGTCAACAATTGCTTTCTTTCCACTTTTCCATAAAGGCCAGATTTGTGGAGTGCACGACTAACAGTTGTCCTGTGGACAGATTCTCCCACCTGAGCTGTGGATCTCTGCAGAAACTCCAGAGTTACCATGAGCCTCTTGGCTGCTTGTCTGATGAATGCTCTCCTTGCCCGACCTGTTAGTTTAGGTGGATGACCATGTCTTGGTAGGTTTGCAGTTACCATGCCATACTTATGCTCATGCAGTGCCATATGCTTTCCATTTTCAGATGATGGATTGAACAGTGCTCCGTGAGATGCTCAAAGCTTGGGATTTTTTTTTATAAATTAACCCTGCTTTAAACTTCCCCACAACTTTATCCCTGACCTGTCTGGCATGTTTCTTGGCCTTCATGAGGCAGTTTCTTCACTAATGTTCTCTAACAAACCTCTGAGGGCTTCACATAACAGCTGTATTTATACTGAGATTAAATTACAAACAGGGGAACTCCATTTACTAATTAGGTGACTTTTGAAGGCAATTGGTTCAGCTAGATTTTTGTTAGGGGTATTAGAGTAAAGGGGACTGAATACAAATGCATGCCACACTTTTCAGATATTTATTTGTAAACAATTTTAAAAACCATTTATCATTTTCCTTCCACTTCACAATTATGTGCCAATTATGTTTTCACTTGGTGATCTGGCCATTAATACTCCTTCAGTGTTAGGGAGACTCAACCCTGGAGGACTGAGTATAGGAGGCACAGCAGACAGCAGGATTGTCATTTGGGGGGAAGGTGTGTGTGTGTGTGTGGGGGGGGGGGGTTAGTGTTTAAAGTATTTGCAAATTTAAAACCACTAACACATTTTATTTATTTATTTATTATATAATATAGTGCCGTCACTTTACGCAGCGCTTTACATATATATTGTACATTCACATCATTATCTATCCCTCAAGGTGCGCACAATCTAAGGTCCTCTAACTCACATTGGAGCCAAACACCAGCTCACACTTTATAATCAGTTACAGCAGTTTTTTTTTCCTTTTGGGATAAAGGTTTTTGCATGAATAAGTGAAAGCTGTTCATTTTAATCACCTCTGCCAGTGTTAAGTGTTTTATCTCATCCATGTAAACTGATACATTCTGCTGGAGAGCTAAAAAAAAAAAAAAAAAAGCTGTGCTTTTGACAAAACAGCAGGCTTGCTGGCTGGTTCACCAGATAATAGAAGAAAGAAAAGCCTAAAAACAGGAAACTAATACAGCCATCATATCTAAGAATTGATAAGCTACAATATAATACAGGTTTGCTTTGTGGTTTAATACTGCTTTAATAACTTTGTTGTATCACAAAACACAATTACAAAAAAACAAGAAAAAAAAATAAAATGACTGCAGACACCACAGGGCTGGTAAGCTGCAATATAGTCCTTTTTTGTTATTGTGTTCAAATACTGTATAAGCTGGTTTCTATATTCCATTTAAGAAAAAAAAGCAACAAAAAATAACCTACAACGTTTGTGCTAAGACTTTTATCAGGTTGATGCTCATAGGGAAAAAAAACATCCTGGACATTGATAGTTTGAGTTTTTGTTTAACGGAGTGGGTGGCGCTGTCTACTGTCAAGATAAGCCAGCACTTTCACATGACTAAGAGTTTTTCATGCTCCAGCTTCCTACATATTTTTAGCTACAACCCTGTTTTGTCGGCATAAAATTCTGAACTCCAACCAAAACACTTTTTTCGTTTTTATTTATTCCCTTGTCGTCTTCTTTCCTTCTTTTTTTACCATTTCTGGAAATTTTATATTTTGTGTTTTGTTATTTTTACATGGAAAAATACATTTGTTATTAACTTGTTTATTAACTCTTTAGATTCAAAATTGGTTGCAAAATTTGTGGAAGTAAGCAAATGGTGGAAATGCCTATTAAAACTTAATAAAAACTATTTAAAATGAAAATGCTTTTGTACTAAAAACACAATTGTATTGCCTTTAGAAAAGGGACATACACTTTTGATGCGTTATAAGCTACTTTAATTTTCAGATGGAAGAGACAATTTTTGTATGTTAATGAAAACATGGCTGGTTTACCATGCTCAAAATAACCAAATCACGCTATTTTAACTACCCCGAAACTTCGCCCCCTCCAAATCCTATTTTGACAAATGGACCAAAGTGGGTATGGCAGACAGCGGGCTCAATTTCTACACCCTGCACCAGGGTGGCCACTATATATAAAGATTCCCAAGCCCTGTCCACCTCAGCTGAGGGTTCACACTGAAATCTTCACCTTGGTTGCTAGAGAACTTTGTCCCAGCACTGAAAAGAAGCCGTGTGTAAGCTCTGGGTCTCCTTAGCTTACACAAGGCTAAGGATTGTCTTTCTGCATGTGTAATAGCACTGGTCAAGTCCAGCCTATGTTTTTGCTTTGCTCCTGATGGTTAAAAGGAGATAGGAGAAAAGGAAAGGTGTTAGGGATCCGGGCGTGACCAGAAATGTGTGGACTGACACAGGGAAACACAGGCTCCAGGTATAGTATAAACAATACAATTTATTAAAGACTAAACAATACATAAATGCAGTGCAAGACTAAACATAAACACAGTGCAACCAAACCTCCAACAGATAACAATAAGAACAATACTAAACGTAGTTGGGCAGGCCAGGTCGGTAGCAAACGGGCAGGCAAGGTACAAGGAGCAGGAGGAAGCTTAGTCAGGAATAGCCGAGGTCAGGACAGGCAGAATTCATGCAGAATCAGGATTAAAGCAGAAACAGGATCAGGCAGGAAGCAGGTACAGGGTCTCATGGGAAACATACACTAAGGACCTGAACACAGGCCTGGCCATTCCTTAAATACACCTGCTGTAATCAGCCTCAGGTGATGGCTCATTGCAGGAGTGAGCCTCTGGTTGCTGAGAGCACCCACTGGCCAACCCTGGTACTGCAGCCCACAAGGCAGGTGAGTCCCACCACCACTGGCAAGTCCATTCCTGACAAAAGGTGAGTATATGCTGCTGGGGAGGAGGACACTAAAGTAGAATGGTTGCTTTACCCTGCATGGACATGTATTCCTCCAAAAGTTGATATTTCAGTTTTTCACAGAAGCTGGAGAGATTAATTATATCTCTGTAATTGAGTTTCTAAACTTACACACAAGTCATAAAAAAGGGGTTCCTATTTTCACTGTTGATCTTTTAATCTATTTAATGGGAAATGCAGAAGAAGGAGCTAGAAAGCATAGGGAGCATCCTTTTTGAGCTTAAGAGTAAAACCAAAGTGAGCAAGGTACCATGACTCAATGTAAAAAGTGGGGTTCAGCGAGCGCTTCAGGGCAGGGGCGGACTGACCATTTGGAAACTTGGGCACTGCCCGAGGGCCCGAAGTCAGTAGGGGGCCCCATGAGATGCCCCTGGTACCTTTTTCATAGGCTTTTTTGAGTTTGGGCAAGGACACAGGGGCCCCATGATCCCCTATTGCCCAGGGGCCCCATGAGTTGTCAGTCCGCCCCTGCTTCAAGGTGAAAAGCAGCTAGAACACTAAAAAGGAAACCAATAACCTTATAAAAATGAACATAAAACTTGTAGTGTAGCGCTAAACGGTAGAATAAAATATGACCCAGATATCTAAAATGTAAATACACATTAAGAATAGACGATAAACCATAAAAAATGTATACATAAAATGTGTAGTGCAGCACTATATAAAATCTAAAAATATATAGGATGCAAATGCCTGAAGTTAGAATTCACGGTAAATTGCTGGCAAAGCATACCATAACAGGATAGTGACATAAATATCTATATAATGTCCGTATCAAATGGGAAATACCGTATTTTTCACTTCATAAGACGCACCTGACCATAAGACGCACCTAGCTTTTAGAGACGAAAAACAAGAAAAAAAATATTCTGAACCAATGGACTGTAGACATAGTACAGGAAGTGACCAGACACTGCGGACACAGTACAGGAGATGACCAGAGACTGCGGACACAGTACAGGGGATGACCAGAGACTGCGGACACAGTACAGGAGATGACCAGAGACTGCGGACACGGTACAGGAGATGACCAGAGACTGCGGACACAGTACAGGGGATGATCAGAGACTGCGGACACAGTACAGGAGATGACCAGAGACTGCGGACACAGTACAGGGGATGACCAGAGACTGCGGACTTACTACAGGAGATGACCAGAGACTGCGGACACAGTACAGGAGATGACCAGAGACTGCAGACAGTACAAGAGATGACCAGAGACTGCAGACACAGTACAGGAGATGACCAGAGACTGCAGACACAGTACAGGAGATGACCAGAGACTGCGGACACAGTACAGGAGATGACCAGAGACTGCGGACACAGTACAGGGGATGACCAGAGACTGCGGACACAGTACAGGAGATGACCAGAGACTGCGGACACAGTACAGGAGATGACCAGAGACTGCAGACAGTACAAGAGATGACCAGAGACTGCAGACACAGTACAGGAGATGACCAGAGACTGCAGACACAGTACAGGAGATGACCAGAGACTGCGGACACAGTACAGGAGATGACCAGAGACTGCGGACACAGTACAGGGGATGACCAGAGACTGCGGACACAGTACAGGAGATGACCAGAGACTGCGGACACAGTACAGGAGATGACCAGAGACTGCAGACAGTACAAGAGATGACCAGAGACTGCAGACACAGTACAGGAGATGACCAGAGACTGCAGACACAGTACAGGAGATGACCAGAGACTGCGGACACAGTACAGGAGATGACCAGAGACTGCGGACACAGTACAGGGGATGACCAGAGACTGCGGACACAGTACAGGAGATGACCAGAGACTGCGGACATAGTACAGGAGATGACCAGAGACTGCAGACAGTACAAGAGATGACCAGAGACTGCGGACACAGTACAGGAGATGACCAGAGACTGCAGACAGTACAAGAGATGACCAGAGACTGCAGACACAGTACAGGAGATGACCAGAGACTGCAGACACAGTACAGGAGATGACCAGAGACTGTAGACATAGTACAGGAGATGACCAGAGACTGCGGACACAGTACAGGGGATGACCAGAGACTGCGGACACGGTACAGGAGATGACCAGAGACTGCGGACACGGTACAGGAGATGACCAGAGACTGCAGACACAGTACAGGAGATGACCAGAGACTGCAGACACAGTACAGGAGATGACCAGAGACTGCGGACAGTACAGGGGATGACCAGAGACTGCGGACAGTACAGATGACCAGAGACTGCGGACAGTACAGGGGATGACCAGAGACTGCAGACAGTACAGATGACCAGAGACTGCGGACAGAACAGGGGATGACCAGAGACTGCGGACAGTACAGGGCAAGACCAGACACTGCGGACCTTTTGGGAGGGAGGGGGAGCAGGTACCTGAATTTGACACTTCCACGGAGCTCTCCTTCCTATACTTTGACAGCCAGGTGCCCACTGCACATGCGTGAGAAGCGCTGCGCTTTGTGAATGGCCCTGTCGTCTCCTGGGACCTGTCATGTGTCCCAGAAGATGCCGGACCATTCACAAAGTGCAGTGCTTCTTGCGCATGCGCAGTGGGCACCCGGCTGTCACAGATGCCGGGGTGGGAAGAAGCCGGCGCGGGAAGACTACAGCGCTGGACCAAGGAACAGGTGAGTTCCTGCCGCAGAGAACAGCTGAGCGGCCGGCCTGGTATTCTGACATGGTGGTGGCAGAATTACTGGACAGGCCGCTTTATATTCGCTCCATAAGATACACTGACATTTCCCCCCCTTTTTTTGAGGAGAAAAAAGTGCGTCTTATGGAGCGAAAAATACGGTAATTGATATGTGTCCCCACAACCATACACTATAGGTAAACAGCCAAATGCATCAATAAATGTCCAATATAAGTGCTGGAAGTGATGTTGGTGCAGGAATAACAATTAGTTGGTTGAGTGTCTTCACTTCTCTCAGTGACACACGTGATCCGGTAATGTGCAGGGAAAATGGTAAAATTGCACACTCACCAGAGGCGCAATAATAATGAGCATTTATATCAGATAAGAAAAAGGACCCCTCTGTCCTGGAAAGGATGCAGACTGGAGTGGATACCTCTTCCGTCGATATGGGCGATGGAATATTACTTCTAGAGATCCCCTTTAATGGTTAGCTGCGGTGGGGGGTTTGCTTTAGATTTCTCTCCTCTGGGCCTTGAGATGATCACCTGGGGATCCTGGGGGATTAAGTGCTTGGTGTGGAGCAAAAAATGGTGCCCACAGTGTAGTATTTCTCATAAAATTAATTTGTTAATATATATATTTGTAAAATAAATTAAAAATGAACACACATTAGTAGATAATTCCCATGGGCAAAGGATTTGGCATTAATGACAATGTAATCCTCAAAAACATACAGGTACATGCAGAATAAAGCTGCTCTGTGCACTAAGTAGCTGGGTTCAAAGATGGCCGCTGGACCTCTGTGATCCAGCGGCGTGACGTCATGGCGTGCAGGGATCCTCCTTAGCGTGTTTCGTACAAGAAGTACATTATCAAAAGGGGTGTGCCATAGCAGCCTGACGTCAATGTGAATCTATTTATAGAAAATGGGCGCTCGTGCCAATTAAGCAGGTACCATTTTGCTCATGATCCACGCTCAATGCGCGGGACCGCGGGCGTCATTTTTTTCGTGGATCATAACAACAAGGAAAGAGCCAACAGCCTAATCTCCACATAGGAGTGAGAATGTGAAACGTTAGGAAACTAAGTAATATAAGCTTGATATGATATCTGTAAACTTGATTTCACAAATAAATGTGAATATGGGTATAAGGTCATGGTCGACGATCCACACCAGAGTGCGCATGCACGAAGATCGCAGGCGCCATTTTCATGTGGACCATAGACTGGCATTCCCAAGAGATGTACAGTGGGGCAAAAAAGTATTTAGTCAGCCACCAATTGTGCAAGTTCTCCCACTTAAAAAGATGAGAGAGGCCTGTAATTGGCATCATAGGTAGACCTCAACTATGAGAGACAAAATGAGAAAAAAAAATCCAGGCAATCACATTGGCTGATTTGGAAAGAATTTATTTGCAAATTATGGTGGAAAATAAGTATTTGGTCAATATCAAAAGTTCATCTCAATACTTTGTTATATATCCTTTGTTGGCAATGACAGAGGTCAAACGTTTCCTGTAAGTCTTCACAAGGTTGGCACACACAGTTGCTGGTATGTTGGCCCATTCCTCCATGCAGATCTCCTCTAGAGCAGTGATGTTTTGGGGCTGTCGCTGGGCAACACGGACTTTCAACTCCCTCCAAAGGTTTTCTATGGGGTTGAGATCTGGAGACTGGCTAGGCCACTCCAGGACCTTGAAATGCTTCTTACGAAGCCACTCCTTCGTTGCCCGGGCGGTATGTTTGGGATCATTGTCATATTGGAAGACCCAGCCACGTTTCATCTTCAATGCCCTTGCTGATGGAAGGAGGTTTGCACTCAAAATCTCTGTCATGTACATAAATCAGTCGTCCTGGTCCCTTTGCGGAGAAACAACCCCAAAGCATGATGTTGCCACCCCCATGCTTCACAGTAGGTATGGTGTTCTTTGGATGCAACTCAGCATTCTCTCTCCTCCAAACAGCACCACATCCATGACCAGCAGTTTGGTGGATGGGCAGACATTGCAAGCAGCCTCCAGCCAAGATGATCATTACTACCTGCTCATGCCAAAATGGTCGCTGCTTCACATCACCACGTTCTTCCCCAGCCTCAACTCCAGATCTGTTTGGGGAAGCACCAGATGCCTCCCCACTGCCCTCACCAGCCGCCTTGGTCCCACTGACGCTGCTCTCCCAGACCTCCCCCAGTGAGAATGGTGCAGAAGACGGGATGGAGCCTTTGTTTTAAAGTTTTATTAGGGGATTTGAACTGGGATAGTGTTAAGGGTGCACGGGATGCCCAATGGAACTGCAAAACTGAGGACAACTTCCTGGAACTATATACAAGTTTTTTACAGCAAAATTATCTTCTTTGAGGGCTAGCCAGGCTCTCCGGATGTACCATCCCAGACCCCAGATACTCCTCTATCTGGCTGCCTGGAGGACTCTCTGAACAGGGAATCTAGTGCCTGTCACTTCAAAATAAGACAGTCCCAGGTAGTCACTAATCTAATTTCCCACCAGAGTGATCCTTCCCCTATCTGGCCCAGGGGGTGCAGGTTTACTCAGTTCTCCTGTATTTCTGGTGGACCGGTGGCTGCTACCAGGCCTACTAGCTGGGCTGCTCCTTCCCTGCCACATAGGTGGTCCTCTCTCAGGAAGCCAGTGAAGTCCCAAGCAGGCTCAGTTACTCTTAAAGGCTCTCCTGGTCCCTTTGCCAAGCCTCCTGTTGAGGATTGGCCAGGATCCTCTAAGAGTACAGACCAGCCACTCCTCACCTCCGCCCACTGCTTCTAGATCTTTCTCCAAAGTTCTAGAGCAGGAAAAATCCCAGAGAGCTGGTCTGCAGAGCCTCTCAGCTCTGACCGCAATTTGACCACCTGGCTATTACACCCAGGCTGCTACTCTGCCTCTATCTAACAAAGCTAGAGCTCCCCCTAGCTAACTAGCAGGGTTTTACATACGCTTTCTTCCCTCTCATACTGCAGCCATGATGGGGCCTGTGGATGGCCCCCTGAGCCCTGAAGCCCCTCTATCTGCAATAACTGTAACTTAACCAAATGTCCACTCTGTTGTTCTTGTCCTGGAATGTTCCTGAACTAAATTCCAAATTTGAAAAAGCCTCTGCTTTTGAGCTCCTTAAATCTCACAATTCCCATGTGTTATGTTTGCAGGAGACCCATTTACCAAGATCAAACATTCTTGCACTTAAGAAACGCTGGGTTTTACATGGGCATTCTACATATTCTAATGTTGCCCGTATAGTATCTTTAATAATTTGCAAAGGTCTCCCATTTTCTTGTGATAAGATGATTGTTGACCCTAAGGGCCAATATGTCATTACAGTTTGCACAGTTCATGGTATATCACTAATTTTGCAGGGGGTCTATGTTCCCCCCTGGTTATGGCTGCAGTCTTTACCGAATTGAGTGTACACTTATCTACATTATCTAGTTTTGCTACTATTATTATGGGAGACTTCAATTTGGTGTTGGATCCAGCTTTGGACTGGTTGAAGCCTCTCTCCTCTGAGTCAAAATTGTTTCAGCAATGGTGTGACTCACTATGTAGATCTTTGGCGATGGAGATTTCCCAAGGTTAGGGTGTATTTCTGTCAGTCTTCCATGTCACCAACCTTCTGGTGTCCCCTGACATGCTACCCTGGTTGCAATCAATTTCACATGTTCCCCAACCAATATCAGATCACTGTATGCTACAGGTGGAATTGCAGCTAGGTCATACGCCCTCTTTTCGGTCCTGGAGGCTCAGCCCCCTCTGGATCTCCACGGCCAAATTCAGGAACCCATTCAAACTGATATGACTAATTACTGGGTAACCAATGCATATTCTGCAGTGACGGGAACTACATAGAATCATTTTAAAGCGGTAATACGTGGCTCCTATATTTCTAATATTGCTCGTTACCATACTGTCGCCCAAGCTACCCAATAAAAACTGCTCTCTCTGGCCACTACGCGAACCCACTCTGTTTCTCATGCTTTTCTTGAGTCCCGTGGTTCCTCAGTTGAGGCTCACAGAGCCCTACAACTTCATAAAAAATCAGCATATAGGAGATTCAAGAAAACAGGAAGTGTAACTGACAGAGAAGAGTATAAGAGTAGACAAAAGGAGGCAAAACACATTATCAGTGCTGCCAAATCACAGAAAGAGGAGGAAATTGCTAAATCTATTAAGAAAGGAGATAAAACCTTTATTAGGTACATTAGTGATAGAAATTAAAAATGCGATGAGATCACTAAAATGAAAACTGGGCACAACATTTATGTTAAGGGAGACCTGGATGTATCAAACCACTTAACTACTTTTGTTCAGTATTCTCAGAAATAAATTATACTAACAATAAAAAGTTGGGAAACCATATTGGTTCTAGTAATGATGGTTTATTTTTAGGATTTCCAGAGACAGAGGTAGCAGAAGAACTGGCTAACGATTAATAAAGCAATGGGTCCTAATGACATTCATCCCAGAGTTCTAAGAGAGCTTTGAGGTATAGTTGTTGGACCGCTAACTGATCTTTTTAATCAATCACTTCTAACAGGAGAAATTCCCCATGACTGGCTGACAGCTAATATTGTACCTATCCACAAGAAGGGCAGCAAGGTAGAAGCTAGCAATTACAGGCCAGTGAGTTCAACATTGGTAGTAGTCCAGTTAATGGAATCACTCCTGAAAAGAAGGATCATTGATCACTTAAAAACACAACTTGCTGGATCCAAAGCAGCATGGCTTTACTGAGGGCAGATCATGTCAGACTAATCTGATCGGATACCTTGACTATATTACCAATGTTTTTGACCAGGGTGGTGCTGTGGACATAGCATATTTTGATTTCAGCAAGACATGTGACACAGTTCCACATAATGATCTAATACAAAAGTTGTACAAGCCAGGACCTGGCCTTGGGTGGTTCAGTGGATATGCAGCTGGTTAAAGGATAGATACCAGAGTGTGGTTGTAAATGGGGTTCACTCGGAACAGAGACCAGTCACTAGTGGTGTACCACAAGGCTCTGTACTAGGTCCTGTTCTATTCAGTCTATATGTAAGTGATATAACTAAAGGTTTGTTGGGTAAAGTATGTCTTTTTGCTGATGACACAAAGGTGCGTAGTATCCCTGGAGGTGTATGTGACATGGAACATGATTTGGCATTGCTGGAAGATTGGTCAAAAAAGTGGAAATTGCAGTTCAATGTTTCTAAATGTAAAATAATGCACCTAGGGATAAAGAATCCCTTGAGAGAGTACAAAATTGGGAGTACAGTGTTGGCCAGCACTTCAGAGGAAAAGGACTTGGGGGTACTTATTTCAGATGATTGCAAAATGAGCAGTGTGGCCAGGCAGTGGGGAAAGCGAATAGAATTCTAGGATGCATCACTGGAGGGGTCACCAGCAGGAGGAAGGAGGTCCCGATTCCCCTATATAGATCTTTATATCACTAGAGGAGTCACCAGCAGGAGGAAGGAGGTCCCGATTCCTCTATATAGATCTTTATATCACTGGAGGGGTCACCAGCAGGAGGAAGGAGGTCCCGATTCCTCTATATAGATCTTTATATCACTAGAGGGGTCACCAGCAGGAGGAAGGAGGTCCCAATTTCCCATATAGATCTTTATATCACTAGAGGAGTCACCAGAAGGAGGAAGGAGGTCCCGATTCCTCTATATAGATCTTTATATCACTAGAGGGGTCACCAGCAGGAGGAAGGAGGTCCCGATTCCCCTATATAGATCTTTATATCACTAGAGGGGTCACCAGCAGGAGGAAGGAGGTCCCGATTCCCCTATATAGATCTTTATATCACTAGAGGGGTCACCAGCAGGAGGAAGGAGGTCTCGATTCTCCTATATAGATCTTTATATCACTAGAGGGGTCACCAGCAGGAGGAAGGAGGTCCCGATTCCTCTATATAGATCTTTATATCACTAGAGGGGTCACCAGCAGTAGGAAGGAGGTCCCAATTCCTCTATATAGATCTTTATATCACTAGAGGGGTCACCAGAAGGAGGAAGGAGGTCCCGATTCCTCTATATAGATCTTTATATCACTAGAGGGGACACCAGCAGGAGGAAGGAGGTCCCGATTCCCCTATATAGATCTTTATATCACTAGAGGGGTCACCAGAAGGAGGAAGGAGGTCCCGATTCCCCTATATAGATCTTTATATCACTAGAGGGGTCACCAGCAGGAGGAAGGAGGTCCCGATTCCCCTATATAGATCTTTATATCACTAGAGGGGTCACCAGAAGGAGGAAGGAGGTCCCGATTCCCCTATATAGATCTTTATATCACTAGAGGGGTCACCAGCAGGAGGAAGGAGGTCCAGGTTCCTTTACAAAATACTGTTTCCTGTTCTGGGGACCTCACTTACAAAAAGATATTGATAAGATAGAACAAGTCCAGAGACGGGTAAGAAAAATGGTGAAAGATATGAGGGATAAAACATAACAAGAGCGACCTCAGGAACTTATCATGTCCAGTCTGGAGGAAATAAGTGAAAGGGGAGACATGATTGAAACCTTTAAATACATCAATGGGGGTGAATAATATTCAGGAGGGCAGTATTTTCAACACAAATTCAAAATCAAGAACACAGGGACATGACCTAAAACTAACTGGAGGAAAGTTCAAAACTAATCTCAGAAAGTACTATTTTACCATTTGCATTTCATTTCACTAAGCTAACATGTGTTGGTTTAAGCACGCAGGGTATATATATAATTTCCCTAATTGCAGGGATGTATGAAGACCCTGGGAAGGAGGGGCACACTTTCAAGTCCATATGGTATAGAGGTACACATATATTTGTGGGTCACCATCATGCACGTAGGGTGGCACATTCACTTATCAGAGGCAGTGTAGCAATTACTTACGTTTGTATTCACACAATTGTTTATTACACATTTGTGATATTGGTAGCAGTAGCCAGTTCATTCATACAGTCCACTGCACAGGCTCCACTTATATTCAGTGGTGATTAACTACCACCAAAAGAAAGCTCTATTTGTGTGAAAAAAAAAATGATAAAAATTTTTTATAGGTACAGTGTTGCATGGCTGCGCAATTGTCATTCCAAGTGAGACAACACTGAAAGCTGAAAATTGGCCTGGGCAGGAAGGGCGTAAAAGTGCCTGGTATTGAATTGGTTAATGAAATGTTTGGAGGGGTGGTTTAGAGCTACGTAAACATTGTAATCATTTTAAAATTGCTGTTTATAAGAAGCATCGGCTGATGTGAACCATGTCTCGCAAAAAGGAACTGCCTGAAGACATACAATCCTCTGGAACTCCCTACCCCAATCCATCAGACTATCGCCTACTCTGCTCACTTTTAGGCGCACTCTGAAAACCCACCTCTTCAGGGAAGCCTATCCCACCCTCTGCTAATACTGAAATCCTCTACTCTTCCAACCAGTCCATCCCTCACAGTTATTACCTCTTGTACCACTATACCCTCCCTCCTAGATTGTAAGCTCCAAGGAGCAGGGCCCTCGATCCCCTCATGTATTGTATTGTATTGTTACTGTACTGTCTCGTGTACTGTCTCCCACCATAATGTAAAGCGCTGAGCAAACTGTCGGCGCTATATAAATCCTGTATTATAAATCCTGTATAATAATACAATCAAGAGCAGTTGAGAAATTAGAATTGTCAGAAGGGGTTCAAATACTTTTTCTTGCAGCTGTATGTATTGTTCAGCAATAGACATGTGCACACCAGACATTTTCTATTTGTTTCAGATGCATTCCTTCATTGAAGGATTTAGTTTTTTCATATTCATTATGTTGAACTGATTTGTTTTTGGAATTCGTTTCATATCTTCAGCATTTGTTTTACATAATTGTTTGTCCGAGTGGATTCGAAAACTTTTTTCCGCAAGATTGTTATATATATTCGATATACCATTAAATCGGGTGGGTTCAATATTTTCGTGATGCTACTCCAACTTACCAAGAGAAATGGCATGAGCTGATTGGACAATATTGACTGGCATCATGTGCACCCAAATTAACGAATGGATTGAAATTCGGGTCCATTCGTTATCCGAATCCAAATTATCGAACACATTCCCCATGGGCTCGAACTACTATTGCATCATGTTATGTCACCTGAAGGAAACAAATGCATTGGCTAATTTAATTTTTTTTTTTTTTGGATTCGCTCACATTCAGAGATTTGTATACATCCGAATCTCCAAAAATGAAATTTTTATCTGAAAAATAAATTGTAACAAAATACACTTGTTTATTAAGCAGTGTGTGCATGCTTTTGCTATTCCAAGCCAGTTTTGCATGATTGCTTCTAACCAGTTTAGTAACCTGCAAGTTACAGATACTCCTTGTCTGATTATTTGGCCAGTCATCTATTCTGTTAAACTGCTTAGGCACAATTAACCCCCCTGGCGGTATTCCCGAGTGTAGCTCAGGGATAACTTTCAGTATCAGAAGCGGTAACCCCGAGCTACACTCGGGATTACACTGCAGCACTGCTCTGGGATCCCTCCAGCACTTACCTTGTCCTGCGCTCCCGCGATGTCCCCCCTGCAGTGTCCCCGGCAATGTCTTCTGGCCGATGCCGGCATCCATCTTCTGGGTTCCGTTACCCGGCGTTGTCGGGACGTACGGGGGACAGAACTGGCAGGAATTTCAAAAATTAAAAAATGTTACATTCACTCAATACACTAAAATCTGATAGTATTCCATTACTGTATCAAACCATTTCACATACATTTTGTCCCGAGTGCTTTGTCCTGTGCCCTGCCTGCATTTTTACTGTTTTTTCTGCCTGGAAACTGAGAAACGTCCATGGCGTCCAAAAAGCGTCCCTTTAGGTCAAAAGCGGTTTTAGATCAGCTAGAGAACAGCGATAGTAAATCAGAACCACTTGCAGAATTGAGTGATAATGATTCGTGGAAATTCCTCATCAGACACTGAAAACGATTTTGCGACTTTGCTCAGTGATGTGCGAACTTGGCGCTATATTTCAAATTTCAGTGTTTTTGGTTTGATTATATTATTGAATTAAATTTATTATTATTATATTATTTTTTATAATTATTTATTATATTATAATTTATGATTTTGTGTTTCAAGTTTTATCATACCCGGGATGTTTACTAGACTCTTGTTCGGACAGATTTCAGTGAGTTATTCCTAAAAATTACAGCCTACAATAAAAAAAACTACATATTTCCATGCAAAAAAAGTACCACTTTGAGCACAGAAATACGGACATAATCAGACCGCTAGGGAGGTTAACATCTCTAAATCTTCCCTAAAACAAAGCAAATCCTGACTTTTTGCATTCAAGTCCACTTTAAGCTACATATTTTTCAGTTTGCTCCTACATGATAGCTTTATCTCTGGGCTGGAATTTGACAGTTACGGTAATATTTGTGCACGTGGTATGGAAATCTTGTAAGCAGAAATGGGAGTTTATTGCTGAATGCTTTCCTGTTCCATGCTAGATTTATCTCTGGGGGGCAGGCGGCTGCTTCCAAGCATTTGGCATTGTTTGCTGCACAGTCGCATGATCATTGTAACTTATTGGTGTATTCGGGATGAAGTTGCAACTCTTATTCCCTTCTCTGCAGATTGGTCTGATGTCCAGGGGAACTCCAGTCTAACAGAAAATCTAGACACCTTAAAGGTTACAGGTATAATTTTATTTATTTCAGGTACTGACATAGCACTCTATGCATTGCTTTACATATATATTGTACATTCACATCAGTCCCTAACCCTCAAGGGGTGTACAATCTAAGGTCCCTAACCCACATTCATACATACACATACAAGGGCCACTTTAGACAGGAGCCAATTCACCTACCAGCATGTCTTTGGAGTGTGGGAGGAAACCCACACAGGCAACATGCAAACTCCAGGCAGGTGGTGCCGTGGTTGGGATTCAAACCCACAATCCTAGTATTGCCAGGCAGAAGTGCTAACCATTTAGCTACTGTGCTGCCCTAAGCCACTGTGCTCATCTTTTTCTTCACGCAGGAGTGAAATGAATACGTGTTTTAGGACACGTATTCCTAAAAAAGTCCTGTCTATCCTCTGATTCACAGCATGGTTTAATCAAAGCAGGATAAGGGAAATACCTTTACATTGCATCCTCTCCTCTTTTCCTCTTCCATTCATTTCTGCACAAGTCATCATTTTTTTTTAATACTTTCACATGTATTAAAACACATATTACATGTATCACAATCGTTGTATAAAGGGTGTAGACCCTTTATACAGCGATTTCTACAAAAAGTGCTCGTCTTTTCTGAAATTGCATTAAGGTTATGCTGTGTGGCCATTTCACATGGATATGGCGCTTACTGGAGGTTTTTTAAGAAATAACATTCTATTTGATAAAAGAAAACTCCAGATTGGATTATAATTGTGTTCACAGAAAAAGCATGAATGTCTCTGACTAATGCATTCCTTCCTGGCTGATGCACAGATCTCATGGAGACTCCAGCCAGTATGAAGCACTGAGACTCTTTTATCGGCTTGACATGAAAGCATCTGTCTAAGGGCTCCATGTACACGGGGAGTTTGGAAAACTCATCTGAATGATGGAAACTGAGTGCTGGAAAAAGTAGGTTAAAAAACGTCAGTTTAGTCGCGTTTATCTGCGTTTGTGTTTAGAAGCGTTTTTAAAAGATAACCTCAGGAACCCACCCAAATAACCAGAATGCAATGAAAAATAGTAAAGAATTAACTATTTCAGACATTTTGAGAGGAATATAGAGAGCAGAAGTAGAGAGAGCAGTATGTGTTGAGATGACCGGTCTTTTCTGGTTGTATTCACTATGGATCCCATCATGAGAATAATGCGGCATGTTCTACCATTTTTTCCTTCACACAAAACCTGGAACTGACTGCGCTGGTGTACCGGGTCCATTTGAATACATGGAAAACGCTTTGCATGCATTTCTGATGATGAAAAAAGGCTCTGGACAGCATCTGGACATGGAACAGTTAAAAAACTCTTCAAAAACGCAAACGCTTATAAACGCGGTTAATCACGTTTACAAGCATTTGGCATTTGAAACGCTGATAAAATCTACTCCTGAACGCACGTTTGATACGTTAAAAAAAAACGACTGTAAACTCAACTGCCTGTAAACGACTGTGAACAATGATGTGTACATGGACACATAGGAAAACATTAGGGAGAGTTCAAGGGCTGCTGAAAAAAACGCTGAACAGCTCCTGAACGTCAGTTTATCAGCTGCAGTGTACATGAACCCTTAAGAAGGCACATTACATTGTAGCTGGAGCCACAGAAAGTGGAGAAACTTCCAGACAAATGCTGAAATATATCCATTACAGGTAACATCATTCCTCTTCCTTTTAAAAGTTAATATAGAGTGGTTTCTCAGCACTATACTATAAAAAATTTGCTGACCTTTTGGCTCCCCCATTGACCAACTTCTTCAATCACTTACACTCCCATTCTGACCTTCACCTGTCATCCATGGCAACCCAGACAGGGATGATCCTCAAACCAGGAAAAGACCCCATAGATCCCCACAACTTTAGACCTATTTCACTATTACACCGTGTTCCAAATTATTATGCAAATTATATTTTTCTCATTTACCTAAATAATTGATGTAAATAAGAGTCGGCATAATTCTCATGTTATCAACTATTAAGAGTACAATTCACATTTGATTGAACAAACCTCCTAATGATAACAGGATTTTTGTTAAACATAAAACACTTCCAATGCACTGTTCCAAATTATTCCGCACAGTAAGTTTCAAAACACTTCATAGGTTGTAAAGAACTGAAAATTGTCATTTGCTGTGTTTGCAGCATATTTACTGAAATCAAAAGCTATTTCAATCAAACTTTTAACAAAATTTTTACTTTTTAAACATTTTAACAGGTCACGTTACATTTTAACATGGGACCCTTTATTTGATAGCAGCTTCACAAGTCTTGCATCCATTGAACTTGTGAGTTTTTGGACAGTTTCTGCTTGAATTTGTTTGCAAGATGTCAGAATAGCCTCCCAGAACTAGTGTTTGGATGTAAACTGCCTCCCACCCTCATAGATCTTTTGCTTGAGGATGCTCCAAAGGTTCTCAATAGGATTGAGGTCAGGGGAGGATGGAGGCCACACCATGACTTTCTCTCTTTTTATCCCCATAGCAGCCATTGATGCAGAGGTATTGTTTGCAGCATGAGATGGTGCATTGTCATGCATGAAGATGATTTTATTACGTAAAGCATAGTTCTTCCTTCTGTACCAGGGAAGAAAGTGGTCAGTCATAAACTCCACATACTTTGCAGAGGTCATCTTTACACCTTCAGGGCCCCTAAAGGGGCTGACTAGTTCTGTTCCCATGATTCCAGCCCAAAACATGACTCCACCACCGCCTTGCTGACATCGCAGCCTTGTTGGAACAGGGTGGCCATCCACCAACCATCCACTACTCTATCCATCTGGACCATCCAGGGTTGCACGGCACTCATCAGTGAACAGGACTGTTTGAAAATGAGTCTTCATGTATTTTTCTGCCCAATGCAGCCGTTTATGCTTGTGAGCATTGGTTAGTGGTGGCCGAATAGAAGGTTTATGCACAGTTGCAAGACTCTGGAGGACTCTACACCTTGATGTCCGTGGGACTCCAGAGACACCAGCAGCTTCAAATATCTGTTTGCTGCTATGTAATGGTATTTTAGCAGCTGCTCTCTTGATTCGATGCATGGATCTGGCAGAAATCTTCCTCAATGTGCCTTTATCTGCACAAACCCGTCTGTGCTGCGAATCAGCCACAAATCTCTTAATAGTGCGATGATCACGCTTAAGTTTTTGTGAAATATCTAATGTTTTCATACCTTGTCCAAGGCATTCAACTATTTCACTCTTTTCGGCAGCAGAGAGATCCTTTTTCTTCCCCATATTGCTTGAAAATGGTGCTTTGCTTAATTATGTGGAACACCCTCCTTCAGTAGTGTTTCCTTAAATTGGGCTCACCTGCCGATCTAATTATCACAGGTGTCCGAGATTGTTTTCAGTGATCAAAAGAGCCCTGACACACAATGCCATCCATGAGTTACACTGAAAAACAAAATATTTAATCTTTTTGACACTTAAATAGAATTTGCATAATAATTTGGAACACGGTGTAAATGTAGATCTCAAAATCCTAGCAAAAATTCTCGCCACTCAAATAAACTTCTTTTTACATCATCTTATTCATAGAGATAAAGGGGGCTTTGTACCCCTCCAACAGACCTCAGGTAATACCCATAAGGTTATCCATCTGATTCATCTGCTACAACAGCACAACTCCCCTGGCATGATTTTGAGTCTAGACCGGGTGTCGGCAACCCGCGGCTCCAGAGCCGCATGCGGCTCTTTTTCACCTTTGCTGCGGCTCTGGAGCACACTGCCCACCAGTTGACAGGCAATAGGGTTGCCGTAGCTCAGTGGTCGGCAAGCCGCGGCTCTTTTAACCTCCCTGGCGGTTTTCCCGAGTGTAGCTCGTGGTAGAATTTCTATACCACGAGCTACACTCGGGCTTACCATGCGGCGCTGCTCTGGGGGTCCCTGCAGCACTTACCTTGTCCTTCGTTCCCGCGATGTGTCCCCTGCAGCGTCCCCGGCCATCTCCTCCGGCCGATGCCGGCATCCGGCTTCTGTGTTCCGGTCCCCGTGACGTCGGGACGTACGGGCGCCGCCGGCGGCGGGAAATTTAAAAAATGTAAAAAATGTCTTTTTTTTTTTTTTTCAATTTTCCATAGTAAAACATTGCTGTTTCATCCCATTTCACATACATTTTGTCCCGAGTGCTTTGTCCGGCGCCCTGCCTGCATTTTGTCTGTTCTTTCTGCCTGGAAACTTAGAAAAGTCCATTACGTCCAAAAAGCGTCCCTTTAGGTCAAAAGCGGTTTTAGACCAGCTAGAGAACAGCGATAGTAAATCAGAACCACTTGCAGAATTGAGTGATAATGATTTGTGGGGAAATTTTCCTAAAAATTACAGCCTACAATAAAAAACTATTTCCATGCGAAAAAATGGTACCGCTTTCAGCACAAAAAATCGGAAGGAATCATACCGCCAGGGAGGTTAATGCAGCTCTTCTGTGTGCTGGGCGCCCGCTCCCCTCCCTCCTCTCGGGCGGCCGCCCCAAAAGTCAGGACTCTGCAGCTAGCCTAGCAATGGGCAAACTACGGCCCGGCGGACCTTATAATCCGGCCCGCGGAGCGTGGCAAACATTGGCTGTCAGGATGTAGGCGGGGCAGCGTGACGAACTCCTCTCCTCTCACAGTCCGCCCTGAAGACCAGAACTGCGCGGGAACACGGCGAGAGGAACGCGCGGAGTACAGGTAAGTGAATTGACACAATATGGGAATGAATTACTATAGGGGGGATGAATTACTATAGGGGGGATGAATTACTATAGGGGGGATGAATTACTATATGGGGGATGAATTACTATATGGGGGATGAATTACTATGGGGGATGAATTACTATATGGGGGATGAATTACTATAGGGGGGATGAATTACTATGGGGGATGAATTACTATATGGGGGATGTATTTTCAGTTTTAAAAATGTGGCTCTCAAAATACATTTTAATCGTGGTTTTGGCGAGATTTGGCTCAGTTGAAAAGGTTGCCCACCACTGACCTAAGGCTATGATTGTGATTATGACGATACACTGTGGCCCTGGTTAACCCTTTGCTTACTGGGCCCTTAAACCCCCTTCATGACCAGAGCGCTTTTTGCAATATATGCAGTGTCGGATTTGTTTTAAATGTTGCAATGGTTTTGCGGCTCCCAGTCTTTTTTTCCCTCTTGGAAACGGGTCCAAGTGGCTCTTTATGTCTTAAAGGTTGCAGACCCCTGGTCTAGACTTACATAAAGCGTTTGAATCCTTTTCCTGGGAATATGTGTACTACACCCTAGAAAAATGGGGGTTTCCACCCACCTTTACAGCTTGGGTAGAAGCTCTCTATCATGGCCCCTCTGCGACGGTTTGTTACCTTTCCAGACAATTCCCCACCTTCCCTATCCACAGAGGAACGCATGAGGGATGTCCTCTCTCCCCAATACAATTTGTTCTAGCCCTGGAACCCTTACTGCAACTTATAAGAAATACTCCGGACATCAGAGGAGTCACGTTTGCTCATGAGACCTTTAAAGTTAGCGCGTTCACCGATGACCTTCTTTTGACTTTGACCGAACCACACACCTCTTTACCTACCCTTTTTTTCCATTCTATCCAAATTCTCCAACATTTCAGACCTCAAAGTTAATGAAGACAAATCCTCGGCCCTTAATGTTTCCCTTCCCATGGCGGAAGTTAATTTACTAAAACTAAATGACAACTTTACTTGGCCCCACACACACACTTAGAATATCTTGGGATTAACCTTACGAACTCATACTATACCCTCTATGAGGCAAATTATATCCCACCTTTCAGGTCCCTCAAAACCCTACTTATAACCTGAATCAGGACCCAAGGCAATTATTAAAGAAGAACTGAAAGTGTTACTAAACCCACAACAGTAAAATCAGTCTGTATATGCACTAAAGCATGCTTGATATACTCACTGTGCAACCTAAGGGGTTAATTCTCTGTATTGTGTAAAAAACGCTGTTTGATCCTGTCTTCTTTGATCTTCCCCTTCTTTCAGTGCCCTCCTCTTATCTCTTGATAAGACATATCATGTGGAGTAACTCTGCACATGCTCAGTTTGGTGTGTATTGCTAGAGAGGTCTTTTTTTTTCTTTGGAAGGGTGCATGATCAGCACATGGCCAATCAGCACTGTCCAGACAGAGGGTCAGGGGTCCTGCAGCCTCCTAGAGGAGTTTTCATTCTGCAGCCTCCTAGAGCAGAATGAAAACTCCTCCTACAAGCTTTAACATGTGCTCTGCTTGACACCTGTAAAAGTCACAAGGCTGCTCTAACTGCTAATGAGAAAAAGGTATTTAGCAGTTTATATTTTCTAAAATAATTGCACTTCCATGTTCTGTGTACTGTGGGAGACCAGATATAGTGAATGCAGGGTTCTGGGAGACCAGATATAGTGAATGCGGGGTCCTGGGAGACCAGATATAGTGAATGCGGGGTCCTGGGAGACCAGATATAGTGAATGCTGGGTCCTGGGAGACCAGATATAGTGAATACGGGGTCCGGGGAGACCAGATATAGTGAATGCAGGGTCCCGGGAGACCACATATAGTGAATGCAGGGTCAGGGGAGACCAGATATAGTGAATGCAGGGTCCAGGGAGACCAGATATAGTGAATACGGGGTCCGGGGAGACCAGATATAGTGAATGCAGGGTCCTGGGAGACCAGATATAGTGAATGCAGGGTCCGGGGAGACCAGATATAGTGAATGCAGGGTCCGGGGAGACCAGATATAGTGAATGCAGGGTCCTGGGTTTAGTAACACTTTAACTCTGGAGTCTGTGCCCAAAAAAGGCAGGCGGGGCAAAGAAATAGTCATCGATTATTCCAGTTGCCTCCCTACAGCTAATCTTTCCCCATTACTGACTTACCATGCTTATTTTTCACTGTGTCCCTGTGTTGAGATGGCCATCTTGGTAGAGGTGGGGTTTTTGCTTCCTTCCTCCTCCTGCAAAGAGAACAGTGAGCAGCACAGTAACGACATCACTAAATCTCCTGAAACTAGCAGTCAGAGGCAGCAGTGCCTTTGATCTCACACAACAGATAATGCTATTTTTCAGAAGGAATTCCAGAAAAACTGTACTATTTTAGGGTATTTCTGAAGCACAATTAACATTTCTAAATATTCCCAATAACATAGGGTTCAGATCCACTTTGATATACAACAATGAATCTAGCTGTGCTTTCATCAAAGAAAATAAGCAAGGCTCAGGCCCGTACTGGTCATAGAGGCACACCGGGCATTTGCCCGATAGGCAGGGGCCACCAGGCTGTGTGTCCTAAGAAGAGCAGCCTCTTGATGACCGGGCTGCACCGTGGGAGGTAAGTGGTGACCACGGTCTAGACAAGGCTAACACAGACCACGGCCGCTGCTCACCTCCCGCTATGCAGCCATGCCTAAAGCAGGGCTACTGCCAGCAAACTAGAAGGTGCAGGAGAGATGGCTCCAGTGGCACACAGGAAGCACCTGCTGGGGACACACAACTCCTGTGCCGGCCGCAGGAGATACAGCTGCACTGAAGGGACAATGGTGGGCTCTCTCCTAACACCAGCCGGCACAATGTGACAGCTACACAGGGGAAGAAGGTGACTGCACTGAACCCTGCACTGATCCAGTGTGTACTACAGCCAAACAGTCCCGCTCTGTAGCTGAAGTGTGGGAGGGTGGATTGGGATGTCTCTTTGCTAGATGGGGATGTCTCCTTGCTGGATTAGGCTGTCTCTTTGCTGGATTGGGCCGTCTCTTTGCTATATAAGGCTGCTTCTTTGCTGGATTTTGTTGTCTCTTTGCTATATGGAGATGTCTCGTTCTGAATTGTGATGTCTCCTTGCTGGATTGGCCTGGATTAAAAAAAAAAAAATACCTATTGGTGTTATACCATGGGAAAATATCTCTTAGGGCTTGTTCACACAAACATGCCTTGCCAATAATGCTTCGGGCGACATTTTCCTTCTTTTAGAGCACAGGTGTCAAACACAAGGCCCGCGGGCTGAATCTGGCCCTCCAGGCCATTTCATGTGGCCCCTGCACCTCTTCCGCAGGTACCCCCTTGTCTTGGCCCCCACCTTTTCTCAGCAGTCTGCAGCAAAAAGGAGAATAGAACTCCTCTGCCAAATCCTGCACCTCTCATGTGCAGCTGCAGCACCCTCTCATCTCTGCCTCCCCTGGTCTCAGTATTCAACGGACTCTGGTAACTGACTCCACTCTTCCTCTGGTCCTCCTCCAAACCCTGCACTTTCCTCTTTCCAGCTCTGCCCCCAAAGGAGGTACACAGTGATGTTAGGGAGGGTGTGGGATTCTTGACATCTGATGTAATGGGGAGGGGGATGTGCACTGAACATGTAGTCTTACTGATACAACCGTCCCTTTGAGGGCAACCATAATGCTGATATGGCCCGTGAAGAAAAAGAGTTTGACACCCCTGTTTTAGAGTGTAAGTAAAAAAGGAAAAACCTGCTCTACACCCAAAAAAAATGAATGACAATGAATAAATAAATATGTGAATAAATATAGTGAACTGCTGCTACTCTTTCCTTGAACACCAGAAAAATGCAAAACATATGAAAAGTGAGTGCGCTGTACACTAAACAATCAGGGGAGGGCTGACCATTTGGAAACTCGGCCACTGCCCGAGGGCCCGGGGTCAGTAGGGGGCCCCATGAGATGCCCCTGGTACCTTTTTCATAGGCTTTTTTGAGTTTGGGCAAGGACACAGGGGCCCCATGATCCCCTATTGCCCGGGGGCCCCATGAGTTGCCAGTCTGCCCCTGGATACAATGACCAAACACAACATATCCACAAAATGATAATATGACAAAAAGTATATTACTAAAGTGTTATAAAAAGTCCATATTCATATAGTGAAAAAATAAAAAAAAGTCCCAAATCAAGTGACCCAGTGCTGTGTGCTGAAAAATCTTCCAACAAAAGTGTATAGGTGTCCACAAGTGCTTGACACAACAGAAAAATCAGCCTCTCACCAGTCACATTGATCTCCAATCAAGAGATCAGACAAGCAGACGGTGTTTAGATCCAACACTGACACCCATTTTAGCCGTATCAAGGAGATAAATGGACAACTGCAGGTTCACCTTGACGGATTCATCACACTAAACAGCTCTCCACATCATGTAAGGAAAGGTTTAAAACAGAAGAAGAAAACTTCATAGCGCGACCCGATAAACCAGAAAAAGATTTATTAAAGTATTACACTTACATAGATAAGGTGCATAAAGGCAGTGTACAAATTTAAAATTCCCGTGGTGTCAGACCAGCGGCCAGAATGTGGTGACATCACAGAAAGCTCCTCTGACGCGTTTCTTCAAAAATGGCATCTTCTGGGATTGATCTTTTTATAGCACTTTGCTAATATACTTTTTGTCATATTATCATTTTGTGGATAAATTGTGTTTGGTCATTGTATCTGATTGTTTAGTGTACAGCGCACTCACTTTTCATATATTTTCATTTTTTTGCCAGCATATTCGAATGAATGGGCTGCTTTAATGCAACACTCAACACTCCCGGATTGGCATTGGGTGAATGAGCCATTCAGTCTGCGTTAAAAGTAAATTTACATCCAAATGTGATTACTCTGTTCAGGGTGAAGTTTGTGGTGCACAATCCCCCTATGAGGTTTCCATAGCTATAAAGGACCCCATCAGGGAATATTCCACCATTACTCTGGCAGCCATGACAGATTGAGAGATCAATGTTTTTCTTCAATTTCATATTTATATATGAGTTCATGCAATATTCCCACACTTCTTCTTGTGGTGAAAAACACATGATGTGATCTTCATATAAATGTGCCCAACAATGGGAACTCCACTCCACCATTGTGCCATACAAACAGGCTTACCAGAGAGCCATGACCCCCTTTTACTGAGTGGTCCAAATGCACTTGGATGTTGTAGTCATCTCCGAAAGCCACTTCCACCACATCTCCCTTTACAGTCGCATCAAGAATCTCACAAGTATAGGAAAAGAGAAAAAAGGAAGGGCCAAGAACTTCCAATAGTATAAAACCCATGGTAACTTTTATTAACCATTTGCCCTCCAGAGGACTCCCCCACCCCCACTTCCTGACTAGGCCATTTTTTGCATTACGGCGCTGCATTACTTTAACTGACAATTGCACGGTCATACAACGCTGCACCCAGATTAAATTTACGACCTTTTTCCCCATGAATAGAGCTTTCTTTCTATGGTATTTGATTACCTGTACGTTCTTTATTTTTTGCGCTATAAACAAAAAAAGACCGACAATTTTGAGAAAAAAAACAATATTTTTTACTTTTTGCTATAAAACATGTCCAGTAAAAAAATTTAAAAAATCACATTTCGTCATGAATTTAGACCAAAATGTACTCTGCTCCATGTCTTTGCTAAAAAAAATCCCAATACGTTTAAATTAATTGGTTTACGTGAAAGTTATATAGTTTACAAATGGCGGTATATATACTGGAATTTTTTTTTTCACTAGTAATGGTGGCAATCAGCGACTTATAGTGGGACAGCAGGGGGGGCATTCTGACACTGGGGGAAACTGACTTGGTGTCACTGACATCCCCAGTGATCAGTGCTAATTAAAAAGCACTGACACTGTACTAATGGCACTAGGCAGGAAGGGGTTAACATCTGGGGCAATCAAAGGGTTAACTGTGTGCTGTGTATGTTTTGCATAGTGTGCTGTGTGTGATTTACTAGGTAGACATGCTGCTTTGTATTGTTCTGCTATACAGAGCAATACAAAGCAGCCTGTTCATGCTGACAGGGGAGAGATCTGTGTTGTTTACATACAGACCTCTCCCCTGCTTTCCACTGTAAGCACACTGCTTTGTATGGCTCTGATATGCAGAGCCATACAAAGCAGTGTGCAGGAGCTGATAGGGGAGAAATCTGTGTTGTTTATACACAGGTCTCTCCCCCATCGCAGATACTCGGCGATCACCGGGTACTGGCAAGTAATCACCAGCCGGGTGCCAGCGAGTAATCACCAGCCGGGTGCCAGTGATTGACAGCCGAGGCTGCAAGTGCAGAGTAATGCAAAGCAGCATGCTAGTGCTGACAGGGGAGAGATCTGTATTGTTTACATACAGACCTCTGCCCTGTCAGTGTTCCTCAGCAATCGCCAGGTGATTGACAGCTGTAGCCACCAATGGTGGCACGGGTAGGGCAGCACGTGTGTGCGCAAGTGCCCCCTACTTGGAAATGCAAAATCACGTATATATATTGTGATTTTGCACAGCCCTGATGCCCTGTAATAGTAGATCTGCTATAGGGCGGTAGGGAAGCGCTTAAAAAAGTAACAGTGAGTAGAGCTGGCTGTTGTGACGTCATCATGCATGTAGGAGTGTACCAATCGGTACTGAAAGTCTGTGGATGCATAGCTCTATTTCTATATCTATGTGAGTGTTTTTTGATTTTTTAATAAAAGTTAATGTGGATTTTATACTATTGGAAGTGCGTTGCTCTTCTTTTTTTCTCTTTTCCTAAATGTGAGATTCTTGATGATACTGTAAGGGGAGATGCAGTGGAAGTCACTTTCTGAGATGACTATAACATCTACAGATTTACGAACGCCTCGGTTAATGTAATTTTCGGTTTACGCATGAAAATCCATTGAAAATAATTATTCGGTTTACAAATTGTTTTCGCAATACAAAACAAGTTTCCCCAGGATGCATTGCACCCGGGGAGGTTTATAGCGCAGCCCCCTGTGCATGCTGGAGTCTGTGGGTAGCACGTGGCGTCGAGTATGGAGGTGTTTTTCAATGCATTCCTATGGGAAACCACATTTCGGTTTACAAATTTTTTGCAACACAAAACGTCCTGGAGAACGCATTAAATTCATAAACCGAGGTACCACTGTACGTGCATTTTGACCACTCAGTAAATGGGGGTCATGGCTCTCTGGTACGTCTGTTTTTATGGCACAGTGGTGGAGTGAAGTTCCCATTATTGGGCACCTGGAGTCTTCTGCACTACATTGTGATATAGAAAGATGTGTGAAATGATTGCACAGACTTTTTATTCTCTTTGTGAATTTGCGATAGTGTATTATTATTGTTTATGTATTTGAATATTTATGGTTTAGTTTGATTAGAGCTACACTTGTTTTATGAATCTAATACACTGATATGGTATATGATATACCACATTAACAGATTTTCATACAGTACCATCATTAACCTCTCTGGCGGTATGATTCTTTCCGATTTTATGTGCTGAAAGCGGTACCATTTTTTTTAATAGAAATATGTAGTTTTTTATTGTAGGCTGTAATTTTTAGGAATAACTCACTGAAATCTGTCCGAACAAGAGTCTATTAAACATCCCGGGTATGATAAAACTTGAAACACAAAATCATAAATTATAATTTAATAAATAATCATAAAAAATAATAATATAATAATAAATTTAATTCAATAATACAATCAAACCGAAAACACTGAAATTTTAAATACAGAGGCAAATTTGCACATCGCTGAGCAAAGTCGCAAAATCGTTTTCAGTGTCTGATGATGAATTTCCCCACAAATCATTATCACTCAATTCTGCAAGTGGTTCTGATTTACTATCACTGTTCTCTAGCTGGTCTAAAACCGCTTTTGACGTAAAGGGACGCTTTTTGGACGCCATGGACTTTTCTAAGTTTCCAGGCAGAAAGAACAGTCAAAATGCAGGCAGGGCGCAGGACAAAGCAGTAGGGACAAAATGTAAGTGAAATGAGTTGAAACAGCAATGACAGCAAAAATGACATTTTTTAAAAATTTCAAATTTCCCGCCGTCACAGGGACCGGAACACAGAAGCCGGATGCCGGCATCGGCCGGAGGAGATGGCCGGGGACGCTGCAGGGGACACATCGCGGGAGACAAGGACAAGGTAAGTGCTGCAGGGACCCCCCGGAGAACGCCGCATGGTAAGCCCGAGTGTAGCTCGGGGTTACCGATCTTGGTACTTACATTTTACCCCGAGCTACACTCGGGAATACAGCTAAGGAGGTTAATACGTTTTGGGTTTTTTTTATGATAATAAGTAAGATTTCATTGTAGTTTTCATCTTGCTAATTATAATAAGCTCAGCTATGAAGGGTAACATTCAATGTAGTCATCTTTTTTTCTAGGGGAAGCATATGTCCAGCCATATCAGTCAACTTTGGGCAACATAAATCAAGAAAGCTGCTTGCTTCGAGGCCAACAGCAGAAGGCGTTAAGGGACTCTGTAAAGGAAATTCTGCAGTTATTAGCGATGGTGTTTGCAGATTTTGTGTAAGTGAAAAGGAAAACATTAAACTTTATTATTGTTACTTTAGTGTTTCTCATTGGCAAAGTTATATTTTTTTACTGTACAAGTCACAACTCTCAGTGACAATGGTATTCTCCAAAGCTGTTGGGAAAAAGGAGTGAGCTACTTGAAGGCCCATATCACACAAGGGATCATATTCACCAGTAGGAGAATCGCTAGGAGAGCCAAGAAATCACTTGTTAGATACTATGGTGTTTCTATAAATTTAGGAAATGCAGCGCTCCAAAATGTGTATAATACATTTTAAAAAAAAATCTACTACTAATTAACTGAACTATAAATATATTCAACTGTGCTAAATAAAATAATCAAATTGATAAAAACTAAATGTGATTAATAAATTATTACACTTAAATCCACTGTGCTATATTCAATAATTAATAAATACAAATACAATATATTTGTGAAAATATATAAATTCGTGACAGTCCCATAAATAATTAGTGTGTTCCAAACGGAGTTTCAATCTGTGCTTCAATTTTGACATTCATATGCGCTCACCTCAATGTAAGCCTAATAATAGGCAAACATAACTTTGTATCCAAATAGGTTGTGATCTATTGAGTTCTGTAGCTGGATACTTCAGGATCTGGTGGACGTTGGATATCCCCTAGGATCTCCTGGGTGGATCACTGCTTGTTTGATGGTGTAGCTGTCAGGATCTCTCCCTCCTTACACTGCAGGATTTTCCTCCGTCCCTCCACTTCTCTCCTCAATTATCCCTCATTTTATCAGTAAAAACAGAAAAGGAATATAGCGCCTTATCATGTTAAAATTATTTTATTAAGTGCGCAATACTCTGATGCACTCACATTATGTTAAAACATATCATGCTTAGTAGATGAAATAACACGCTTATTGAAATTCTAAGAGCCTCTTCTGTGTGTCTGCCTCACACAGCCTATACTCACCGTCTGTCGCTGGGTACGTGGTGACATCAGAGCCCCTCCCCTATGCGTTGCGCCACAGTATCACGTGGCTTCGTCAGGGGGATGTGATAGGACATTCACCTTACCCATACTTCTTATATAGTTGCTCGGCACCATCTTATTGACGTTCTCTTTATCGCGGCCATCTTTTTGGGGCCAGACTTATTAGGCTATATATGACGGACAGCTGCGCTGGCTACATGGAAACAATGTTGCTATTAAGGGATGTGTTTGTCTTAGATAAGTAACAATATGTTACTATTTGAAGATATTTTATTCCTCTATCACGTCTCACTATACCCAGCAGCCATATAAGATGTATGTGGCTGTAACTGAAGAGGCATACAACAACTTAACCATACCACATGTATTTATTATACCTATAAATAGTATATATTTAATTTATGATTAATCTTAAACTCCAGCAAATTAAATGTTAAAAAAAAAAACTAAAATTAAAATTAAAAACAAACTACTATCAATTGTAATTAAAATGTATATACATTATATGTACTGAATTATAAAAATAAAATAAAATTAAAAATGAAAAATATATTATAAATGAAAATTTTTTTTACAAGGACCTTGATGTTTTTATGTCCTATCCAACCAATTCTCATATCTATATACACCCATCCTTATAACTACTTTTATATAAACTATCCCAAAAACCTATTAACTGGTTGGAAGATAGTGATATCAACTTAGAATTTCAATAAGCGTGTTATTTCATCTACTAAGCATGATATGTTTTAACATAATGTGAGTGCATCAGAGTATTGCGCACTTAATAGAATAATTTTAACATGATAAGGCACTATATTCCTTTTCTGTTTTTACTGCTAAAATGAGGGATAATTGAGGAGAGAAGCGGAGGGACGGAGGAAAATCCTGCAGTGTAAGGAGGGAGAGATCCTGACAGCTACATCAGCAAACAAGCAGTGATCCACCCAGGAGATCCTAGGGGATATCCAACGTCCACCAGATCCTGAAGTATCCAGCTACAGAACACAATAGATCACAACCTATCTGGATACAAAGTTATGTTTGCCTATTATTAGGCTTACATGGAGGTGAGCGCATATGAATGTCAAAATTGAAGCACAGATTGAAACTCTGTTTGGAACACACTAATTCTTTATGGGACTGTCATGAATTTATATATTTTCACAAATATATTGTATTTGTATTTATTAATTATTGAATATAGCACAGCGGATTTAAGTGTAATAATTTATTAACCACATTTTAGTTTTTATCAATTTGATTAATTTTATTTAGCACAGTTGAATATATTTATAGTTCAATTAATTAGTAGGAGATTTTTTTTTTTATTTATTATACACATTTTGGAGCGCTGCATTTCCTACATTTTTAGAAATGGTATACTCACACATATTTATGAGGATGTGACTGAAGCCAGTGAACCACACTAATAATATTATTATTATTATACAGGATTTATATAGCACTAACGGTTTGCTCAGCGCTGTACATTATAGTGGGAGACAGTACCAGGGGGGGACTGACCGATCAGGCACTCGGGCACTGCCCGAGGGTCCGGGGTCAGTAGGGGGCCCCATGAGATGCCCCTGGTACCTTTCATAGGCTTTTTTGGGTGTGGTTTGAGCGTGGGAAAGGACACAGGGGCCCCATGATCCCCTATTGCCCGGGGGCCCTATGAGTTGTCAGTCCACCCCTGGACAGTACAGTAACAATACAGTTCAATACAAGAGGGATTTGAGGGCCCTGCTCCTTGGAGCTTACAATCTAGGAGATAGTATATTGTTTACGTTTTTTGTGGCTCCCAAGTACCATACATAAATTTTTATTAGATACTATGGTGTACTTTTGCACTCGTTGGACTAGCAAGGCATCATTTCTCCACTTCTTCGTCTTGCTGGTGAGCAAGTCTTACAAAAAGAACCAGGTGGGTGTTTTATTTAGCATTGTTGAGTGTGGAGGAATTCGGTGGACCATTGTGTCACCAGGAGGAGCAGTCAACTAACAGGCAAAGCACTTGAGTAGTGTAAATGAACAAACTAAACCAGCGCTCAAATCTTCAAGCAGACTAGGATAACTGTAATTGTCATTTGTAGAGGTGCAGCTCTTAAAGATCGGGATATCTTGATATTGGTGAACAAAAGCAAAACAGGGCGCACTCTCTTCATGCATTAACGTAGTAAACCAAGAATTTATTATGAAGCATAAAAATGCATAATCACAAACCAAAGGGGGATAAAAACAGACAAGAAGAGTCCAAAATGACAGTCCAAAATGACAATAGACCCTTAGTGAGGTAAACTAACGTGTTTTGGGAGAGGAACTCCCTTCAGCAGAGCTAAAAAAAGTAAGCCAGCTATTCCAACTTATATAGAGCACAATATGGCTAAAGAGGACCAGAACACATCCCCTCACATGACAGCCCAATCAGGACTGGGCCAATCTGGGTGGATCTGGCAAAAGTGTCACAAAAATAGTAATGTGCATGGGAACACGGATGGACAACCAAAACACTTGGGGCAATGGGCATAGCAAAACAAAACAAAAAAAATAAAAACCCTCATGGGAAAGTGTAATACAGGTGTTTCGCAGAAATGTGGATAAACTCAGGGTGATGGGACTCAACCTGCATGGGATGGTATGTCGTTTGTCATTTTGCTATGCCCATTGCTATGGTTGTCCATCTGTGTTCCCATGCACATTACCATTTTTTCACTGTGACACTTTTGCGAGATCCACCCAGATTGGACTGTCATTATGGACTCTTCTCGTTTGTTTTTATCCTTTGGTTTGTGAGTATGCATTTATATGCTTCATAATAAATTCTTGGTTTACTGCGTTAATGCACGAAGAGAGTGCGCCCTGTTTTGCTTTTGTTCATTAGAGTAGTGTAAGACTGGCCATAAATTCTGCCATTTTTTTTCCTTCAACCACAAGTTGATGGAAAGAAAATCGCTTGATTCCTTCCTCAACACAGTCAGTGTTGATGGTGGAAATCCTCCCACTGTGCTATTGTATTCTATGAGCAGAAGGTCTCCCTGCCGGCAAAATACAATGATCACTGCTGACAGCTGTAGCAGCCAGCAGTGATCATATGAAAAAAAAACCCAACCGGTGGTTAATTGTACTGAAGTCAATCACAAGTAGACACGTGTGTTTTGTTTTGTTCCAAACTGAAATTCGGACAAATTTTTCGCTGTTTGGAAATCTGGATGCATCCAAATTCCCAAATTACAATAGTCACAAAATTAAACAAATCTGAAATAACAAAACACATTTTAGACATTCAAATTTGCAGCGCATTTGAAAACGAAATTGGATTAAAAAACAAAATTGAATTAGAAAACAAATTAGAAATATAAACACATTGATGACTATTGCTGATTTACTTCAAAGACTGTGTGTATTAGTTAGAATAAAGCCATCTTCCAAAATTTCAATTTCGAAAAGAATAAAATAGAATAGAAAAAATAGAATTGAAAATAAAGGAAGAGAAAAGAAAAGAAGATAAATAGAAAGAATACAGCCATATTCAGAAAAGAATGGAATAAAACTTAATAGACTAGAAAAGTATAGAGTAAAACAGAATCGAATCAAAAATAAAAGAATAGAATACAGTAGAATAGAAAATAAAGAAAAATAATACAATACAATAGAAAAATAGAATAGAAAATAAAAGAATAGAATAAAATAGAATAGAATAGAAAATAAAGGAATAGAATGGAAAAGTAATAGAGTAAAACAGAGCAGAATAGAAAATAAAAGAGTAGAATAAAATAGAATAGGAAATAGGGGAATATAATAGAAAAGAGTAGAAAAAAATAGAACAGATTAGAATAGAACAGCATAAAATAGAATATAGCCTCCTTCAGAAATTTTAAAGTTTGAAAAAAATAGAATAGAATAAAAACAGAATAGAATAGTATAGAAAAGAATATATTAAAACAGAATAGAATAGGAAATAAAAGAATAACATTAAATAGAAGAGAAAATAAAGGAATATAATATAATACAACAATAGAATAGAAAGAATACATACTATATTGCCAAAAGTATTGGGCCAGTCCTCCAAATCATTGGATTCAGGTGCTCCAATCACCTCCATTGCCGCAGGTGTACAAAATCAAGCCCCTAGGCAGACTGCTTCTACAAACATTTGTGAAAGAATGGGTCACTCTCAGGAGCTCAATGACTCCAAGCGTGGTGCCGTGATAGGTTGTCACCTGTGCAATAAGTCCATCCGTGACATTTCCTGGCTACTAAATATTCCACGGTCAACTGTTTGTGGTATTATAACAAAGTGGAAGCAACTGGAAACAGCAACTCAGCCACCAAGTGGTAGGCCACGTAAAATGACAGAGCGGGGTCAGCGCATGCTGAAGCACACAGTATGCAGAAGTCACCAACTGTCTGCAGAGTCAATAGCTAAAGACCTCCAAACTTCATGTGGCCTTCAGATTAGCACAACAACATTGCGTAGAGAGCTTCATGGAATGGGTTTCCATGGCTGAGCAGCTGCATCCAAGCCTTACATCACCAAGTGCAATGCAAAGCGTCGGATGCAGTGGTGTAAAGCACGCTGCCACTGGACTCTACAGCAGGGGAGACGTGTGCTCTGGAGTGATGAATCATGCTTCTCTATTTGGCAATCCTATGGAGATGTCTGGGTTTGGTGGTTACCAGGAGCATGGTACTTGTCTGACAGCATTGTGCGAAGTGTAAAGTTTGGTGAAGTGGGGATTATGGTGTGGGGTTGTTTTTCAGAGGTTGGGCTTGGCCCCCTAGTTCCAGTGAAGGGAACTCTTAAGGCGTCAGCATACCAAGACATTTTGGACAATTTCATGCTCCCAACTTTGTGGGAAGAGTTTGGGGATGGCCCCTTCCTGTTCCAACATGACTGCGCACCAGTGCACAAAGCAAGGTCCATAAAGACATGGATGAGCCAGTTTGGGGTGGAGGCACTTGACTGGCCTGCACAGAGTCCTGACCTCAACCCGATAGAACACCTTTGGGATGAATTAGAGTGGAGACTGTGAGCCAGGCCTCCTCCCCCGACATCAGTGCCTGACCTCACAAATGTACTTCTGGAAGAATGGTCCAACCTTCCCATAGACACCCTCCTAAACCTTATGGATGGCCTTCCCAGAAGAGCTGAAGCTGTTATAGCTGCAAAGGGCGGGGCCAACTCAATATTGACCCCTACGGACTAAGACTGGGATGCCAATAAAGTTCATGTGTGTGTAAGGGCAGACCGACCAATACTTTAGACAATATAGTGTACCTGTATTCCGAAATTTGAATTTCGAATGGAATAAATGCAAGTTTGAGTTCCAATTTGATACTTTTCAATTCGGTTGAATTTGAAAACGAATAGACGAAACTAAACGAATTCTGAAAACAAATTAAATTTAACCAAACAAAATTACGGTATTTATATATTGAATCAAAACAAAACAAAGCAAAGTTTTACGTCCTGCTCATGTCTAATCAATAGACCGATTTCAATACAACCAGCCTGTTGTTGGGTGGATAGAAATTCATCCGGTTCCTCCTAAACTGGCTGAATTTCGATCTGTCTATGGCTAGCTTAAGTTTACAGAGGGATAGAGCAAATGGCAGACCAGGCAAAGATAAACACAGATCATGTTCCAGATAGGTAAACTGTGCAATGAGAGACAATAGCAGAAGTGACAGGATGGGGATCTGGATGAGCACAGTTAAGTTGAGTACAAACAATTCATTGGAAAATCCAAAGTATTAGAATTTTGAGTAAAGCAGGTCATAGACGGGTCGAACATCGGCCGATTTTTTTTTTTAAAAAAGAAAAATCGGTTGTTCGATAGGCTGACGGTACCACCAACGTTAAAAAAAAATCGCCCTATTTTGACACGTCTATGGCCGGCATTAACCCCATAACTTCTGTCCCTTGCAGAGACAGGGGAGCACACCATACAATGTGACAGCAATACAAATACATTATTTGGATTACAATGGTTTTATTTGGATACAAATAGATACATTTGTTGCAACTGCAAGACTTTTTCATATAAAATATAATAGCGGACTGGACTTCCAGTTCGTAGGAAGGATTCAGGTGTCTCCCATTCCTATGATCGATTCACTTTAGCAGAATAAAATTTCTTCTTCTTTTTCTTCTTCTTCTTGCAGGTCACAGCTCATGCGCAGATTTTTTATCGGTAAAATGATCAGCCGATTTGCTCATCATTGCCGGGAAAATCGGCCGATCATCAAAATCAGCTGCGAATTTTCCAACATGACCGATAAAAAAAATGTGCAAAAACCACGAAAAACGGCCAACCAATTAACCCACTAACGGTGTGAAAATTGGATGATTTTTTTTTTGGATGAAAAATTGGCCGATTTTTAACCCATCTATGGCCGGCATTCGACAAGACTGCATCCAGCATATGAGCAAAGACACTAACATATTAATCACACAGGCTTCACATCCAACACTCTCTTTAAACTATCTAAAGGAGACAGAGGAGCACTGCACAAACCTCATCTCCATCAATCTGTTTGCTAAAACTTCACACTGTAAAGTCAGCCATAGAGGGTTCAAATTTCAGCCGGTTCAGCATGTATGGGCTCGATCAACTTGGGTACAACCAGCCTGTCAGATTTTATATATGATTAGTGCTAGCAGCTATTATAAGTGCTAGCAGTCATCAATGTGTTCTACCTGTGGGGATGGCTCCTCCCGCTGCCCCCCCCCCCTTCCCCACCTACAGAACACAATAGCTTCACGGGAGGGATTCCCGTGGTTGCAGGAAAGAAAATCTCTCTATCTATGGCCGTCTTAACCGAGCATCTGGTATGATCTGATTCCACAATTCCAGGTTTGTGGAGTAGCATTTCCCTCTTGGGCTGACAACTCCTACATCTTGCGGTGACTAGGAGTCAGCAGGAGGAACCACGGCTGCCAGTGGGGAGACACACTATTCAACCAGCACAAGGAGTCAAATTAGATTTCTGCCAGGAGCATTTCAAAGTAAAGTAAAGAACAGTAAAGCTTTAGCAAACAGGCAGGTATGTACAAAGCTGTTTCCTTCACGGGTTGGTTAGTTAGTAATAATAATACATTGTTTATGCACTGACAGGCTCACTTTATTTTTTTTATATACTGTATGTATTTGAATGTGATTTTATCCCAAAAATGTTTTCGTTTTTCAAAAATTATAATGGGACTATGCTGTGTATTATGTTGTTTCACAAATAGAACTGATTGCAGCTTTGTAGTAAAAAATCCATAATAAAATACCTGTTTTTGTACACAGGAATGCGTTTGAATGGGGTCATCTCCAAAAAAAGTTATTAAAGCTCTCTTCCTTGTCCTCATCTTTATCATCATATTAATTAGTTACAATTTCCACACAAGTCCAAAGCCCAAAGCTGTCACTACTGCCAACCACGCTCCTGTTAAACCTATGTACCCTTATCTCATAGAAGAAGGCCAGAAATGTGCAAGAGGACCTCCATTCCTACTGCTGCTTATCCCTTCCATACCAGAAGAGACCCTAAACAGAGATGTTTTGAGGAGGACATGGGCAAATGAGACCTTAGTCAATGGTGTTAATATAGCAAGACTTTTTCTCTTAGGGAGACCGTCTAGTCAAGAAATTCAGGAGAGGGTCATGTTGGAGAGCTCCAATGTCCATGACATAATACAGCAAGACTTTATAGACTCCTACAACAATCTCACCCTCAAGACATTGATGGGCATTGAATGGGTCAGTCGCTTATGCCCAAATGTGAGCTACGTTATGAAAATTGACTCTGACATGTTTTTAAACCCTTGGTTTCTGGTGGAGAAGGTCTTGCAGCCTTCTAGTCCTGCCAAAGTGAATTTTTATACTGGGTTGCTGGTGGTTAGCGCTTTACCGCAGAGAGACAAAAGCAGCAAATGGTATATGCCATTGTCACAGTACTCCAAAAACGTCTATCCACCATATTGCTCCGGCACTGGCTACATCCTCTCTGGAGACCTGGCAGGAAGGATATACAAGAAAGCCAGTGATTTCAATATATTCCCATTTGAGGATGTTTATATAGGAATGTGTCTGGAAAGCATTGGAATTAAAATCTCCAAACCAGCAGGAAATTGGTTCATAGGAGATAAAATTAAATATGACAGGTGCCAGTTTTCCAGTATTGTCACAGTCCACCATTTTATGCCACAAGAGTTGCTTCAGCTCTGGCCTGATTTCACCAGTTACCCAGAGACTTGCAACAAGCAGGGGACCTAACAGAGCTGTAATGAAAACAACATCAACTCTACGGATATGGATGGAAGTAAATTAGGAGATAAAGAAAAATGCTGTTCACCTCCATCGTCGAAATTGGCCAGTTAGGAAGGCCCTTTTCAAGATGACCCATCTTCAACTTGGTCTAATAATGGAGATAAAGCACCTAATTCAACAAGCTGCAATGGTACTTAAGAAGTGCTAGATAACTGTTAAGTCATTCCAAAATGACTTATGATATTGACTGAGGGGCCACTTTAGCATGCCTTCGACCCTCTTTACCGCTTGCCCTTCAGAGGATATATCTCCCCTTCCTGACCAGGCCATTTTTTGCAATGCGATGCTGGGTTACTTTGACAACTGCTCGGTCATGCAACACTATACATAAATGAAATGTATGTCACTTTTTTCCCCACAATTAGAACTATGTTTCAGTGGTATTTATTATTATTATTATACATGAATTACATAGCGCCAACAGTTTGCACAGAGCTTTACAAAATGAAGGTAGACATTACAGTTACAATACAATTTGGTACAAGAGGAAACAGAGGGCCCGGCTCCTTAGAGCTTACAATCTAGGAAGGGTTGAGTGATACAAAAGGTAATAGCTGTGGGGGGATGAACTGATGGAGGAAATAAATGGCGGTTTACTAGGTAGAAGCAGGATAGGCTTCTTTAAAGAGAAAGGTTTTCAGGGATTGTCTAAAGGTGGATAGATTAGGAGACAGCCGGACAGATTGGGGTAGAGAGTTCCATAGGATGGAAGAAGCTCGGGAGAAGTCCTGGAGGCAAGCATGGGAGGAGGTGACCTGCGTTTTTTGCACTATAAACAAAAAAAGGCCAACAATTTTGGAAAAATAAAAAACAATATTTTTGATGATTTGCTATAAAACCTATCAAATAAATAAATTTAATTTCTTCATAAATTTAGGCCAAAATGTATTCTGCTACATGTCTTTGCTAAATAAAAACAAAACAAATGGCAGTATATATATTTGAATTTTTATTCTTTTTATACTAGCAATGGCAGTGGTCAGCGACATAGGATGGACTGCGGTGGGCATTCTGACACTGGGTGGGAACTGACTAACTGCCACTGACATCCCCAGTGACAATAATACAGTGATCAGTGCTATTAAAAAGCACTGACACTGTACTAATGACACTGGGCAGGAAGAGGTTAACATATGAGGTGATCAAAGGGTTAACTGTGTGCTGTGTGTGTGTGTTTTACTACATGTCCATGCTGACAGGAGAAAGACCCGAGTTGTTTACACACAGGTCTCTCCCCTGTCGGCTTTGCCAATGATCACCGAGTGCCGACTGGGAATCACCAACCAGGACCCGATGATTGACATCCCTAGCTGCGCAATGGGCGGCACAATTGGGTGGCAGGAGAGAGCTTCAATAAAATCCCAAAGGGGTGTCAGTCCCTTAGCAGTAGCATTTGCCAATTGGGCAATTTAAGCAGCTTGGAAATAAGCTTGAAGGTTAGGAAGGCCAATCCTGCCTTGTGATTTGGAAGCATACAATGTCATATGGTTCATCCAAGGTCTTCTATTGACCCAAATAAAACAAAGGAACCTTGTCTTGTAATGCTGCAACTCACATCTCAGAACTTGTATTGGTAGGGTTCTAAAATAATATAATAGAGGCAGAAATGTAATTTTAATCGAGTTGATTCTACCAAACCAGGATAAGGAGTAGTCAGCCCAACGGCGAAGATCATCCCTAAGTTTTTAAAAAGGAGGGGAGTAGTTAGCTTGATAAAGGGTCTCAAAAGAAGCAGTTAATTGGATCCCTAAATAAGGAAAGGATTTATGTGCCCATTGAAAATTATAAGTGTTCCGGAGCTGCTGTTCTACAGAAGAGGGTAAGGAAACTTTAAGGGCTGTCATTTTTTGAGAGTTGAAGGAGAGCCCAGAACTTACAGAGAACTGACCCAAGAGAGACAGTAGATTAGGTAAGGTGATCAAAGGGGAAGTAATATACATAAGAACAATGTCAGCAAATAAGGCACATTTATGTCCCTGTTGTCCACAACGGACACCATGGATATTGGGGTGGGAACGGATCGCCATAGCTAAGGGTTCAATCGCCAATGCGAAAAACAATGGGGAAAGTGGAGAACCCTGTCTAGTGCTGCATCAAACACGGAGGATCTGTATCCTCTAATGGAAACTTGAGCCAACAGAGTATCGTATAGCATGTGCAATAAAGCAAGAAACATGGGACCAAATCCAAAGGCTTGCAAGGTAGCAAACAAATATTCCCAAGTTAAACTATCAAAAACTTTATGGAGATCCAAGGAAAGAAGCAAAAGTTCCTTTGAGAGGGGAGCATCCCATTTAGAGCCAGCAGCTGAAATCAGGGTGATAGATGGGTGAATCTGATCCAAAGTTTGCCATCCAGATATAAAGCCTGACTTGTACTTATGAACATACTGCACCTAGAGAGAATGAAGACGCAGAGCCAAAAGTTTTGTTAGAATTTTTAAATCACAATTAATTAATGAGAAGGGGCGATAATTGAGGACATCAGTAGAATCTTTATTAGGTTTGGGAATGACACTAATATATGCCTTGTTCTCGTCTAGAGGAACCACACCTTCATCTCTTGAAGAATTTAAATAAAGAGTCACATGGGGAAGAAGATGTTCAGAAAAGGTTTTATAATATTTATTCAGGAGACCGTGAGGGCCAGGGGATTTATGTGACGACAGTATTCTAATGATCTTGCTAAGCTCTTTGCTAGTAATAGGTTGTTCCATGAGTTATGGACCTCAGTGAGACACATTAAAGGCAAAGTCCCCAAAACGTTTTGAATTGAAGAAGGCTCAATGAGCTTGGGCTGACTACATAGAGTAGCATAGAAGTTGTGAAATTCCCAAGGGATCTTCAGAGAATCCTGTGAAATATGACCCCCCAAAAGCCTGGGATTAGGAAGTGCCGAGTATGTTTAGGGGTAAATTTATGCGCTAAAAGGGAGCCTGGCTTATCTTGCCATGTGAAAAATGTATGGTTCATCCAACGCAGTTGTTTTTCTGCTTTCGTGGTGAGACAGAGGTGAAGTTCCAGACAAACTTGCTCTACCTTACATAACAGGTCGGAATTCGGGGCAGTGTTGTGCTGGGCAACTAAGGCCTCGTATTCTTTAGATTTGGCAGAGATCAACTGAGTCTGGAGGACAATTGGATAAAGAAGCCTCTGACAGAGGCCTTGTGTGCTGCCCAATTAATAGCAGGAGTCGTGGCTTCTGCTTTAATAATTGCAAAGTAAGACTTCAGGTGTTCCACCACTTTCAAACAATAGGACTCGTTACCAAGAAGGGACTCGTTTAATCGCCAGTGTAGCATGGTGTGGCCAGTTTGACTGTCAAATTAGAAACTGTCAGCATCACAGGGTTGTGGTCTGACCAGGGCGTCGATACAATTTTAGCTGAGCATAGCATTTCCGAGAGGAGGAAAATGTGGTCTATACAAGAATAAGGATTGTGAGCTCTAGAAAAATGAGAGTAATCTCTAGAGGTGGGATTGGCTTCTCTCCAAGCATCGACTAAGTTGTAGCGACACAGAAGTTGTGCAAATTTGTTTGGAAGGGGATATAAGTTTGACCGCATGAGCTTTATCAAGCATGTGATCTAAGGCTAGATTTGAATCCCCCGCCAAAACAATGCCACCTTTTAGTCCAGGGGATAAATATGTAAATAGGGATTGGAAAAAGGCGACCTGCTTTGTATTAGGGGCATAGTAAACCAGAAAATTTACCAGATTCCCCCCTAAATGACCCTTAACTAAAAGGTATCACCCTTCCTTGTCCCTTATCACTTTAGCTTCGGTGAACAAAAGCCGTGTGGAAAGACAGAGTGCTACCCCTTGCTTTATTTCAGAGGCATTTGCAAAAAAGCATACAGGAAAATCCTTGTGGATATATCTAGGTGTAAAAGAAGGGGCAAAATTGGTTTCTTGCAGAGCTATAATATCAGCTCCCACGGACCTATAGTGTGAAAAAACCTGAAGGCGCTTAGAAGGGGAGCCCAGCGCTTGAACATTATGGGAGAGCAATCGGACAGCATTGCTGTTGTGTGGAAAGACATGGAAAGCAATTGATACTATTATAAAAAGACAGATTCACCCACCAACATGGGATATCGAGTATCCAAAATCTTCTTGGAAGTCCCAGGATGACCCTCAAATAGAAATAATAAAATAGGTTAAGAAAGTAGAGAAAACAGAAAAAAAGAAACATGAGATGCCAAGGCCAAAGAATGGTCAGCATCAGACTTGATGGCAAAATGGTAATATACAATGTGCAGCAGTAAGGCAAACAAATAACTCAGAAGCAAGGTCAGGGAGCAGAAGAGTCTCCACCAGAGCTAAGCAATGGGAAGTCTTTTGAGTAGGAAGAGCGCATAGACTCTTCCCGTCACTATGGAACTAACATGAAACATATAAAAAAGGCTCCCAAGGCCACATGAAATTTAAATATTTTGCTAAAGATATAAACGGTCCAAAACCAGTAGAAACGTAGAGGACAATACTGCTAAGGTACAAGGTACATCAAAAACAGTTCAAAAACATTTCTATTATTTTATTGCCCTTTAAAGTGTAGTGATAGATTGAATATACATTTTTATCTGGGAATATAACAACATAAGAAAATGACTTTTTTACTGGCTTTTCATCATATCATACAACATATTCTGCTGAAGTATTCTTGACTGAGAAACGTAATAACCTGGTTACCTGCATTCTGGATTCAATGTAGCTTGCCAATGCCATCTCTCAGTGTGTACATTTAGGAGATGTATAAACTTTTGTTTCTTCTGAGGGAACTTAGTGAAGATCTGTGAAAGAGTATGCTTGCAGGTGGCCAAATAAAGTTTATTTTTAAGTGTCCTTGTCCTCTTCTCTGGCCTGGTATGTGGAAGAAAATACTCCCAGTGAAGGTAAAACAGTCCTATATGAGGATTTTAAATTAGAGCACATATGGTTAATCTTCATTCCAAATTCCTCCCTTCAAAATCCTAAACCTTTACTCAATTACATAAAACTGACTTGTAACCTAACAGAATAATAAATCAATTGCACAGAGTCTGGCATTGAAAGAATATGGGTTTATTCAAAGGATAAGGTCACCTTTGTAAAAACAAATAAATAAATGCACATCTTATTGCAGGTAAATAATGTGCATTTATTTATTTATTTGACTGGGAGCCTAGAAAGCATTGTATCCCTGCAAGACTCCTGCAGACCTGTCTGTATCTCTGTGTGCTTATACGTCGTGCGAGCAGGCAGATGTACACAGACAGGAACAGAGTGGTAGTTCATTGAGAATTACAAGCCGACAGCCACAAAACTCCCTGGACTTGTAGTTTTTCATTCACAGGATTCTGTGAATTTATGATGTGCCCGGGTGGACATTCGCGTCTTTTTTGAATTATGACAACAGACACGGGGAGAAGATCCCTGGTCTGCTGTCACAATGGGAACTCAGGGGGCACAGGAGCAGCTGCAGCCCTCACATGTTACATGTTACACCCTGAATACGGGTGTAACATGTTACAAAAAGTTGAACTTATCTTTTAACCCTGACACCAAAAAAGTAAGAAAATGTGGAGAGAGACACCTACTTACTGTAAATGCTACTGGATCACACGTGAATATAAAAAAGTGTATTCATATTCAAAGCTTTACAAAATATCTGCCCAGAAATTTAAGTACAAGAGTTCCAAAAATATAGAATAATTATGTAAGCACCATATTAGCCATCAGGAAGTCCCCACCCCCCTCCCCATTTTCCCAAACAAGAAAAATGCTAAAAGCACAAAACCAAGGAAAATTCCTCCAAGCTGCAATAGAGAAAGATCCTAAGGGCAACAAATGTTGATCTTTTACAAATATATGAAACAATGGTCATACAAATAAAGCCTTATTAAGGACTTATCAACAAGCCTTATTACATAAATGAACAGATAGAGAGCCATATCCCACTAATTCAATGTAAGTCCATGCAAATGTATACTAGGCACTTATAACACATGGATAAATCGGTTTGACATATGGCAGTTTGTAGCAAAAATACCTCTCCGAACCAATATGAAAAACAGAAAATTTCCTATCAAATACCGTAATTTTCCTTTCCTGATGGACTCCATGGCAGCGTACGTGTGGGTTAGTTCCGCCATCTCCTCTCCTATAGGACCCCACTCCCATAAATCTTTGCTCCTCGTCAGAGGCAGTGCTCCATAACTAGCCTACTCATGACATTGGGTGGGTATTCCTGCTGCCATGGAGTCCATCAGGAAACGAAAATTATGGTTAGTATTTGATAGGAAATTTTCCTGACAGACTCCATGGCACCATACGTATGGGAAATACCTAGCCATACACACATGGGTGGGCAGTTACTAAAGCAAAGAATTTCATTTGCCCCATCAACCGTCAGGACTTTCAAACCAAAATTAACAGAGGATAAGGAGGCAGGCTTTACACAGTAATGAGCCATAAAAGTGTTGATTGAGGACCATGAGGCCACTCTGCAGATAATCTCAGAGGCGACATGCCGGGAAGCCGCCCAGGACGTAACCACACTTCTGGTTGAGTATGCAGTCACCGCCTCCAGAGGTGGCAAGCCCTTAGCTCTCTAGGCCATTTGTATGGCCTGGATGATCCAGTCCGCAACTGACCTGGGTGATGCCCAGTCTCCTTTACCCTTCCCATGGAAAAGGATGAATAGACAGTCCGACCTATGGAAGGATGATGTGACCTGCAAGTATAGTCTCACCTGCGTCTGGTGGGTGAACGTCATCGACTCCTGAGGCTCTAAATGTTGTCAGGACAATCTCTTGGTGCTCGTGGAAGACAGAGGTTACTTTAGGATTAAAACCTAGCATAGGGATGAGGACCACTCGATCCGGGAAGAATGTCAAAAATAGTTCTTTCCAGGTTACCAATTTCAGAGACTATTTTTGCCGATGTAACCGCCAACAGAAAGGCCGCCTTGATGGAGATCTCCCTCACTATGGGTGGCCCAGCTGATTCTGGAACGTCTCCAGAGAGGAAGTCGAGGACAAGTGGAAGGTTCCATTTTGGGAACCTCGCTTTTCTTTGGGGCTGCAACCTTACTGTTCTTTTGAAGAATTGCCAAACCAGAGAGTGGTCGGTCCATGATACTCCAGTGAAGGCTGAGATGGCTGACACTTGAACTCTGAGGGTGCTGACGGACATGGGCAGGTCCAGGCCTGACTGCAGAAATCCCAGGACATCCTGAACCCTCAGATTACTAAAGGATCTGCCCACAGTTAAGATATAGTCCATGAACTTAGAGCAGACTCTTCCATAGACCCTGTTGGTATTTGGTCTTCTGGCATCCATCAGGGTAGAGATGACTTTAGCAGGACAGCCTAAGGCCTCCAACCTCCCCCTCTCAAGAACCAGACCATTAGATGATGAGGGACTGAGCAAGGGTGAAGAATGCCCCCCCTGCTACAGCAGGTCTGGTTTGAGAGGGAGAGGAACCGGATCCCGAAAGCTGAGCTGTGCCAGTAAGGGAAACCATGGTCTGTTCGCCCAGTATGGAATTACAGCCACTACCTCCACCGGTTCTGCTCTGAGCCTCCGAAGAAACCTGAAGATGACAGGGACTGGGGGAAATGCATAAGCCATGCAAAACCTCTACTGATCCATCAGAACATCTACCCCGAAGACCTGGAGATAGCGATTCCTGGTGTAGTACATCCCCAGTTTGCTGTCACACAGGGAGGCAAACAGGTCATCTTCCGGACTGATCCGAAGGGTCAGTATCCACTTGAAAACTTCTGTGCTGAGAGAGCACTAGTTGTTGTCCAATTGAACCCTGGATAGGAAGTGTGCTTGCGGGTTCTAGACTCCGGGGACGTATACTGCCAATATTTTGGACAGGTTTCTCCAGCCAGTCCAAGCCATGATCGGCTCTACCTCTCGCAAGAAAGACAGGCTGTGGGTCCCACCTTGTCTGCTTATGTAGGACACTTGTCATGGAAATTTTCTATTACAGGTTGAACTTTAAATGTGTCATATATTAGTGTAATTCATATGTCTCTCGTGTGGCTTAATTAAAGCTCTGAAGACTGCAATTAGGCCATGTGCATTTACAATGTATATATTACAGTGCTCAGCTTGGTAATGGATGAGATGGCAGATCTGCGTTTATAGACTGGCGTGAACGCCACCACGGCATTCGATGCGAATGCCGCCGGCGGTAGGCCGCGGGCCTGTATCCACATATCAGCAGCATAGTACCACATGGACTTCGTATGGCCAGGCGCCGGGCAGTGCGAACTCCGCGTGTAGGCTCATGTATATCTCTACAAGCTGCTACCGACCTGAACTGTATCTGGATGGATGTGTTTTAATAAAGATCGTATTGGGCCCATTCAGATACAGACTGGCACTGTTTAATCTAGGGGATTCTTGTACAGACAATGAGCATACTGCTAGGAGCTGATAACATGTAAATGATGGGAAACTTGCTCTCCAAAGAGAGCTTACCGGGGGGGGGGGGGGAGGACTGGTTTAACTGGTTTGCAGTATAGGTAAGAGGGAACGTTACTCTCCGAGCAGGATGGACATTCTCGTGTATGGACACTCCCTATACATTGTTCTGTGGGAGGGGATTGACCTGACCCCGTGCAGGGGGCATGTGTATTTCTAAGATAATAAAACAGGAGTCTGGGGTTAGAGCCAGACAGAGTGGATTCGAACTCCAACCTGAGAGTGTCGTCTGATCATTCCTGGGTCACGGGAGCTCCATTTTCCCCACATCTCAAGAGAGCTAAACTTTGCACACCAGTTGGAGGCGCAGGAATCGTGGAGCTAAGCTGCAGTCGCGGTAAGCGAAGTTCGCACAGCTTTATGGGGGATTGTTGCGTATGCAACTGCGGGTACTCACGGTAAGGAGAAATTCGTTGAAAGCAAATTTCCAAGACACACTGCCATCATATTGTTGGACCTCAGGAGGCCTGATTTCCCCTGTGTTAGGTGCCGGAAGGCCTAAAGGACACAGAGCGCTGCTCATAATTCTAGAATGTTCGACCCCAACCTGTGGGAGGGAAAGCTCCATCTGACCTGATCAATCTCTGACTGGCAGAGAGCACCCCATCCGGAGTTGCTGGCATCCATAGTGATTGTGACCCAGGAGTTGGGAGCAATCGAATGGCAGTTGAGCAGGTTCTTTCACTGTAGCCACCAAGCAAGGCTCTCCTTCATGGACGGAGATTATTATTATTATACAGTATTTATATAGCGCCAAAGGGTATGCTCAGCGCTGTACAGTAGCAAGGGGGACATAACATGAGACAAGACAGTAACAATACACTACACGAGGGGTTCGAGGGCCCTGCTCTTTCGAGCTTACAATCTAGGAGGGAGGGGAAGGTGGCACAGGAGGAAATGGCTGTGGGGGATGGAGTGGTGGGAGGAGTGGAGGAGGTTAGTTGTTAGGTGAGGTCGGGTGTTAGATGAGGCTGGGGTAGGCTTCCCTGAAGAGGAGGGTTTTCAGGGTGCGCCTGAAGGAGAGGAGGGTAAGTGACAGTCTGATGGATTGGGGTAGGGAGTTCCAGAGGATGGGTGAAGTCCTGGAGAAGTCCTGCAATCGGGTGTAAATGACCTAGCCAGTGCTGCCTGGATTCCACTGTTGAAGAAAGCCCTTCTGGAAGGGTCGCATTCTCCATTGTGCCCACTTCACCATCGGTGCTGTGTACACCATGGTGCCAATGATCTTCAGGCATTGGAGGACCCAAGGTGTGAGGAAGACAATGCAGGTAGTGTTCGGCTCCGAATCACCTGAATCTTCTCCACAGGCAGGAAGATGGTGGTGCCAATCGTGTCAAAATGAGTCCTGAGGAATATTAGAGACTGCATGGGCTCCAACTGGCTCGGCTCCATATGCAGCAACCACCCGAATGCAAGAAGGGTCGAGATGATGTGGGTCCTGTGCTGTAGTAGCTGTTCTCTGTCCTGGGATAGTAGGAGCAGGCCAGTCGCCTGGTTGAATTGCTTGTTGAATTGTGAACAGCTTGTCCATCTTGAATTTTGACTTCCTGATAAAGGAGTTTAGATGGGTGATATCAATAACAGGGCTCCAGGCCCCATTTCTCTTCTGGACCAAAAAGAGGGGTGAGTACATGCCCTGAAATTCTTCACTTTCTGGAACCGGCATGACAGCACCCTGCACCGGCAGAGAGTCCATGTAGGAAACAGGATTTCCCTCCTTTCTTTGGAATGTGGAAGGGCCATTGGGGTGAACTTGAGATGAGAAGGGCTCTTGAATGCTCAAGCATGCCCTAAAGATACCATGCTGATGGTCCAGGAGTCCCAGATTGAAGCCGCTAAGACTTGCCGAGAGCAGCGAAGGTGTACCCCCATCTGGCCTGCCTGAGCGTGCCCAATATCAAAAGGACTTTGTGGCCTCACGACCTCCAGTGGTCGAACACTTAGAGTATTTCTGAAAAGATGACCGGCTTCTCCTACAGCTTTTCTTGAATTCACGGCCCAGCTTGTAGAGGCGTACATCCCTGGCTCGTTCCGAGCTTTGACTTCTGGGATGAGCACTCTTCTGGCATAGCAGATGCCGATCCTGGGGCAGGAAACTGGACTTCCCACCTGTAGCTCGGGCTATAGCCCTGTCCAATGTGTTCCCAAACAGGGAAGAACCCTCAAAGGGGATCTTGCACCATGTCTGCTTAGAGGTCGGATCAGCTAACCAGGGGCAAAGCCACAATGCACTCTTGGCTGTCACCGAGGACAGCATAACCCGAGCCAGCGGACAGGTAAGGTTGATCGAGGCCTCCCCCAGAAAGGAAGATGTCAACCTCAGCTCCCGGATAGCTGAATTCCTGGCCACCTCTTCCAGAACACCTCTAAGGGCCTTATCCATGTTATCTAACCACACTTCCATAGCTTAGATAAGGCCGCTAAGGCAAGCACCGACTTGCAAGTCATCCCTGCCATAGTGTAGATTCGCTTGAGATTGGAATTGATTCTCCTTTCCAGGTTGTCCTTGAAGGACACCAAATCCTCGAGAGCAAGGGTAATGTGCTTGGCTAGCCTCATCAACACCGCATTCACCTAACATTTAGGGGCCAACTCTAAATGTTTGACGTCCTCTAATTAGAACAGATAAAGCTTGGCTGCTCCAGGAACAGAAAGTTTGGACGATCTTTCCTTAGATGTTTGAAGAATTTCCTGTGTTTAGGGGGAGACTCCATGGCTTCTTCCCACTTCAAAGCTTCTTTGCTTTGACTAAGGGCGAGACCAAAGCGAAGTTGAAGCCCACACATGGATCTTCACTCTCCACCTCACTGTCTGAGGCTCCACCTGACAGGTGGCTAGGTTGTGGAGGCTCCAATACCTCTTGGAGATCTTTGGGAGGGGAGCACACCCCGACCGATGGGCTGCAGGCCCGACTTGTCCCAATTTTCTTCAGGGACTCTTGAATGACCACTCTGACCAAAGCCTCTACCTGTTGGTTGACAGTTTCTCTGTCGCCAGTCGCCCATGCAAAACAGGAGTCACATAATGACCTATCGTCAGGAACCTGAGAATCGCACCCCCAGCAAGTTTTCCTATTGGAGCGGCCGGAGTGCCCCTTACCGCAATGCCTGGAGGAGGAACGAGAGCTTCTCCCATGACGCCTGGAGCTGGAAGGAGACCTGTGGCATCCGGATTTAGAGAAAGAATGATGGCGCCGAGACCTGGACGCACTTCCGTCATCGTGTGCTGTATAGTGGCGATCAGACCTAGAAGGGCTGAGAAAGAAAAAAAAACACAGAACAGGGGACAGTTAAAAGCCATAGAAAAGCACCAGAGGGGGAACAAGAGGATAAAGCCGCCCTCCGTACCTACTGTACAGGGGCTTGCCACAAGGAGGAGGTGACACATCCATGCTGGGTCTGCTGCGAAGGCAATCAAGCTGTACAAAAAAAAGTTAAAAACATGACATGCAGAATCCCAGCAGACCACCGGGGGGGGGGGGGGGGGGGGCAGCAGGAAGCAGGTACTGACCTTCACAGTGGACCACAGCATTTGGGGAAGCTGCTGCATTCAGCCCGCAGGATTTCCCAAAGAAAACAGCTTTGACAGTTGCTTAAATTTGCCGACAAAGCTATGATGTCACTGCCGCCGTACTGCACATGCGCCGGTACCCGGGTTGCCCGCACGCATGTGTGAGCGCCGCCATCTTGCCTCACTGTGTATGCGTGAAGCCAAGCCTCGTTCCGCAGTGTGCCAGAGACCACTCCGGACCAGGAAGCTGCAGCCTGGAGGCAAGCATTGTCCTCCAGGCACCCACTAGCACCAGGGAAAGACAAAGAAAGAATAACGAGGAAAAATGAGATCTGAACAGGGCAAAGAGCACAGCTTACCAACCCCGCACAGCCACGACCGCCTGCCTTGGAGACCACCTCGTCCATTTGGGGTGCTACATGGCTACCCGCTGTTAGCAGGCTATGCGGCCCAAGTTGCCCACTTGCCTGCCATTGGCAGACCTGAGCTCTCCCAGGCACCAACTCCTGCTCGTTCATTTCCACCCCGCTATTAGCTGGGGAACGCTAGAATTGATATATATATATATATATATAAATAAAAGTGTTCAAAAATTTGTATTTATTTTGTATTTTATTTTATTAAGTTTGAATTTTATTTTGTAAGTAGAAATTGTCTTTTTCTCAAAGATTTCACCCAGTTGACCTTTTTGAAAGAATCAGTTCATATCTTGATCCACCACACACTTGGAAATGTACTCACCACTAGTACATGCCTATCTTTTCTCATGAAAAGGCAGACACAGCTTCAGCAAATATATGTGAAGTTCTTCCTCTGCCTGTACAAGATTGCTCCAGGTCCCAGGGAGGATGGATGGATGGATGATCACCCCAGAAAAATCTACTTCACATAGTGTAACATTGTTGTGCTGAAACATTTAGGCCTCATCCACACTGGACGTTTTTACTACTGCTGCTCCTAGGGGTGTCTGGCATTTTTTTTCTGCCTCTAAATTCCGCTGTATGTTAGCCAATATGTCAATGCACACATACAGTTGCAAGAAAAAGTATGTGAACCCCTTGGGATTACGTGGAGTTTTGCATGAATTGGGCATAAAATGTGCTCTGAAGGTCATCTAAGTCACAACAATAGAAGAACAGGTTATTGCTGCCAAAGGAGGGTCAACCAGTTATTAAGTCCAAAGGTTCACATACTTTTTCCTCCCTGCACTGTGAATGTTTACATGTTATGTGCAATTAAACCATGGCAACATCTAATGTTTGTGTAGTATTATGTTCAGCAGACTGTGTTCTTCTATTGTTGTGACTTAGATGACGTTCAGAGCACATTTTATGCCCAATTCATGCAAAACTCCACATAATCCCAAGGGGTTCACATACTTTTTCTTGCAACTGTAGGCTCTTAGCAACGTATAGTGGCAGAAGAGTTTAGAGGCAGGAGAAAAAACCTACTGCCAGTGCATCCATGAGCAGAAGAGTTTTGGCAGAAAAAACGCTTGGCACTGCTAACCAAGCCTATACACTAAGCGCGATTAGCACTTCAGCATTTATTCATTTCAATAGCTACAATGAATTATAATTCTGGCCATTGAAATAAATAAACACCCAAACACCAAACTGCTAAACTGGTTTGAAAAAAGGCAGCTTAGGTGAGTTTTTAACATTGATGAACACTGTAAAACAGTGTTTTATAATAAAGCAGTGTGCATGAGGCCTCATTGTAATCAACATATACTGCACATACTCACAAGGAACATGAAACTGAAGGCGTAGTCACTAAGCAAGGGGTAAAACCTAGTCCTGTGGCCAACTTCTGCATTACCTGACTGTCACGTACCTGGTGGAGATCAAGCTGGAGAGCTGGCTTCTCTTGCACCTCTTGTCCAACACCCCTGGTAGTGATGACAGAAAGTGTGAGGACACTGAGTGGCACGAGGGTTGGTTTAGCAGATAGCGCCAGCTGGGATTTGCAGGAAGCAGATGACCATAGATCACCAGGCAGAACCAGGAACTGGAATACAGTGACACTTGTTTGGCAGGCAGGAGCGCAGCCAGGACACATGCCAAAAGGTCATCAACAGCCGGGCAGCAAAGTGCAGGAACATCAGGCACAGGACAGAGTCAGAATACAAGCTGGGATTGGTACACAGACGGGCAACGAAGTACAGAAGCGCAATACAGGAGCTGAGATCACAGCAGGAATGCAGAAATCCAAAGACAGGTCAGGGACAAGCCGAGTTGTGCACATGCAGGCAGGTATAGCAGGTCAAGGGTCAGGTAAAGCAGAAACTAACTGAAGACCATTTAGTAGTCCATTCATGTCATAGTCCAGTTTGAATAGGGCGTTTGGCACCAGTGCCAGTACTGAACGCACATTTGTGCATATGCATATATTTTGTGCACGTGCTAATACATTTGCGAGTGTGTGCTAATGCTCATTTTGCATTGAACCTTTGCTCAGAATGGTGAGCATGCACATGAGAATGTGACAGTCTTCTGGTTCCAACACATACTGACCTTCTGACTGACAGCGGAAAATTGTGACAGCCACTTCAAGACGCTCCGGAGCATCTCGGCATTTTCTTGTATCCACCAATTTAAAGCAAAAGAGCAAGCCTGAATCCCAACCCATGAAACTATCTGCTTAGATTTTGCATGTTCTCCCCGTGCCTACATAGGTTTCCTCTGGGTACTTTTGTTTCCTCCCACACTCCAAAGGCATGCTGTCAGGTTAATTGGCTCCTGTCTAAATTGGCCTTAGTATACACTATATTGCCAAAGGTATTGGGCAAGCCCTCCAATTCATTGGATTCAGGTGTTCCACACACCTCCATGGCCAGAGGTGTATAAAATCCAGCACCTAGGCATGCAGACCGCTTCTACAAAGATTTGTGAAAGAATGGGTCGCTCTCAGGAGCTCAGTGAATTCAAGTGTGGTACTGTGATAGGTTGCCACTTGTGCAATAAGTCCATCCGTGAAATCTCCTTGCTACTAAATATTCCACGGTCAACTAGTGGTATTATAACAAAGTGGCAGCAACTGGGAACAACAGCGACTCAGCCACAAATCATGCCCACAGGGAGAGGTGCAGTTCTCCATTTTGCTTCAAACTTCTGCATTGTGGTATTTTTCTTAAACTAATATGCAGTCACCTGAGGGGGAGGTGTAGCAGGCATGGACCCTAGAGCCAGGCATTCTCACTGTGTGAAGAAGTCTTAATGTTATCCCCTCATTCCCCCGCCCTCAGGAATGCAACCAGTATATGATGCTGAGCCCCTGCGTAACACTTCTTTGCCAAATAAGGCTTGGCTTGTCCGTTGTGGGAAGAGACACCAGTTGATTTTGGGTAGAACAAGAAGCTGTTATGCTTTGTCTGTAGTCAGAGAAGTGAGGATTTTCTGCGTACAACATCTTACAGAGAAAGAGTAAAGAAGATCTCCCTGCCTTAATATCAAAACTAACAGTGGGAGATCAAAGCACCCTTTTGGTCATGAGACTTGAAGCTGCTTAAAACCAAGGCTGACTGACAAGTACTTTAACCCTTTAAACTGCTTTCTGTTATCTGTTTGCTGTGCTGTTATGCTCTGTATATTTATATATATATATATATATATATTGGTTACATCTTCTTTCTGTAAATATTTCTACTGCACCCTTTTGACCTTTTAGTAATAAATCTTACTTTCTAAAAGTGTTGAACTGTTTCTATAGCTCCTGAATGTAACTTACGAATCCCTGCCGCTGAAGAGCGCTACTATGAGTATTTAACCCTCTGTATAACCGGTCTGTAGAGATAGCGGGATACTGACAGTTAACCAATCATCCTAGTGTATTGCTGAGTTTCCTCTTTCTCAGTATAAAAAGGAGGTGGTGGCAGTGTGGAGGGTTAGTTGCGTAATTAACCTGACCCAGTAACAATCGCTTCCAGGCTGCCGGAACATAGATTGTGGTCCAATTAGCTGTAAAATCGTTGTGCAGGGTGCAGCTGGGTGTGGCATTGTTACGCACGTGACATCGCAGTTTTAGATTGGCTAGTCTTTCGGTCACGAGTTTGGTGAGAAGGGCTGGGGTCTGATGCTACGCCCGTCACAAGCGGGGTCAGCGCATGCTGAAGCTCACAGTGTGCAGAAGGCGCCAACTGCCTGCAGAGTCAATAGCTAAAGACCTCCAAACTTTGTGTGTCCTTCAGATTAGCACAACAACAGTGCGTAGAGAGCTTCATGGAATGGGTTTCCATAGCTGAGCAGCTGCATCCAATTCCATAAATCACCAAGTGCAATGCAAAGCATTGGATGCTGTGGTGTAAAGCACGCGGCCACTGGACTCTAGAGCAGTGGAGAAGTGTTCTCTGGAGTGACGAATCACACTTTTCTATCTAGCATTTTGGACAATTTCATGCTCCCAACTTTGTGGGAAGAGTTTGGGGATGGCCTTTTCCTGTTCCAACATGACTGCGCACCAGTGCACAAAGCAAGGTCCATAAAAACATGGATGAGTGAGTTTGGGGTGGAGGAACTTGACTGTCCTGCACAGAGTCCTGACCTCAACCTGATAGAACACCTTTAGGATGAATTAGAGTGGAGACTGCGATCCAGGCCTCCTCCCCCGACATCAGTGCCTGACCTCACAAATGGGCTTCTGGAAGAATGGTCAAACCTTCCCATAGACACTCCTAAACCTTGTGGACGGCCTTCCCAGAAGAGTTGAAGCTGTTATAGCTGCAAAGGGCGGGGCCAACTCAATATTGAACCCTACGGACTAAGACTGGGATGCCATTCAAGTTCATGTGCAGGTAAATGCAGGCCAACCAATACTTTTGGCAATATAGCATATATACAAGATGTATAAATGTGAGTTAGGGGCCTTAGATTGTAAGCTCCTTGAGGGCAGGGACGGATGAGAATGTTTAATATATACAGTATCTAAAGTGCTGTATAAATTGAGAGGGCTATATAAGTACCTATAATAAATAAATAAAATAAACGTACACAGTTGGATAGGTAAGTGAATTGGTGAGGAACCCAAATACTATCCACAAAGGTATTGCATTAACCACTCGCCCTCCAAAGGATTTACCCCCCTTCCTGACTAGGCCATTTTTTGCAATACTCCGCTGCGTTACTTTAACTGACAATTGCACGGTCATGCAACGCTGCACCCAAATTAAATTGAAGTCTTTTTTTTCCCCACAAATGGAGCTTTCTTTCAGTGGTATTTGATCGCTTCTGTGTTTTTTATTTTTTCTATAAACAGAAAAAAAATTAAATTTTGAGAAAAAAAATATATTTTTGAATTTTTGCTATAAAACATATCCAGTAAAAATTTTTTTAAAAAAATCAAATGTTGTCATACATTTAGGCCAAAATGTATTCTGATACATGTCTTTGCTAAAAAATAATCCCACTGCGTGTAAATTAATTGGTTTACGTGAAAGTTGTAGCGTCTACAGGGCCATCTTTAATATGGATTGGGCCCTGGGCAAACATTTTCATGGACACACACACACACACACATTCTGAGACATATAAAAAAACAGCAGGCAGCGATTGCAATTGGTTTCCAGAGGTTACAGCCTATCATTACCACTCACTGACAGTTTACTAAAGGTTACAACACATCATTTCTGCTTGTTGATTGGTTGCTAGAGGTTACTGTACATTGTTACTGCTCACTGATTGACTGATATAGATTACTGCTTATCATTACCGATCACTTATTGGTTGCTAGAGGTTACTGCACATCATTACTGCTAACTGATTGGTTGCTAGAGACTACAGCAGATCACTACTGTTCACTGACTGGTTGCTAGAGGTTACTGCACACCATTAATGCTCAATGAGCAGTGGAGCAATCCCAAATAATTGAGCAAGGCTGCACATTAATACACATACTACAAGAGATGTCAGAGACTGTAGACATACAACAGGAGATGATTTGAGATTGCAGACATACTACCGGAGATGGCCAGAGACTAGGGATGTACTACAGGAGGTGATCAGAGACTGCAAACATACTACAGGAAATTACCAGAGACTGCAGTCATACTACAGGAAATGGCCAGAGACTGCGGATGTACCACAGCAAATGATCATAGACTGTGGATGTACTACAGGAGATGACCAGAGACTGCGGATTTACTACAGGAGATGACCAGAGACTGCGGATTTACTACAGGAGATGACCAGAGACTGCGTATTTACTACAGGAGTTGACCAGAGACTGCGGATTTACTACAGGAGATGACCGGAGACTGAGGATGTACTGCAGGAGATGACCAGAGAATGCAGACATACTAAAGGAGATGGCCAGAGACTGTGGATGTACTATAGAAGATGACCAGAGACTGCAGAAATACTACAGGAGATGAACAGAGACTGCAAATGTATTATAGGAGATGACCAGAGACTGTGGGTATACTACAGGAGATCACCAGAGACTGCGGATATATTACAGGAGATAACCAGAGGCTGAAAATATACTACAGGGGATGAACAGAGACTGTGGGTATACTAGAGGAGTACAGGAGATGACCAGAAACTGCGGATGTACTACAGGAGATGACTAGAGACTGCAGATGTACTACAGGCGATGGCCAGAGACTGCAGATGTACTACAGGAGATGGCCAGAGGCTGCAGATGTACTACAGGAGATGAGCAGAGACTGCAAATGTACTACAGGAGATGAGCAGAGACTGTGATTGTTCTACAGGAGATAATCAGAAACCGCGGATGTACTACAGGAGATGACCAGAGACTGCGGATGTACTACAGGAGATGACCAGAGACTGCGGATGTAGTACAGGAGATAATTAGAAACTGCAGATGTACTTCAGGAGATGACCAGAGACTGCGGTTGTACTACAGGAGATGACCAGAGACTGTGGATGTACTATTGAAGATGACCAGAGACTGCCGATATACTTTAGGAGATGACTAGAGATTGCTGATATACTACAGGAGTTGACTAGATACTGCGGATGTACTACAGGAGTTGACCAGAGACTGCGATTGTACTATAGGAGATGACCAGAGATTGTGGATATACTTTAGGAGTTGACCAGAGACTGCGGATGTACTACGGAAGATGACCAGAGATTGTAGATATACTTTAGGAGTTGACCAGAGACTGTTGATGTACTACGGGACATGACCAGAGATTGTGGATATACTTTAGGAGATGACCAGAGACTGTTGATGTACTACAGGAGATGACCAGAGATTGTGGATATACTTTAGGAGTTGACCAGAGATTGTAGATATACTTTAGGAGTTGACCAGAGACTGCGAATATACTACGGGAGATAAGAAACATAAATAAACAGCGCAAAAATAGATTTCTAAATCCAATCAAAAAAATTATTATATAAAGTGCAAAATAAATATATCATAAACCATGAATTAATAGTGAATATCCCCAGTAGTATTAATATTAAACACCAAAAGTCCGTGCATAATAAAAATCAGAAGTTCCAAAAATTCTTCAAATACAAGGAAAACTTCCACCTTCCACCCGTGCAAACCAACATCAAATGCACTCAGCAGAACTTAGTGAGTGAGAAGCCTTTAGGGATTTTAAAGAGATCCTAAACCCTCTTTAGCATCCATTCCACAGAATTCTTCACCATCCTAATAGGCTCCACCGTTCAACCAGGAGAAAAAAATCTCAAATAGTGTAATATTGCCAAACAATAATAACATTTCAAAGCAAAGATTAAGGCCACTCACATGTCAGCAACTTTTAAAAGGCACATTTATTGAGTACAATAGCTTCCAGATGGAACACGAGCATTTTACAGCCTCCTCTTTCAGGAATCTCACATCAGCCACAGGATAAAGCAGAGAATCCACAAAACAGACCAACACAGCTCCCAAAGATGGCCACTGGAACGCACCGCTCAGCGTGCGCTCCACTCACCGGAAGTGACGTCAGACGTACGGAGTATGGACCGGAAATGCGTCAGCGCGTTTCACCCCTCCCATCGGGCGTTCTCAAGACGTCCATTTCCTGTCATCACTCCCTTAAATACTCGGAAGGAACCCGCCCCTCAGTTGCTATTGGTCAAAACACCTCCCAAGAAATACTAAACACCGCTCCTCCTATTGCTTGACGTGAGAGTCCTTTACAACAGAAGTGCTTACCTACAAAACTTCATAACCAACATTAATTCTCATTTAATTAATCCCATTAGGTAATATATATACATATATGGATATCATTCAATAAAGGGTTCAAAAACATAAATAAATAAACAATGAACTTTATTATTTTAAATATATAATAATAAATAAAAATAAAATTTAAAAAATAGAAATAAAAATAAAAAAAATATATAAATAAAAATTAAATAAAAATGAAAATAAATAAAATTAAAATAAAAATAAACCCACCCTCCTATCAGAAATATGAAAAATTAGAAATTTAATATTTAAAAATTACACATATAAAATATATTAATACATCTATATATGTGTATACATAATTCTGCTTTTACCAATCAGACAGAAAACAATTAATATCTATGTCTGAATTCAACCCTTTGGGGTACAAAGAACCCCATTGAAAGATCCATTTTGTTTCATTCTGCGAGATACTCTTCACCATATCTCCTCCTCTCCAGGGAGCAAAAACTCGATCTATGCCACAGAATTTTAAACACGATGGATCCCTATTATGATGCATTCTAAAATGGTAAGAAAGACTATGGTATTTATATCCTTTTTTAATGTTCCTAATATGTTTCCCCAATCTCACTGACAATTTTCTAGATGTTCTACCTACATATTGAAGATGACATGAACATTCTAACAAATATGTCACAAAGGAACTATCACAGGATATAAAATTCTTAATCTTATAAGAGGAACCATTAGAGCATGTGTAAAACGTGTCATACCTCCTATTATTATCTCCTTTCATAGTTCTGCATACCAAACACCTTTTACATTTAAAAAACCCCACACTATCAAGAAAAGTCGCCTTTTTCTTTGGAATATCTGGGACATTTTTTGCTAACTTTATTCTAAGTGTAGGCGGTTTCCTATAAATAAATGACGGTTTTCTGGGTAATAAATCATGAAGAACTTCATCCCTTTTTAAAATCTGCCCGTGTTTTCTTATTATGTTTTCAATAGCCTTATGTTGGTTCGAATAACCCGTAATAAAGGCTAATTCACTTGTCCTGTTATTTTTCTTTTTCCTAATTAATAATTCTTCTCTCCTAATCTTACTAACCTGATCTACTGCACCTGTTAATACCTCCTCTTTATATCCTTTCTCCCTAAATCTTTCTAACAAGATATCTACTTGCTCTTGAAATGTATTTTCATCATCACAATTACGTTTGAGTCTTATCAATTGGCTTTTTGGAATAGATCTTAACCAGTTTCTATGATGACAACTGTGGATTGGAATATATGCATTCCTATCCACTTCTTTAAAATGTGTTTTTGTATAAAGATAATCTCCTTGTTTATTGATGGTTAAATCCAAAAAATTTATTGCTTCAGTACTAATGGGATTTGTGAATGTTATATTATAGGGATTACACCCCATTCCACGGATGTATTCCTCTAGTTCTTCCTTTGTACCCTTCCAAATTATTACTATGTCATCTATAAACCCTTTGTAAAGTAATAGATTCTGGCTTTTCCTTTCAAAAACCGCTTCATTTTCCCACATGCTCATAAAAAGATTAGCTACTGATGGAGCATACTTTGCTCCCATTGCAACCCCCTTGCACTGCCTATAATAGTTATTAGAATGCCAAAAATAATTATTCGACATTGCTAAATCAAGACAATCAAGCACAAAATCAATTTGTTCAGCTCTTAACCCCGATTCTTTGTCTAATGACCACTTTACCGCTCCTAAAGCATCATTATGTCTGATGTTAGTGTATAATGAATTAACATCAACACTTGCCATGACGCAGTTACCTTCCATTCTTATTTTTTTCAAAACTGAAATCAGATCACCACTATCCTTCAAAAAAGATGGAAAAACTGAAACCAAGGGTTGCAGAAATGTATCCACATACTCTCCTAATCTAGAAAAAAGTGAGTTAATCCCATTGATTATGGGTCTTCCCGGTGGCTTTAATAGAATTTTGTGAATGTTAGGTAGTTGGTAAATAACTGGTGTAACAGGTGCTTTCGGTACCAGATATCTGGCCTTTTTTTTATTTAGAAAACCTTCTCTTTCACCTTTTTTTACTAATTTCACAAGTTTATTTTTATAACTTTTTATAGGGTTACCCCTCAATATCTCATAAGTACTCTTATCATCCACCAATCTATTGAGTTCCTCATAGTAATCTCTCTTATTCAACACTACAACACCACCCCCTTTTTCCGCTGCTCTTATTACAATATTATTATTTTTTTCTAATTGTTGAATTCTTGTAACTAAATCATACTTATGCCTTTTATTAGGGAAAGATAATAACTCCAAGTCATATTCTACCATCTTCTTAAATGCATCTACACAACAATTATTCCCCACCTTTGGGTTGAATACAGACTTATTTCTTAAATTGGTATGCTTATAAATCCCTTCATTAAAACTTCAAAAAACCCAGAAGTGATTAAATACCACCAAAATAAAGCTCTATCTGTCACAAAAAATGATAAAAATTTCATATGGGTACAGTGTTGTCTGACCGCACAATTGTCATTCAAAGTGCGACAACGCTGAAAGCTGGAAATTGGCCTGGGCAGGAAGGGGGTATAAGTGCCCGGTAGGCTAGCGGTTAAATAAGGGCAATAATTGCCACCTGTTTTTCAAAGAATGAATGACCTCACTAATAGAACTCCACACTGCTATTATTTTGAACATGCCCCTTTCAATGAGTGATTCAATTACACAGAATCAGCAGCATGCATGTCATGACTGTTGGGTCTGTTGGATTTCTATTACTCTACTACACCTGATAGTAAATTATTTGCCATGTAGAAATATGATTTCTACCAAAAACAGTGATTGATCCGGTCAGTGATGTCTGACTGCTATTATTTTGAACACAACTGTATATGTTTTATACAAACAGTTTGGTTTTCACTACAGTGGATTAGGATGTAGCTTGAGCAGTGCAACACCATACACTGGTTTTGTAATACTGTATATTCCCCTGCTGGAGGCAGGTGTGTCCCCATTGCAGCTCACTTGGGAATCGGAGACAACCCTCCTATATTTCTAGGTAACAGTCTTATCTTCTGTCAGGAACATATATGCTGCTGGTCGTTGTTTCCAGAACCCAGCGCTGCTTTCAGCTGACACTTGATTACAATCCGGGGAGTACCATGATACACATGTGACCACAATGTTTATATCCCCGGGAAAGCAGTTTATGTACATCTGATTATTGTTTAATTTATTTTTGCAGTTTGTATTATTTCTGTTTACATTTATTTGAATACATTTTTGAAGGGAACATGACATCATGGGGTGGGGCCAAGCTCATTTCACTTCACTCTGATTGGTGGATGGTTTTCTTAAATAGTTCTCCAGTTTCTATCACAATTTGTCACATGCCTGATGAAGGGGTCCTGCGAGACTCCGAAACGTTGCCTTGCTGTAACTATGTGATGGTTTATTAAAACTTTTGGACCCATATTGGTGATCCTTGGTGTGCTGGTGACATTTTTTCCTTCCTGCTGGAGGCAGGACACCCCAGCTTGTTATATTTGGTTAATCATACATCTGATTCGAATCCTACAAAATCCTTGACTTCGTGCAAGTGTAAGAAGTGATGCTGGTTTGAAGCCAAAGGGTAGTCACACCAAATATCAATTTCATTTAGATTTATATTCTGTTTGCTCATGTTGCATTTTGTAAATTGCTAAAAACCTATTAAAACATATATCCTTGAATCCATTCTTACTTTACAGCATTTGGTCTAATTTTTAGGGACTCTTTAACCCCTTCATCCCTAAGGGTAAAACAAATCTAAATGCCTAAGCACAATTCTGCAACGTTGACATGTGTTAGTAAAATACACATATCACCACAACTACTTTGTACATCCAGGTGCTATATACCTTGATTTTTTTCAGGACAAATTGGGCTTTCATTTGGTGGTAAATGGTAATGGATAGCTCCTGATTTTTTTTTATTATCAAAGAAAAATTGGCCCAAAATAGTAAAAGAAAATCATTTTTTTTAATTTTATTTAGCTGTATGTTTTTTGTCACGACCATAACCTACCACCAAAGAACAACCCAAAATAAATTCTCCAGCTCTTGATGATTGCAGCGATACCCTATATGTGTGTGTTATTTGTTGTTTTTACCCGTAGTACAGCCAGAAACAATAGTGTGCATTTTGTTTTTGTCTTTTTTTTTTTTTACCTAAAACACACTGACACTGACATTAACACTAACTGACACTGATACCATTTTTTTTTTTAAATCCTGACTTTGACCCAAACACTAACCCTGGCACTGAACTAGATCAAACCTTGATCTAGGTATTTTTATTTTATTTTTTAATATTTATTTATTTCAGTTGTTTTTTTTATTACAAACATTTTTTTTTCTCTCTATGCGAGGAGTTAGAGAGATACAATGTATTTCTCTTCTCCATTCATAGAGAGAGAAAAAAAACAAGGGGGCCAGCTGTACAGTGACTGATCACGGTGATAGCCAATCAGAGGCTATCATAGCGATCATGTGACCTGGAATTGGGAGTCCCAGGTCCCGATCGTTAGAATGGGACCAGGGGCTCTCAGTGATACCACGGTCTCTGTGCTTGGAGCGCTCTGAGAGGTGCGTTCCCAGCACAAAGACAGGTACGCAAATATGCAGCCCCACAGAAAAAAGCCCAGTTCTGTGAGGCCACATATTTGTGTGACATCGGTGTCAAGGGGTTAATGACTGGCACAGTAACACTGGATTGGTGTAAGGCCAATGTGGTGCCAATATTTAAAAAGGGGTCAAAATCTTTACCAAATAATTATAGACCTGTTAGTTTAACTTCTATAGTTGGGAAGATACTGGAGAGTTTAATAAAAGACCACATAGATGAGTTCTTGCTGGAATGAAAATATTTTAAGCAACAGACAGCATGGATTCATGAAAGACAGAAGTTGTCAAACAAATCTGATTTCTTTTGATGAGGTGAGCAAAACCTTGGACAGAGTGGTGGCGGTGGACGTGGTATACTTGGACAGAGGGGTGGTGGTGGACGTGGTGTACTTGGACAGAGGGGTGGTGGTGGACGTGGTATACTTGGACAGAGGGGTGGCGGTGGACGTGGTATACTTGGACAGAGGGGTGGCGGTGGATGTGGGGTACTTGGACAGAGGGGTGGTGGTGGATGTAGTATACTTGGACAGAGGGGTGGCGGTGGACGTGGTATACTTGGACAGAGGGGTGGCGGTGGACGTGGTATACTTGGACAGAGGGGTGGCGGTGGATGTGGTGTACTTGGACAGAGGGGTGGTGGTGGATGTAGTATACTTGGACAGAGGGGTGGCGGTGGATGTGGTGTGCTTGGACAGAGGGGTGGCGGTGGACGTGGTATACTTGGACAGAGGGGTGGCGGTGGATGTGGTGTACTTGGACAGAGGGGTGGTGGTGGATGTAGTATACTTGGACAGAGGGGTGGCGGTGGATGTGGTGTGCTTGGACAGAGGGGTGGCGGTGGACGTGGTGTACTTGGACAGAGGGGTGGCGGTGGACATCGTATACTTGGACAGAGGGGTGGCGGTGGACGTGGTATACTTGGATTTTGAAAAAGCATTTGACACAGTTCCCCACACATGGGTAATGTGTAAGGTAAAGTCTACGGGCTTGGAAAAATCTGTATGTAAATGGATAGAAAACTGGCTAAAAGATGGCATTCAGAGAGTGGTGGTTAATGATTCATACTCTGAATGGTCTAGGGGTGTCAGTGGTGTACCCCAGGGTTCAGTGTTGGGCCCCTTACGTTTAATATATTTATAAACAATATAGGGTCTGGGATTAAAAATCTCATTTCATTCTTTGCAGATGACACCAAGCTGTGCCGTGGAATAACGTCCTTACAGGATGTCTCCAATTTACAAGCCAACCTCAATGTACTGTTCAATTGGGCAACTATGTGGCAAATGAGGTTTAATGTTGATAAATGTAAGGTTCTGCACTTGGGGGCTAAGAATATGCATGCATCATACATACTAGGGGGGTACAACTGGGGGAATCAATGGTGGAGAAGGATCTGGAAGTTCTGGTAGATCACAAACTTAATAATGGCATGCAATGCCAAGCTGCGGTTTCTAAAGCGAGCAAAATCCTCTCTTGTATTAAAAGATGTATAGACTCCAGAGAGAGAGATATCATTTCCCCCGGTACAAATCATTAGTAAGACATCATCTGGAATATGCAGTTCAGTTTTGGACACCCAATTCACAAAAAGAACATTGGGGAACTGGAGAAAGTACAGAGAAGGGCAACCAAACTGATAAGAGGCATGGAGGAGCTCAGCTATGAGGAATGATTAGAGGAACTGAATTTATTCTCTCTTGAGAAGAGGAGATTAAGGGGGGATATGATCTCCATGTATAATACATAAGGGGGGATATGATCTCCATGTATAATACATAAGGGGGGATATGATCTCCATGTATAATACATAAGGGGGATATGATCTCCATGTATAATACATAAGGGGGGGATATGATCTCCATGTATAATACATAAGGGGGGATATGATCTCCATGTATAATACATAAGGGGGGATATGATCTCCATGTATAATACATAAGGGGGGATATGATCTCCATGTATAATACATAAGGGGGATATGATCTCCATGTATAATACATAAGGGGGGGATATGATCTCCATGTATAATACATAAGGGGGATATGATCACCATGTATAATACATAAGGGGGATATGATCTCCATGTATAATACATAAGGGGGATATGATCTCCATGTATAATACATAAGGGGGGATATGATCTCCATGTATAATACATAAGGGGGATATGATCTCCATGTATAATATATAAGGGGGGATATGATCTCCATGTATAATACATAAGGGGGGATATGATCTCCATGTATAATACATAAGGGGGGATATGATCTCCATGTATAATACATAAGGGGGGATATGATCACCATGTATAATACATAAGAGGGGATATGATCTCCATGTATAATACATAAGGGGGGATATGATCACCATGTATAATACATAAGGGGGATATGATCTCCATGTATAATACATAAGGGGGGATATGATCTCCATGTATAATACATAAGGGGGGATATGATCTCCATGTATAATACATAAGGGGGGATATGATCACCATGTATAATACATAAGGGGGGGATATGATCTCCATGTATAATACATAAGGGGGGATATGATCTCCATGTATAATACATAGGGGGAAATGATCACCATGTATAATACATAAGGGGGGGATATGATCTCCATGTATAATACATAAGGGGGATATGATCACCATGTATAATACATAAGGGGGATATGATCTCCATGTATAATACATAAGGGGGATATGATCTCCATGTATAATACATAAGGGGGGATATGATCTCCATGTATAATACATAAGGGGGATATGATCTCCATGTATAATATATAAGGGGGGATATGATCTCCATGTATAATACATAAGGGGGGATATGATCTCCATGTATAATACATAAGGGGGGATATGATCTCCATGTATAATACATAAGGGGGATATGATCTCCATGTATAATACATAAGGGGGGGGATATGATCTCCATGTATAATACATAAGGGGGGATATGATCTCCATGTATAATACATAAGGGGGGATATGATCACCATGTATAATACATAAGGGGGATATGATCACCATGTATAATACATAAGAGGGGATATGATCTCCATGTATAATACATAAGGGGGGATATGATCACCATGTATAATACATAAGGGGGATATGATCTCCATGTATAATACATAAGGGGGGATATGATCTCCATGTATAATACATAAGGGGGGATATGATCTCCATGTATAATACATAATGGGGTATATGATCACCATGTATAATACATAAGGGGGGATATGATCTCCATGTATAATACATAAGGGCTGATATGATCACCATGTATAATACATAAGGGGGGATATGATCTCCATGTATAATACATAAGGGGGGATATGATCTCCATGTATAATACATAAGGGGAAATGATCACCATGTATAATACATAAGGGGGATATGATCTCCATGTATAATACATAAGGGGGGATATGATCTCCATGTATAATACATAAGGGGGGATATGATCTCCATGTATAATACATAAGGGGGGGATATGATCACCATGTATAATACATAAGGGGGGATATGATCTCCCTGTATAATACATAAGGGGGGGATATGATCACCATGTATAATACATAAGGGGGGATATGATCTCCATGTATAATACATAAGGGGGGATATGATCACCATGTATAATACATAAGGGGGGATATGATCTCCATGTATAATACATAAGGGGGGATATGATCTCCATGTATAATACATAAGGGGGGATATGATCTCCATGTATAATACATAAGGGGGATATGATCTCCATGTATAATACATAAGGGGGATATGATCTCCATGTATAATACATAAGAGGGGATATGATCTCCATGTATAAAACATAAGGGGGGATATGATCTCCATGTATAATACATAAGGGGGGATATGATCTCCATGTATAATACATAAGGGGGATATGATCTCCATGTATAATACATAAGGGGGGATATGATCTCCATGTATAATACATAAGGGGGGATATGATGTCCATGTATAATACATAAGGGGGGATATGATCTCCATGTATAATACATAAGGGGGGATATGATCTCCATGTATAAATACATCAGTGGTTCATATAGTGAACTCGGTGTAGAGTTATTCACCCTGAGGTCATCACAGAGGACAAGGGGACACTCTGTATGTCTGGAGGAAAAGAGATTTCATCTTCAAATACGGAAAGGTTTGGAATAGACTCCCTCAAGAGTTGGTTCTGGCCAGCTCAGTGGATTGCTTTAAAAATCTTTCTTGGATACACAGAATATAACTGGATATAACATTTATAGGTAAAGTTGATCCAAGGAATATCAGGAAGGAATTTTGTTCCCCTGCAGGAGCAAATTGGATCATGCTTTGCTGGGTTTTTTTGCCTTCCTCTGAGCAACTGTGGGTATAGGATTATAACTTTTTTAATAGCATTATATGATTATAGCTACATATATATATTTTTATGATTGAACTAGATGGACTTTTGTCTTTTTTTCAGCCAGATTATGTAAACTATGGTCACTCCTGCAAAAATTTTTGCACAGTACTGTATGCCAGAATAAAGCAACATTGAAAGAGTATTAAGCTGTGGGCTTGGCTGTGTCTTGTCACTGGCAGTCAATGTTAATGGTAGTAGGTGGTATCTTGGAGCTTGGAGGTCTTGGTACTGAACGATAGAACAGTGCTGCTAGCAGAAGGTATAAGACATAGCATTGTAGCATTGCAATAATTATACTTTAGGATATATTCACTAATGCATTCAGCCAAATCTTCTAGTTCTGCAAGGATAAAATTATCCAGGATTGTCTTTTTCTCCCATATCGTATTCAGCAACTTTTGACTTTGTCAAGGCAACTGCCTAAATTGAACTTATACTGCTTCCTTTGCCTGAAAAGGTTTGTTTTGAACTTCCATTTCTGCTTCTATTCTAGCAAAGCAGTTTCACACTTTGGTGTGAAGGTTGAGATAAACAATACAATTCGGTGAATGTGATATTGAAGTTTAAGGTGGTCAAAATTAGTTAAAAGACGAGCAGTATCTAGGTTAGAAACAAAATGGATATACCTACTGCGGACCTCAGCACCATCCGGCCTCAACATAGAATGGGATATCAACTGCTTTATAGACACTAGCTGAGAAGAAAGGTATCACACAGGATCCAATATAGATCCACGACATACAGTTTTAATGAACATTTTATTATAGCACTTTATTTATTGCCGTTTTTGACAATACATTTTGAACAGCAATAATGGAGTGGGATGCCCAATTTGAACTCTAGGGGTGAACACTGGAGGCTAATTATCATATCATATATCCACTATTGAGTAGTAATGAAACGCGGGCACAGCCAGGACTTAGTTATGACAGGTCCTCTTTGTTGCTTGATACTCTTTATTATTATTTTTATGTATACTATTCCATCAGGACCTTTCAGATTGAAGCACTTAATTTATTCTTGTGAACTTATTTTTATGGATTTAATTTTATATTTTTATGATTGTTTTTTAATAATTTTATGTTCATATCATACATGTGATTTATAAATTATAATCTTTGGTCCACATTTTTAACTCTATATTATTATGTATTTGGCATGTTTTTTTAACAAGTTTTATATTACTGTGGTGTTTAATATTGATTATAGGCAGGGGTATATACATGTTTGGGAAGAAAACTCTGGCACCTGTAGTTCTACAGGATTGCTAAACAAACAGATCCTTATATTGAACAAACAGGAGATTACTTTAAGCAAGATCCCTGTTATAAGTCCATATTTCCCCAATCACTCACTTTTAGGATTTATATACTGCCTTTTGTCCCAAAATCTGTACATTGTTAATGCTTATTGGCACTGTAATATAACGTTTCCAGTATGGGAGAGAAGCAGAAGTAGAGTGACTATCCATACACTCTTGCTGATTACTTCCTATGTCTGCAATAAGAAGCCACGATATACATTGAGCTTCAAGAAAATGGCCGCCGCCGGTGCGAACTGCGCATGCGCGAACCGGCAAGCGCCATCTGCGCATACGTGAAGGGCGGGAACGCCAATTATGAATCAATTGAAGGGAATGTGTTCCCATATATATGCCTAAGCAGTCACTGAGGGGGGCAGCTTTCTTTGAGAACGTGCTTGGCACAAAACATGTCAGAAAGCTGCCCTCAGTGACTTTCTATCCACGTGGACCTCTTCTGTCTGGCCAACTGGCCTTTTTGCATATCATATGAGTTGTATTTTTACCATTTCTTTGCATTTGAATGAAGCAATGCTGCACTTAGATATTTTTGTTCTTTGGCTCTTTTTTGCTTGAGCCAATTTTCCCTAAGGAAATCATTGGATATTCCCCTGAGCTCTTTCTCCCTCTGGTGGTCGGTGAACACATCATACGCCTTGGGATACCTGGTCTGAAGAGATCCTGGTTGCTGGCTCCCTCTGGTGGTCTACAATCAGAGCTCTGCCATTTGGAAACCCTGTTGAAATGCTGTGATAGATGTTGCCACTAGTCAGAACACCTGGGTCCAGATGCTCACACCTAGATGATCTCATCATCTACATGCGTTTTATATAGCGCTATCTGGTTAGTGCATACGATTCTCATTTCCTCACCATTGATGTCATGAATATTGTTCGTTTGCTACAAATAGACTGTCACCCATCTTCACGTTTCAATTTTGGAAATGTATGCATGAACTTATCTATGCACGGTGACTCATAGCTGTGTGCATTATACACTATTTTGCACACATATAAGCCTATATGTCATTTTTGGAGTAATATACATATGTCTTCATTTTATTTGTTTTATATCATTGATAGGAGCGCTGCATGTTTGTTTTATATATAGATGTCATCCTAAGAGGTTTTCTGAGGTTTTACCTTTTTTTGCTAAGCTGCTCCACTACACAGATCTAGCGCTCGTTTCTTTTAGATATTTGTTTGGTCAAAATTAGTATTTTCTTTTCCCAACTTCAATGTATGTCTTGTAGACAACAGAAGCCCATATATGAAGAGGACACCACGGTGCCCGCTCTATGAAAGAGATTGTTACTGTATAGTCGTTACATCATTTTCAAGCCAGGAACCTGCTGAACAAAAACAGACATGTGATTATCAGTTTACTATTTGGATGTATGTAGTACAGCCAAAGACCCAAACCAATTATACAGTATATACAGCGGGTAAAACAAGTATTGAACACGTCACCATTTTTCTCTGTAAATATATTTCTAAAGGTGTGATTGATATGAAATTTTCACATGTCGGTAACAATCCATGCAATCCATACATACAAAGAAACCAAAACAAATAAGTTCAGAAATTAAGTTATGTGTAATAAAAGGGGAAAAGTATTGAACATGCTAACTGAAATTTAATATTGTGTTCAAAATCCTTTGCTGGTAATGACAGCTTTCAGATTCCTCCTGTATGGAGAAACTGGTTGCATGCATTGCTCAGGTGTGATTTTGGCCCATTCTTCCACACTTCAAATCATGAAGGTTCCATGGGCCTCTTCTATGGACTCTTTCCACAGCTTTTCTATTGGATTCAAGTCAGGTGATTGGCTGGGTCTAGCAGCTTTATTTTCTTTGAAAACATTTGAGAGTTTCCTTGGCTTTGTGTTTGGGATCATTGTCTTGCTGAAATGTCCACCCTTGCCTCATCTTCATCATCCTAGTAGATGGCAGATTTTTATGAAGACTGTCTTTGTACATTTTTTCATTCATCCTTCCTTCAATGACATGACGTTTGCCAGTACCGTATGCTGAAAAACAGCCCCACACCATGATGTTCCCACCTCCAAACTTCACTGGTGGTATGGTGTTTATTGGTGCCATTTGACCTCCAAACATGGTGTGTATTATGGCATCCAAAGAGTTCAATTTTGGTCTCATCTGACCAGACTATGTTCTCCCATTATTTCACAAGATTGTCTAAATCCTGTGCAACAAACTTTAAACAAGCTTCAATATGCTATTTCTTCAGCAATGGAGTCTTGCGTGGTAATGTGCTTACATGGCATGGTGGTTGAGTGTATTACTTATTGTTTTCTTTAAAACAATTGTACCTGCTAATTCCAGGTCTTTCTGAAGCTCTCCACAAGTGGTCCTTGGCTCTTGGACAACTCTTCTGATAGTTCTTTTCACTCCTCTGTCAGAAATCTTGTGAGAACTGGTTGTGGCCGGTTTATGGTGAAATGATGATCTTTCCACTTCCAGATTATGGCCTCATCAAAGCTCACTAGAACGTTTAGAAAACCTTCTGTAACCAATGCCATCAGTATGTTTTGCAACAATAAGGTTGCAAAGGTCTCAAAAGAGCTCTTTGCTTTTACCCATCATGAGATGTGTCTTGTGTCACACCTTGGTAATGAGACACATTTATAGTCCTTCAGTTGAGACTGAACCAGCTGATATTAATTTGCACTGACAATGGGCAGGATTGCTCTTTAATAACTGATAGATTTCAGCTGGTGTCTTGGCTTTCCATGCCTTTTTGCACCTCACTTTCTTCAGGTGTTCATTACTTTATCTCTGTGTCATTCCATTTTATTACACGTAACTTAATTTCTGAACTTATTTGTTTTGGTTTCTTTGTATGTATGGATTGCATGTCAATAGCAAGGTCAAGGTATTAACTGAGAAAAATGGTGATGTGTTCCATACTTATTTTATTTTTTTATTTCAGGTACTCATATAGAGCCGTCAATTTACGCAGCGCTTTACACATATATATTGTACATTCACATCAGTCCCTAACCCTCAAGGGGTGTACAATCTAAGGTCCCTAACTCACATTCATACATACACATATTAGGGCCAATTTAGACAGGATCCAATTAACCTACCAGCATGTCTTTAGGAATGTGGGAGGAAACCGGAGTACCCAAGGAAACCCACACAGGCACAGGGAGAACATGCAAACTCCAGGCAGGTGGTGCCGTGGCTGGGATTAAAACCAACGACCCTAGTACTGCCAGGTGGAAGTGCTAACCATCTTTTACCCACTGAATATAGCACAGTGCTTTACAACATGAGAGCACACAGCATAGTAACCATACAGGAGGATTTAGAGGACTCTGCTCATTACAGCATACAATTAAGATTCTTTTTGCCATAAAAGGCAATCAGAAGAAATGCAAACACCTTGTGGGCACATGAGGCCCAAAGAGGGGATGTTGGTACATCAACATACAAGTGAAATATTTCGCCTACACGCCTATAGAAATATAAGAACACTTTTTTTTTTACAGCTCCAAAGATACCCTTGAGCACAAAGCATGCAGCGGGATAAGTGAAATCAGCTTGTATCCTGCTGACACTACGTTGCAGACCCAGTTGTCAAGACTTAAAGAACTGAAACAGACTTCTGCTTCCACTTCTTGGATGCCAGAGACCACACCTATTTGACCCAATACCTTTACAGGTGAGAGCATGTATTTAACCACCACCTTCTAGATATGTCATAGGACAGTCCAAATAAGCATCACCACAATTTGGCTCTTGCAGAAAACTTGTTGACCAGCATTTGAGCCATAAGATTCTTTGAGACCAACATGCAGTGGGGCAAAAAAGTATTTAGTCAGCCACCAATTGTGCAAGTTCTCCCACTTAAAAAGATGAGAGAGGCCTGTAATTGGCATCATAGGTAGACCTCAACTATGAGAGACAAAATGAGAAACAAAATACAGACAATCACATTGGCTGATTTGGAAAGAATTTATTTGCAAATTATGGTGGAAAACGCAGTTATTTACCTGTTAACTGTATTTCCAGGAATCTTCTAGGACAGCTCACTTGAGAGATAGGGCTCCTCCCAGGAAACACCCGCTCCACCTTTTTTTCCCCTTATAGGCGTCCTCTCTCCCATTGGCCCCCAGTATAAGAATATGACCGAAGGCCTAGGAGAAAACAAAGAAGAAAACCAGTAATAAAGACATCCCCCATAGGTTCGCAACATACCTGCACATAATTGTGTGATCAAACAGTAATCGGGGGGGAGTTACGCTGTCCTAGAAGATTCCTGGAAATACAGTTAACAGGTAAATAACTGCGTTTTCCCGAGTCATCTTCTAGGACAGCTCACTTGAGAGGAGTAGAATAGAAATACGTACATTAGGGCGGGCACCCTGCTTGTAGGACCTTCCTGCCAAATGCCTGGTCCTTGCTGCTGATCAGATCCAGCCTGTAATACTTAGTGAAGGTGGCGAAACTGGACCACGTTGCGGCTCTGCAGATATGTCCGGGGGAGGCCCCCCCTTTTTCCGCCCAGGAGGCCGCAGTGGCCCTTGTGGAGTGGGCTTTTAGGCCGGGCGGTGGTGACAGGCCTGCCGACTTGTAACCTTCCGAAACTGCCTCCCTGATCCATCTGGCGATGGTGCCCTTGGAGGCACCGTCCCCCTTCCTTGGCCCCTGGAATAGGACGAAAAGCCGGGACGAGTGTCTCCATGTCTTTGTGCGTTCGATGTACGTGATCAAACACCGTCTTACGTCTAACCTGCTACAGTCCTCCGCGCTGCCCGGATCGGCCTCCAGGGAAGGTATTACTATTTCCTGAGATCTATGGAAGTGTGACGCGACCTTAGGTAGGAAGGCCGCGTCCGTGCGGAGGATGATTCTATCCAATAAGATGGTGCAGTACGGCTCGATCACTGAAAGGGCATGCAACTCGCTGACCCTGCGGGGCAGAAACTAGTGCCGTGAGGAGGATGGTTTTAAGAGTCAAAGATCTGAGCGAACATTCATCCAGCGGTTCGAAAGGCCCCCGCTGAAAGCTCTTCAGGACTGTGCCCAGGTCCCATGTTGGAAGTTTTGGCAAGGACAGGGCACGGCGCCTGGAGATAGCCCTCAGGAATCTGATTACTAATGGGTCTGCCGCCAACCTCAGCTCGAGAAAGTTCGACAGAGCCGCTACCTGTACTTTGAGGGTATTGGCGGCCAGACTCTTATCCGCCCCGGCTTGAAGGAATTCAAGAACTGTATGCAAAATGGGCGTGCCCGGTGCTTCGTTTCTGACCTTCCAGGCGGAAAACTTCTTCCAGACCTTGTCGTACAAGGCGTTCGTCGACCTCTTCCGGCCATCCAAGAGGGTGGCGACCACTCTTGCTGAGAGCCCCTTTTCCGCTAGCCTGTCCCGCTCAGAAGCCACGCCGCTAAGGACAGCCTTTCTGGATGAGGATGCATCACCCTTCCTTGGGTGAGTAAATCGCGTGTGGGTGGTATCATCCAAGGGTCTGCTAAACTGAGCTCCTTCAACCGGGAGAACCAAGATCTCTTGGGCCAGAATGGCGCGATCAGAATAACTTTGGCATGAGACAACTGGATCTTCTGTATCACCTTCGGCAGTAGTCTGAATGGAGGGAAGGGATAAAGGAGGTCTCCTCCCCACTGCTGGGCTAGCGCATCTATCCCCTCGCTTTTGGGGTCCTTCTGCAGGCAGAAGTACCTTTCCCGCTTTGTGTTCTGGCCGTTGGCAAATAGATCGATAGAGGGGGAGCCCCACCTGGCGCAAATCTGATCGAACGCTGACTGGCTGAGGCACCATTTGTGCCCCCCTGCCTGTTCAAATACGCCACTGCAGTGGTATTGTCGGAGAGAATCTGGACACCTCTCCCCCTTATCTTTTCCTGAAAGGTCGTAAGTGCCTTGAAAACTGCCAACAGCTCCCTGTAATTTGACGACCTGCTGGAGTCTACTGCACCCCACGTGCCCTGGGCCAGGCCGTCTTCCATATGGGCGCCCCAACCAGTCATGCTTGCATCCGTGGTGATCCGCAGTGGGTTGGCCAGCCTCCAACTTCTTCCTCGTTCCAAGGTGAGGATGCTTCCCCACCACCTTAGCGATTCCTTCACTTCGTGCGTGATGCGGATCCTGGAACTCAGACCTGCTCGGCTGCCATCCCAGTGGGAAAGGGTGTGATTTTGCAGAACCCTGGAGTGAAGTTGCGCCCATTGCACCCCTGGTATTGCCGCTGTCATCCGCCCGATTATTCTCATCGCGGTCCTGACCGTGCAGGTCGACATCCTCCGGAGGGCCCTTGTGTCCTGCCGCAGGTTGAGGGCTTTTTCTGATGTTAGGTACGATCGGGCCTGTGCGGAGTCCAGGACGTACCCCAAGTACGTAATCCTCTTGGAGGGGGTTAGCTGTGACTTCTCCTTGTTGATAAGCCACCCCAAACTTTCCAGAAAAGATATCGTACGTTCGATGTGCGATCTCAGGCCTCCCTCTGTGTCCGCAAATAAAAGCAGGTCGTCCAAATAGGGGATGATGTTTATCCCTTCCAGTCTCAAAACTCTTAAAGGCTCCGCTAAAATCTTGGTGAATATCCTCGGGGCCGACGACAGGCCGAAGGGGAGTGTGTTGAACTGAAATAGCACCGGACCCTTTTCTCCTTCCAGCGCAAACCTCAGGAATCTCCTGGAATCTTCTCTTATCGGGACATGCAGGTATGCATCTTGCAGATCTATCGAGGCCATGAACACCCCAGGTGAAAGGAGTTCCTTCACCGTGTATATGGATTCCATACGGAATTTGCTGTGCCTCACGAACTCGTTCACCTTCCGCAGATTCAATATCATCCTGTAAGTACCTGACGGTTTTTTCCTTAGAAAGAAATGGGAGAAGAATCCACTTCCCCTTTCCTCTTCTCTCAACTGGCAGATAACGTTCTGACTGAGCATATCTTGTAGGAGGTCCACCAGCGCATCCGCCATAGCCCTGTCCTTTGGCAGGGGTGTTGCAAAGAATCTCTGAGGGGGGGCCCTTGTGAACTCTATTCTGTACCCCCTGTGGATGGCCTCCAGAATGTAGGTGTTCTGGGTTATCCTTAGCCATTGTGCGTGGAAGCGCCCCAGCCTCGCTCCCACCTGGCCTCTCCAGTCACTTCGGCTGGGTTTTGGGTCTATTCTGGCTGGGGTTGAAAAGGAAACCTCCCCTGCCTCTCGGCTCGTTCCTGCCTCTTCTTGCGCCCCAGCCTGGGCGCTGGGTTTGGAACCTAGCTTCCCTCGACGCGTATCGCCTGGATGGGCGAAACCCCTTCCGTCCAACCTGCCTGCTGGGGACCGGGAAGCTCTTTTTCCTGTCGGCTGACCTTTCCTGGACTGAATTCAGCTCCGGGCCGAAAAGGAGTTTACCTTCAAATGGCAGGCCACAGAGTTTAGATTTGGAGGCCAGATCCCCCTGCCACGATTTCAGCCAGATAGCCCTCCTTGCCGTGTTTATGAGCGCTGTAGATCTAGCAGAGAGTCTGATGGTCTCTGCTGATGCGTCCGCGATGAAGGCTACCGCTTTCTCCAGCACCGGAAGGGACTTCAGAATCTCTTCCCCCGGAGTGCCTTGTTCCAGATGCGAACGGAGCTGCCCCAACCACACATCCAGGGTTCTGGACACACAGGTCGTTGCCACTGCAGGTTTAAAATTCACTGCGGACGCTTCCCATGCCCTCTTCAGGAAGGCATCCGCTTTCCGATCCATCGGGTCTTTTAGGGACCCACCGTCTTCAAAGGACAGATCCGTGTCCTTCGAGATCCTCGAGAGAGGGGCGTCTGGCTTTGGGCAAGTCTCCCAAACTGAGGCATCTTCCTCCTTAAAGGGGAAACGTCTCTTGAGGTTCTTGGGAAGGAAAGCCTTCTTCTCTGGCTCTTCCCATTCTCTCCTGATCGTGGACCATAGGGCAGGGTGTACTGGGAATGTACGGCTGCTTTTTGCCTGTAGCCCTGCGTACAGTTGGTCGTGGAGAGAGAGGTCCTGCTGTTCTTCCTCCAGATCCAGGGTCTCATAGATCACCTTTAACAGGTCCTCCGTGTCTTCCACCTGAAAAAGGAACCTGTCTGCCTTTGGGCCCTGAGCCTCAATCTCACCCTCCTCCGAGTCTGAGGTGTCCGACTGTTCGTCCTCCTCCCAGTCCCTTACCGGCGCTACCAGCTTCCTCTTTTTCCCCCCTTGGGTGCCAGAAGTGCCCGGTTGGGGCTCATCCTGGGCCGGTCCCGGCTTCTGTTCTCTGAAGCTTTGAAATGTCTTGGACATCTCTTGTGTCATATTCTGTAGGAAGTCTTTAAAAAGAGATCCAGACTCCTTCTTGATGAGCTTGTCTATGCACCCCTGGCAGAGCTGCTTCCTCCAGGAGCTCGCCAGTTTCTTCCTACAAGTGGCACACTTCTTTTTCTGCTCACAAGGAGCTTCTTTCTCCCCTCTATCCTCCTCCTGTGGGCCCATCTGGGGACAAGGAGATACACGCGTTCATGTGTCTGTAACAGCAACGCCTCCCCCCCTGTGCCACTGTGAAAGCTCCAGCCGTGGGCCTGGGGGGGGGAGAGGGGGGCTGTGTGTGCGTGGGGGGTACCCAATCATCCCGGGGAGGGGGGGGGGGGGAGGAGGGGGGTAAAAACAAAAGAAAGTTGCCAAACAAAGGCCCTTACCTTACTGCAGGCCTCCCCCGCTCCTGACAGATCTGCCTCCATGCCGCCGCAGACTCTGCCTCGGTGCGATGGTTTTTCAGGGGCTGGTGGGCTCCGCCCCCCCCCTGCGATCCCCCCTCGCCGACCCCCCTCTCACAGCCGCCGGTGGAGAAGCGGCCGTGGCACAGGTTCCTTCCACGGCCCGCCGCCCATTTCCAAGATGGCGGCGGCCGTTCCCTGCTCCTGCGCCGGAAGTGACGACACCCGGCGCCCGGAAGTGACGCGATCGCAGCGTCCAGACCCTCCGCAGCCGAGCCTCCTGGCCATGCTGCCGGGATCCAGGAGCAGGTAAGACTTACCTGAAACCCCGCAGGGAAAGGCACCAATGCCTCGGTCGGCGGAGCGGGCTCTACCCCCCTGGAGAGCCCCGCTGGGACCATCTGGGGCCGACGCCCCCACCCCACAACGGGCATCCCGAGTGAAACTGGCTGAAAGGTCCCCCCCCTCACAAGGCCCCTGCCTTGCTTGGAGGAAGGGGGGGGCCCCAGCCAGGGACCCTCTGTACTCCGCCAGAGAGCCCAGATAAAAAATAAAAAACGGGCGTAGCTCCTTCCTGGCCGGAGGAAACACTAAAACTGGGGGCCAATGGGAGAGAGGACGCCTATAAGGGGAAAAAAAGGTGGAGCGGGTGTTTCCTGGGAGGAGCCCTATCTCTCAAGTGAGCTGTCCTAGAAGATGACTCGGGAAAATAAGTATTTGGTCAATATCAAAAGTTCATCTCAATACTTTGTTATATATCCTTTGTTGGCAATGACAGAGGTCAAACGTTTCCTGTAAGTCTTCACAATGTTGGCACACACTGTTGCTGGTATGTTGGCCCATTCCTCCATGCAGATCTCCTCTAGAGCAGTGATGTTTTGGGGCTGTCGCTGGGCAACACGGACTTTCAACTCCCTACAAAGGTTTTCTATGGGGTTGAGATGTGGAGACTGGCTAGGCCACTCCAGGACCTTGAAATGCTTCTTATGAAGCCACTCCTTCGTTGCCCGGGCAGTATGTTTGGGATCATTGTCATGTTGGAAGACCCAGCCACGTTTCATCTTCAATGCCCTTGCTGATGGAAGGAGGTTTGCACTCAAAATCTCATGATACATGGCCCCATTCATTCTGTCCTGTACATGGATCAGTCGTCCTGGTCCCTTTGCGGAGAAACAGCCCCAAAGCATGATGTTGCCACCCCCATGCTTCACAGTAGGTATGGTGTTCTTTGGATGCAACTCAGCATTCTCTCTCCTCCAAACACAAGTTGTGTTTCTACCAAACAGTTCTATTTTGGTTTCATCTGACCATATGACATTCTCCCAATCCTCTTCTGGATCATCCAAATGCTCTCTAGCAAACTTCAGACGGGCCCGGACATGTACTGGCTTAAGCAGGGGGACACGTCTGGCACTGCAGGATCTGAGTCCCTGGCGGCGTAGTGTGTTACTGATGGTAGCCTTTGTTACATTGGTCCCAGCTCTCTGCAGGTCATTCACTAGGTCCCCCCGTGTGGTCCTGGGATTTTTGCTCACCGTTCTTGTGATCATTTTGACCCCACGGGGTGAGATCCTGCGTGGAGCCCCGGATCAAGGGAGATTATCAGTGGTCTTGTATGTCTTCCATTTTCTAATTATTGCTCCCACAGTTGATTTGTTCACACCAAGCTGCTTGCCTATTGCAGATTCAGTCTTCCCAGCCTGGTGCAGGTCTACAATTTTGTTTCTGGTGTCCTTCGACAGCTCTTTGGTCTTCACCATAGTGGAGTTTGGAGTGTGACTGTTGAGGTTGTGGACAGGTGTCTTTTATACTGATAACAAGTTCAAACAGGTGCCATTGATACAGGTAATGAGTGCAGGACAGAGGAGCCTCTTAAAGAAAAAGGTACAGGTCTGTGAGAGCCAGAAATCTTGCTTGTTTGTAGGTGACCAAATACTTATTTTCCACCATAATTTGCAAATAAATTCTTTACAAATCAGCCAATGTGATTGTCTGGATTTTTTTTCTCATAGTTGAGGTCTACCTATGATGCCAATTACAGGCCTCCCTCATCTTTTTAAGTGGGAGAACTTGCACAATTGGTAGCTGACTAAATACTTTTTTGCCCCACTGTAGTTCCCTAACCAGGAAAGCTGCCATTTGGCGCCTCCCAAGGTGTCTGTTTTGGTCCCAGACGACTGACCCAGGTGAAGCTTTTGCCCTTACCCAGCAGGGGTGTGCAGAATATACAGCCTTTGCAGCTGCCTGCTTGTAGTGTGATGAACTACCATGGTGCAGATGAACCCTGGTGCAAGGCCTTCTAGACTCCTAAGCAAAAAAAAAAAAAAATGGTAAATGTACTTTTACCTGTAAAAAGCATATATTATTTTTTTTTTAGTAGGTGAACTTATCCTTTAAGCCCAAAAGCAAGCCTATTGCAGCTTACCAATTCTTGGATGTAATGGCGGTATTTTTATTTGTTTTAGGCAATTTCCTTGTTCACCTGGTGATCTGGCCAGTAAGTGTTGTTTTTCAACAAAACAAGCTCCCCTGCAGATGTAGTGGTCAGAGGGATGAGAAACCATTTATCACCGACAGTGGTGCTTACAATTATCAGTTTTTATATCACACCCTTACCTACCCACCAAAAAAAAAAAAAGTTGCTGTAAACTTATATAAAGTGTTAGATAGAATTTGGCTTCAATTTATTTGAATATTTAAAGCTACTAGTATATCCACTCACCTCTTCCCCAGGATGACCATGCTTGCTGGTCAAAAGGTGGCTGTGCTCCATCCCGAGGAGGGAAAATCATTACCGGCAGTATGTTACTGGCCAGATCAGGTGAAACCAGGGAACAAGACTAAAAAAACCCAACATGTCCACCACACGATTGTTAAGCTGCAATAGGTTACTTTTGGGTTTAACACCACTGGTAAGCAGCACAGTACCTAAATGGTTAGCACTTCCACCTGGCAGTACTAGGGTTGTTGGTTCAAATACAAACCATGCCACCACCTGCCTGGAGTTTTCCTGGAGTCTCCCTGTGTGGGGGTTTCCTCTCACACTCCAGACATGCTGGAAGGTTAATTGGTTCCTGTCTAAATTGGCCCTTGTATGTGTATGTATGAACATGCATTAGGGACTGAAGTGAAAGTACAATATACACGGCTCGAAAATATTAAAGGAACACTTTGAAAACACATCAGATCTCAATGGGGAAAATCTCATGCTGGATATCTATACTGATATGGATGGGTAATGTGTTAGGAATGTAAGGATACCCCATCGTTTGATGGAAATTAAAATCAGTCTACAGAGGAATAAATTCGAAGACACCTCAAAAATCAAAGTGAAGAAAAAAAAAAAATGCTGTAGGTTAGTTCATTTTGCTGAATTTTCATTGCAGCAACTCAAAAGGGTCCTCAGTTTGTATGGCCCCCACGTGCTTGTATGCATGCCTGACAAAATTGGGGCATGCTCCTAACGAGACAACAGATGGTGTCCTGGGGTATTTCCTCCCAGATCTGGACCAGGCCATCAATGAGCTCCTGTACGGAGGTGCAACCTGGCGGCGTCAGTTGGACCAAAACATGATATCCCAGAGGTGTTCTATTGGATTTAGGTCAGGTGAGCGTGGGGGCCATTCAATGGTATCAATTCCTTCATCCTCCAGGAACTACCTGCATACTCTCACCACGAGGCCAGGCATTGCTGTGCACCAGGAGGAACCCAGGACCCACTGCACCAGTGTAGGGTCTGACAATAGGTCCAATGATTTCATCCCAATACCTAATGGCAGTCAGGGTGCCATTGTTTAGCCTGTAGAGGTCTGCGCATCCCTCCATGGATATGCCTCCCCAGACCATCACTGACCCACCACCAAAACAGTCATGCTGTACTGTGTTACAGGCAACATAACGTTCTCTACAGCTTCTCCAGATCCTTTTATGCGTCATGTGCTCAGAGTGAACCTGCTCTCATCTGTAAAAAGCACAGGGTGCCATTGGTGGACAAGCCAATTCTGGTATTCAATGGCAAATGCCAATCAAGCTCTAAGTGCCAGGCAGCGAGCACAGCACCCACCCACTAGACAACATCAGGCCTTCAGACCACCCTCATAAAGTCTGATTGGTCAGAGACACTCACACCAGTGGCCTGCTGCAGTTTATTCTGGGCTAGCCTAGTTTTGTTTGCTAATGTCCAATCCTCCTGTAGGCCATAGTATAACCTGAAAAAGGGTCCTTCAGTGGACAAGAAAATGTGGAAGTGCTAGTGAGTCAACCTGGCAAGATTGGCTGCTTTCACCATTAAATTCCTACAAAACTCTGCATACTGGCCAGCTGCATTTTTCAAAGCAAGCTGTATTTTCTATAAACACACAATCCCCCACTGAAATGAATGGAATACTCACTCGCAGATGCATTTTGGGTGCCTTCAAGTCACATATCCATTTTTCACACTTGCAAACAGTGCTGGAACTACAGCAGAAACACATATGCATTTTTATAACAGAGCAGTGTTGAAGTAGCCCATGTCTCTGTTGCCCATAGCTGATGAAATAATTTGAAAGCTGGAATGTGTTTTTATGGGCACTTTTAAAGAAATACTAGTCTAATAGTACAAAAAAAACCCCACTCATTTACTGTGCTCAGATAATTAACCTCTTCACGCCTGGCCTATACGCCAAGCGGCCGCACATTTGCATGCAATTAAAAAAACATGTGCTGAGAGTGCGCACCCTGCGCGCTCCCCAGCACACGTCCGGTACTCACGGAAAAGTCCCGTCTGCTCTGTCGATTGAGACCTTTCCCGATCATGTGACCGCCGTGATGACACGTCACGACGGTCACATGATCCCTAAACCCTGCCCATCAAAGCTTCTGAAACTCCTAAAGGGGTGGGAGGTGCCAGCGGGAAGGGGTTACACCGGAATGCCTGAAATTCTCTACATAATGTAACATGGGCACGCTGGAAGTCATTTTTATTCTTTATATTCTAGCTTCAAGGTTTCTGAACAAAGACATTATCAGAGACACTTAAAGCATACTTTCCCAGGTTGTAAATTTAGAAGGGTATGGTGGTACCAGACAGCCACGAGATAAGGCCTGATCATGGTACCAATTTGCACGAATTGAGGCATCCATGTCTCAATTGAACTGTTCACAATGCTTTTTTTCCCCCGCCCATGAACATCTGGAAAAGGTTACATGGTTATGATCAAATGGCAGGATTTTAATTTAAAAAAATGCCACTTATTATATGAAGTGAATACTTGCCTACGTAATTAGGGTTTTATTACATTTTATCTCCATATTGTATCTATTAAACATCCAAAATATAGTCAGGTCCATAAATATTGGGACAGACAATTCTAAAATTTTTGGCTCTATACACCACCACAATGGATTTGAAATGAAACAAACAAGATGTGCTTTAACAGCAGACGGTCAGCTTTAATTTGAGGGTATTTACATCCAAATCAGGTGAACGGTGTAGGAATTACAACAGTTTGCATATGTGCCTCCCACTTGTTAAGGGACCAAAAGTAAATGGGACAATTGGCGTCTCAGTTGTTCATTTCAAGTGTGCTATTTGCATTTGGAATCTGTTGCTGTCAACTCTTGATGAGATCCAAAGAGCTGTCACAATCAGTGAAGCAAGACATCATTAGGCTGAAAAAACAAAACAAACCCATCAGATAGCAAAAACAAAACAACTGTTTGGAACATTCTTAAAAAGAAGGAACGCACCGGTGAGCTCAGCAACACCAAAAGACCCAGAAGACCACGGAAAACGGTGGTGGATGACCGAAAAATTCTTTCCCTGGTGAAGAAAACACCCTTCACAACAGTTGGCCAGATCAAGAACACTCTCCAGGAGGTAGGTGTATGTGTGTCAAAGTCAACAATCAAGAGAAGACTTCACCAGAGTGAATACAGAGGGTTCACCACAAGATGTAAACCATTGGTGAGCCTCAAAAACAGAAAGGCCAGATTAGAGTTTGCCAAATGACATCTAAAAAAGCCTTCATAGTTCTGGAACATCCTATGGACAGATGAGACCGAGATCAACTTGTACCAGAGTGATGGGAAGAGAAGAGTATGGAGAAGGAAAGGAACTGCTCATGATCCTAAGCATACCACCTCATCAGTGAAGCATGGTGGTGGTAGTGTCATGGCGTGGGCATGTATGGCTGCCAATGGAACTGGTTCTCTTGTATTTATTGATGATGTGACTGCTGACAAAAGCAGCAGGATGAATTCTGAAGTGTTTCGGGCAATATTATCTGCTCATATTCAGCCAAATGTTTCAGAACTCATTGGACGCCGCTTCACAGTGCAGATGGACAATGACCCAAAGCATACTGCAAAAGCAACCAAAGAGTTTAAGGGAAAGAAGTGGAATGTTATGCAATGGCCAAGTCAATCACCTGACCTGAATCCGGTTGAGCATGCATTTCACTTGCTGAAGACAAAACTGAAGGGAAAATGCCCCAAGAACAAGCAGGAACTGAAGACCGTTGCAGTAGAGGCCTGGCAGAGCATCACCAGGGATAAAACCCAGCGTCTGGTGATGTCTATGCGTTCCAGACTTCAGGCTGTAATTGAATGCAAAGGATTTGCAACCAAGTATTAAAAAGTGAAGGTTTGATTTATGATTATTCTGTCCCATTACTTTTGGTCCCTTAACAAGTGGGAGGCACATATGCAAACTGTTGTAATTCCTACACCGTTCACCTGATTTGGATGTAAATACCTTAAAATTAAAGTTGACTGTCTGCAGTTAAAGCACATCTTGTTCTTTTCATTTCAAATCCATTGTGGTGGTGTATAGAGCCAAAAATGTTAGAATTGTGTCAACGTCCCAATATTTATGGACCTGACTGTATACCAATATGTATTGCTAAAATATACTATAAATAATTTATATCGATATTAAAATGTCTGTATGCTACAGAAGGGAAGAAATCTCAGTACAAATGACCTCAGCAAATGTCTAAGATGTGTAGATAAAATGTGTTGATTATGAAAAGAAAAATTCAAAGTGACACTGTTCCCAGTTCATCTAACCAGTTGTCAAAAAGAGCAACTACCTCTTAAGCAGAGCTTCCACTTTTGAGTTGAACTCTGCTTTGTTTTCCTCCTATCTATCCACTGCCATATTTGGAGGGGGGAGCAGATACCAGTTTTTGATAGGTACTCACTCCCAGCTCAGTTTGCTGCAGCAAAGTGAGTTAGAAGTTAGTCTCCTTCCTCCCAGTTTCCTGGGAACCCTCATGGATCCAGGCAGACTGCCCGGACCAAATCAGTATGTGCAGCCTGAACTCGCACGTGTAGTGGGCACCTGGCTGTGAAGCTACAAGATGTCACAGCCTAGAGCTTACAGTTTTGATACCGGCACCAGGGAGAGAAGAGGCATAGAAGGAACGGCGAGGGCAAGTTTTCATAGCTGCTGACTTAAGAAAAAATACAAAAAATGACTGGAACTCTGCTTTACGTTTATTGCATTCCAACAAGGTCAACTCTTGACATGGTACAGGCGTTTGTAGGAAAAAGCCAAAAGTTATTTCTAATCCTATACTGCTCCCTTCAGGTAATTGGGATCATTTAGTAAGGAACATGGCACCTTGAATGACATTAGGAGAGCTTTGCCCACCTAGGTTGTTTGGGGTGATGTTAAAAAGGGACTGGAGAGGACAGACTGACAGACGTGAGCGGACATCACTGATACCATAGAATCTATATTGGTAACCAAGAACTCATTCTGCAGGCAATTTGCGCTCCAGATAAACAGTTCGGTGCTAATCAGAACAGATGTCACACAATCTTAATTTCAAGTCTCTGGGGGAGGATTCTCTTTGGAATATTCCCAAAGCAGATTTCAGCTTCTAGTCAGTCAATGGCTTAGTTGGGCATATATGACAAAGTAGACAACTTTGTGAACCTTTGTTCTTCACCTTAGATCTAAGCTTAGTCTTGCGCATGGTATCCTTAGATCATGCGCAACAGTAGACTGCGCAACTGGTTGTAGAAAGATCACGTGGTCAATTTGCATAGCCAAGTTTCCTGCGCTGCATTTTTAGACAGTTGGACCCATTAGTATATTTTTGCATATTATTGCTTTTTAAATTTAGTCTTGGAAAAATTGGTAATGAACTCAGATTATCAGTTGATTTATAAATATCAGAAGGGAATCCTCTTAATTCCAGATCCCTGCCTGTTTTCATAAATTATATACCTTTTTTTGTTTTAAAGTGCTGAAGTTCTGACATCTATATATAAAAAAACTACTACAAAATCAGACAAGATGTTTTGTTTAAATGTTTATTTATCTATGTTTCGGCTCACTCCAGATACTGCCTGAATGAAACGAGACATACTGAAAAAAACCCTTGACACGACCCACTGTCTTAAAATAATATCTTCACTTAAAAAACAAGAACAAAAATAGCAAAAAAAGGAAAAACAAAAAACAAATCTCAAAACACTAATGCATTAAAATTACATAAAGCTTGTTAAGTCACTTCACAGAATCATTTAACAAGGAAAAAACAGGTGTGGATGACTATGCACTGGTCTTGAACTTTACAAACCAACATCTGCCTTGAAATTATACAGGAGGCTTTAAGTGGGTTGGCTGCATACATAGATGAAGTACCACCCAAAAGGAACTTTGTGGATGCAAATCTTTGCTTTAATGCAACACTGCCATCTGTAGTCTAAATATGGAATAGATGCTCACAAAAACATTTGCTATAGGCCATAGCTTGTAAACATGACACCTTTATCAAAAAGCCTGGTCATGTGGTTATTGACAGCTGCAGGTCTGAAGATCTAACTTTAGAAAATAAAAACGCTCTTGGCCTGGTCAAAAAGGAAAAAAATAATAAAAACAAGCTACATTTGTTAAACAACCAAATATTCCTTTTGCATGTATCCATGATGCACTAAAAATGAAAGGAGGAATATGGTTGATGGGCCAAGCCCAGGTCAGATTGTGGTGATTAAGGCCCAGTTTGCAGGCCGACAGGACCGAAGTTTCAGCAGAACATTTTTCACTGCACCACAACAAGCAGAGTGTTACGTGACCATTACATCTGTGACAAAACCGTTACACTACAATGCTGTAAGTCATGACAAGACCCAAATACAGAAGTGACACCAATTTCTAGTGAACTTATATGCCAGAGCTGAAGTTTAAAAAAAACAAAAACATAAGCCTTTATGGAAAAATATGAACAGGCCTTCGGCTATAGCAAAGGGTGGTACAGATACAACACTGGGACCCAGTATGAAACAGTTTCCACATATAGGGGGGCGGGTAATGTTATGACCTAAAAGCACTGCAATGTCAGAGGGTGGGAGGCAAATAACCTTTACCCATAGCTGCTGTAAAACCATCAAGTGGTAAAGTTTGGGGTCCTTCTTGAGAGGGAGGGGGAAGGAGGGACAAGAGGGGAATGAAGGGGAACCTGGGGCATCAAGTCTATCTGTACTGGTAATTCATGCTGTGATCTGCAGTTCTGCCATAATTGCCAGTTCCTCCTTGAGCTGCCTGGTAAGAGGCGGGAGCTTGGTTGTAGTTTTGTGCAGGACCTTGATTGTAGCCCGTTTGTGAGTATCCTAAAAAAAAAAAAAAAATAAAGTTCTCAAATCTACTGCAAGACCGTTTACCATCAAATATTCAAAGTCGACAAATAGAAATGGCATATGTAATGTCAGAAATGTGGACCATATTTGATGTCATGAAAAAAAAAAAAAAACACAGGTAGTGAACTGTCCTTACCTTGGTATGAGGTATTGTTGGCAGCACCACCTCCACCACCACTATAGTTTGTGCCGGAGCTGTAGCCAGTGTTAGCTGGTGTGTATGAATTGCCACCTCGCCCGCCTGGTCCTTCAGAGTTATATCCTGCAGAAACAACAAGGCAGCTATTACCTTGCACAGACTTTCCTAGACAACTATGCAGCCACGGAAGACGAACAAAGGGCCATATCACCATGGAGGCTTTACACTTGCCATCAACCTCTCTTTTCCTGGCAATATGTAGATGACTAGAATTCTTCAGTATGCAGCTAAACAGTGCAGCATGGTTGTCAGCAGCTGCATTTACCAGGAGTCACTACTGAGGCTAGCAATTCTATAGCCAAGTCAAACTGCCTAGTAACATCTGTATCCAGAACTCATTCAGGAAATTCATTTTTGCTACTTACAAGTAAAGCAATTCTGCAGCCGCTACAAAAACTGCTAGTGTGATGAGCCCAAGCTAGATTTTGTATGCTCATACAGGTCATTCTAAAAACAGGAAAGAAATGAGGCGGAAAGGGTGAAGGTGCTGCTCATCACGGAGCCTAAATCTCCTTTAGGTTAGCAGATCTGAATTGTCAGAAGGCCACACCCACAGGACAGCTCATAAGACCACTGTCCAATGGAGTAAATCCCCCATGTAAATCCATCCTGCTGATTGAGTTCCCAATTTTGTTGATGCTGCAAAGCAACTCCAACTTTTTCCCATTTGGTGTAAAAAGATTTTGGGCTGTCGATTGGCAAGACAAAAATACTTCAGTTCAATATACAAGAATAAATGCAACTAGATAGCACGTGAGTCCATCTTGAAAGGTGATTTGCATTTGGCCAGTGCCAAGAGGTTAATGTGCAGCCTCCCGGTGTCTGGGCCTAGATGCCGAGCGGCCGCACATGTGGTCAGACAAAAAAAAAAAAAACAAAAACAAAAACAAAAAAAAAAAAAAAAACACAACCACATGTGCCGAGAGCGTGTGCCCTGCACGCTCCTAGCACACATCCAGTACTCACGGAAAGGTCCCAGATCTCCTTTTTTGATTGGGACCTTTCCCAATCATGACCGCTGTGACGGCGTGTCATGGCAGTCACATGACCCTAAACCCCACTCCCTGGCTTCTGAAACCCTTAAAGGAAAAAGGTGCCGGTGCCAAGGAGTATATAAACAAAATAAATAAAAAAAAATTGTATTGCATTCAAAAAACCATTTATAAGCTGCAGGCATGTAATGTCAGTCCCACACCACACCCAAGTCTAGTCCAGTCTCACCTGAGGAAGCCCCACTGTTGTAAGTGTTAGAGTATGTGTTGGAGTAAGAATAAGAGCCACCTCCGCTGCCGCCACCACCGCCTCCCTGGTTTCCCTGGTTGTAGCCTCCCTTCTGCTTCTGTGGTGGTCCATAGTTACTGTACTGGTTTTGGTTGTAGCTCTGCTGTTGCTGGGATTGGTGTGACTGGTAGCCCTGGTTGTAGGAAGGTTTAGACTGTTGCGAATGCTGCTGGACTGGGGCCTGCTGTTGCTGCTGCTGTTGTGTTTGTTGTTGCTGTTGCTGCTGCTGTTGGGGAGGCTTCTTGTTTACAAATGGTTTAGGGGGTGTTTGCGCAGGATAGCTTTCTTGATAGTAAGAGCTGTAGCCACCAGAGCCATAACCACCAGAACCAGAGCCTCCACCTGAATTGCCAGAGCCACCGCCATTGCTGTAGAATTGACCTGTAAATAAATTAGACGAGGGTTAAATGCACATCACTACCAATTTGATCAATTACATTAGTCTGGAGCATTGTAATTACCTTTAATCAAGTGTCCAGATGCTTTGGCAGTAATATGGAAAATACAAAGCTACACATTGTCTTAACTAGTCCTCAAGAAGCTTAAAGTGATTACTTTTTTGCTGCTCTGCAGAATTGTGCAAAGCAGTCCCTCGCCACCTCTTTTGAAGTCCCCTGCCAGGACCATCTGCACCTTCCTTCAGGTGCCCCATTAGCCAGCTCCCAGTGCCCTCAGTTTCTGCTGAGACCAGTAGAGGAGAGCGGTGCAGCAGCCAGAACAGAGTGTACTTTAAGGACTGGGGATTAGTGAAAAGTTACTGGGATGTTTACCTTTAATACAGGAAATGAAGGTAAACACCCCAGTAAACCATTTGATTTTGTAACCACCATAATACAGTGAAGGAAATAAGTATTTGATCCCCTGCTGATTTTGAACGTTCGCCCACTCACAAAGAAATGATCTGTCTAAAAATCGAATGGTAGGTGTATTGTAACACTGAGAGATAGAATAGCAACAAAAAACTCAAAAGAAATGCATGTCTAACAAATGATGCACTGATTTGCATGTTCATGAGGGAAATAAGTATTTGATCCCCTATCATTCAGCAGGATGTGGCTACCAGGTGTCTTTCATACAGGTAACAAGCTGAGATTAGAAGCACTCTTAAAGGGAGTGCTGCCAATCCCATTTTGTTACCTGTATAGAAGACACCTGTCCACAGGAGCAATCAGATTCCAAACTCTCCACCATGGCAAACACCAAAGAGCTGTCCAAGGATGTCAGGGACAAGATTGTAGACCTACACAAGGCTGGACTGGGCTACCAAACTATCGCCAAGCAGCTTGGTGAGAAGGTGACAACAGTTGGTGCAATCATTCACAAATGGAAGACACACAAGACAACCGTCAGTCTCCCTAGGTCTGGTGCACCATGCAAGATCTCACCTCGTGGAGTGTCAATGATCGTGAGGAATCACCCCAGAACTACACGTGAGGATCTTGTCAATGATCTCCAGGCAGCTGGGACCACAGTCACCAAGAAAACAATTGGTAACACTACGCCGACAAGGATTGAAATTCTGCAGTGCCCACAAGGTCCCTCTGCTCAAGAAAGCACATGTTCAGGCCCGTCTGAAGTTTGCCACTGAACATCTGAATGATGCAGAGGACTGGTTGAAAGTGTTCTGGTCAGATGAGACCAAAATCCAGCTCTTTGGCATCAACTCAACTTGCAGTGTTGGGATGGTGTTCTTGGGGTCATAGGCAGCATTCCTCCTCCAAACTGTCAAACATGGTGGTAGAAACATTCTGCTTTGGGGGTGTTTTTCTGCTAAGGGGACAGGACAACTGCACCGCATCAAAAGGCTGATGGACAGGGCAATGTACCGTCAAATCTTGGGCGAGAACCTTCTTCCTCAGCCAGGGCATTGAAATGGGTCGTGGATGGGTATTCCAGCATGACAATGACCCAAAACACAGCCAAGGCAAGGAGTGGCTCAAGAAGAAGCACATGAAGGTCCTGGAGTGGCCTAGCCAGTCTCCAGACCTTAATCAGATTGGCAACCTTAACTTTCAGCTCCCTCCACAGATTTTCAAACGTCAGCCACCAAACCTTAATGACTTGGAGAGGATCTGCCAAGAGCAGTGGGCCAAAATCCCTCCAGAGATGTGTGCCAACCTGATGGCCAACTACAGGAAACATCTGACCTCTGACTGCCAACAAGGGATTTGCCACCAAGTACAGTACCAAGTCATGTTTTGTGAAGGGGATCAAATACTTATTTCCCTCATGAACATGCAAATCAGTCATTTGTTAGACATGCATTTCTGCTGAATTTTTTGTTGCTATTCTGTCTGTTACAATACACCTACCATTTGATTTTTAGACTGATCTTTGTGAGTGGGCTAACATTCAAAATCAGCAGGGGATCAAATACATATTTCCTTCACTGTAGGTTTGTGGGCATTGAGTTTGTTTTAAAGAGGAAAATTAGACTGATTTTTCAGGATTCTACAAAATAGTATCTGATATCTTGCTACTCTGTCATGCTTCCAGGAACATCCCAGGGAATGTAATGTCATTCCAAGCACTGCAGAAGGGGTCAGACAAGTACCTATAAAGCTCATGAGACCCAGCTGCCTTCAATATATACACACACTTACAAGATACACTGCGCCACTTTGGGAGAATGTCCATGAAGCACCAACATGAGATTACAGATACACCATGTAATACATATGGACAAACATGCCAAAACAGAACTCCAGGATGCTGTAAACAGCCATTTGCCTGTATTTATGCCCACACAGATTTCTTCACCTCTTTGCAGTTTTAAGACTGGTGGTCCCCCCATGCTACAAAATTTTTTTTTTTTTTTTTTTAAATTAAATGTTAAAACAATTTTACTGCTACAAGGCAGTCCTGTACAATATCTGATTTTGCACTTCTACCATAGGAACGCAAGGGTGCTGCCCGCAGCTCGCTAATGCTGGGAAAACAATTACAGCAGAAGCTTATCTGCAAGTCCTGTTTGCTGGCACCAGCCAATCAGGCAGGACAGAAAATAGCTCTGCCTATGTAAACAAGGCAGAGCTCTGTTTGGACAGAGGAAAGTGAAAGATTGTGTCCCTGCAAAGCTGGGAACATAATCCATCACTTCCCTTAGTACATTAAGCACATAGCTAGGTACAGTTAACCTTTTGATTGCCCTAGAGGTTAATCCCCTTCCAACCACTGTCAGTAGTGATCAGTGCACATTTTTAGCATCAATCGCGGTATTTGTGTCACTCGTTCCCACAGTCAGTGTAAAAGTGTCTGCCGCATCACAGTCCCACTATAAAAGTCGCTGATCACCATTAGTAGAATGTTGAAAAAAAAAAAAGAAAAAAAAAAAAATTGGCATCTACAACTATGGAACCTTTACGAGATAAGAAATTTGATAAATTGGATGTAGAAAGTTTTCCAAAAATTCACTTTTCTATTTAAAAAAAAACAAATAGAAAAAAACAAAACAAAAAAAAAAAAAAACACAGCAAACTAAAAACTGGAGAGGTGATCAGATACCACCAAACCGGGGGCAGGTTGGGGAACAAAAACTTAATGACTAAGTAATTTGTTAAGTAAAGCAGCTCTGTATCGCAAAAAGTGGCCTGGTCAGGGGGGATATTTGAGGGCAAGGGGTTAATAGGAGACCTTCATGCCTCTTGGCACTTTTAGAAAGATCTATGCTGAGGACCTCTGATGTTCCTTTACGGTGGGAAAGCTCTGGGTAGAATATATGAAAACCTAAGTAATCAGTCCATTTTCTAACCATAGACACTAGAAATGGCAGTTGAAAGCTTGGTAACAAGTGTTCTTTGCCTGCCAATATTGTCATGCCTCTTCATTAGAGGTCCCTGACAGTGCAGACTTCCTGACCAGCATACTTCCATTTTAGCTACTCTTAAAATGAAAGTCAAAAGGAGTCTTCCTTGCAGCATGCAACTATCCTTTTCAGAATGAAAAGGTCAGAACTGCCAGTCTGTCTCACTACAATAGGCATATCAAACTTGACAGTAGGCTGCATAGAGCACCAAATGTTCAAGGGGCTGCACCTACCCAATTTTAAGACAGACTGCACTTGAAAATTAAAGCAAGCTATACCAAGACAAAAAGGGTCCCAAGTCTATCTGCATGCTTATGGAAGCATTCAAATTAGAACATTCAATCTTTTATTCTTAAACCCACTGAGGGTCACAACAAGAGGGCTGCATCCAGTTCATAATACAGGTTCTCCCTGTGCCTGCGTGGGTTTCCTCTGGGTACTCTTTCCTCGCACACGCCAAAGACATGCTGGTAGGTCAATTGGCTCCGGTCTAAATTTGCCCTAGTATGTATGAATGAAAGTTAGGGACTTTGCTTGTACGCCCCTTGAAAGCGAGGGACTGCTGTGAATGTACTATATATGTAAAGCGCTGTAAATTGATAGCGCTGTACAAGTACCTGTAATAAGCTTGATATGCCTGTACAAGGCTTCTGTTAAATGTAACCCACCTTCTCCTAAGCATTGTCCTCTACTCACCCATTGTCTACATTTAGAATGGTCTGGCATAGCCTAGAGGAAGCCAATGGCATCTGGCACCTTCGAGCTTACAAAGCAGCAAGTTTTAGCTTGGAGAAGGGAGTTTTGTTCTAGAACACTCAGTGCAGCTCCAGGAAGACATTTGGACAGTTACACCAGAGTGATTCTCAAGGCAAGCTGCTGTTGTACCTTCCTGTATCAACTGTGCTTTGTTTTTGCCAGGACTTCATTCTAGTTTTGCTACCAATATACCCATCTGTAAAAGAATGGCTGTCAGTTCTTGTTAGCATTCACATGTAGCTGTAGTATTGAAATATCCCCCAAAATGCTTCAGAAACGTGCACCACTGAGGATCTTCAATGGACCGTCACACTAGCAAGATCTGAGACTACCCATCCACTCCTGTAGAGCAAACCACAGCAAGAAAGCAACATTTAGAGCTCGTTCACACTTGACTTTATTTCTAACTCTTGGTAAACGCCCCTATAGCGTTTGTGAAGTGTTTTTAAACGCTCCGCAAATGCTCCCAAAACGCCCTATTCTTGGTTTTGAGGCAGTTGATAGGCATTTGCCAAATGTTAAAACCGCACCACAAACTCCTATAATGAAGTTTAAATGGTATTAACGCTCCGCAAACACCTCGCAAAAGCTGGCCAGGTGTTTGCGGTGCGGCACCATAGACTTGAATGGGAGGCTTCAACTCCTGACTTGACTGGAGGAGTCAGTTTTGCCACGATGCCAACGCTTCCATGTGAACAGCACTGTGTGCTGCCATGTGCAGAATTTTCAGAGGCGTTTGAGAAGTGTTAAAAGCGCTCCCCAAACACCTGCTGACAATGCTAGTGTGAACATAGCCTAACAGCCAACAAAAGCATTGCTGTAGTAGTACTCTTGCTGCAAGCAACAGGACTTCTATTGTGGCATGGACCTTACTGGGGCCCTATAGAGGAAAAGGGAAAAAAAGAAAAAAGAAAAAAGAAAAAAAAAAACAAAAAAAAACGACTCCAGTTTGACTATCAGTATAGCAAAAAGGATAACACTATAGCAAGCAACAGACAGAACTGTTATGTATCCATGTATGTGCTTCTATTCATCCTGTCAAATCTGACATGCCTACTGTAGTGAGGCTACCATTTGACCTTTCATTCTAAAAAGGCTAGTTGCATGCTGCAAGGAAGACTCCCTTTTGGCTTTCATCTTAAGAGTTGCTAAAATGGCAGTATGCTGGCCAGGTGTCTGCACCATTATTGTGTCAGGGACCTCTAATGAAGAGGCATGAAAATACTGGAGGGCAATTAAAGTGGAACTCAAGTCCTTCCAGATCCCCCTCTGTACATTCCTGAATCCTGATCTGTCAGGGGCCCCATAGCCATTCCACGATTTGAAATGCCTGCTTCTCCCTCTTCTCCATCAGTGCTTCTAGGACAGACAAGATGGATTCCAACATGAGGCTGCGGACCAATCAGAATGTAATATCTTTGATGCACTGATGAAGAGGGAGAACAATGGGCATTTCAAATCCTGGACTAGCCCTCTGCCCCCCCGACAGCTCAGGATGGCTAGGGGGCAAGTACAGTAAGGAGTGTCTGGTGTTGGGTCACCTTTATATTCTGTAAAAAGGTAACCAACCCTTTACCAGCTATTTTAGTTGCACGATCATCCAGTGTTCCTCTTCCCAAGACACCACTGAGTTTGTTTTTACTGGACAGGTTCTGCAAGATCCAAGGTTCCCATTGTCCTACTTTTTCCTCACAAACACTATGCAGACGGGCATCCCAAGTCTGTGGCAAGCTGCACTAGCATCCTTGGATTTGTGTAGCAGAACAGCCATACAAAGCAGTGTGAAATGTGCCAGTGGCTGAACACCCAGCAAAGCTCTTCATGTTCATTTGCTGGAAAATCTATAAAGCTGAAGTTACAGTGTCAGCACAGACACCAAGTGCTCGCATGTACATTCACAAGAACTTTACACAGAGGAAGCTTGAGGGGAGGGGGTTCTCTGCTCACTAAGGGAAAGGGCTTGGGACCATGCCTTCAGCCCCTCACAGCTCACTTAACTTTGACCACTGAATAGCAAGCAATGTGTTGGGCCCAAGTAGAAGTCATCTGATTTGCCCAAGTTCCTCTAATACTTTGAGTAAGTACCACCGTTTTGATGTACGTTGTCCAATAGGGTCGTTCAACTGCAGATAGCACACAACCTGTAGGTGGCATCCACCTGAAAGGACTTCTGACCAACACTGCCAACTTGCTTTTCCTTACCAAGTCCAGAGGATTTTCTGCAATGTTTCAATGACTTCCAGAACATTAATGGTTTATACAAGATTTATTAAAACAGGATCACGCAAAGTAAAATGCAAAAAAATTGCAACAATAAAAACACTAGGTAAAAAAAACAAAACAAAGAAAAAAAAAAAAAGAAGATCTTTGCCCACAAAGTCTTTACTGCCAGGGCAGCCTCCACTGTTCAGGGACAGAAAAATTGTCCAAATGAAAAAGATAAAATCAACTGTAGAGTTTAACCATAAAGTTCCACTTGTGATCATCAAGAATCCTGAGGAAGGTTGACACTTCCACAATACATTGCCGCAGGCTACAGTCTGAAAGCTTGAAGTGAACAGTCCAAAAAAATGCATGTGGAAAACAAAAATGAAGAATTGTTCGTCTTGCAGAGCTTAAGACAGACAGGAGTAAAGAGCTGATTGTGGGTTTTGAGTGGGTGGGGTGCAATACGCTAGAGATGTTCTAAGCAGAGGCAAAATCATGATAACCGTAGCAGTCTGTGAAAAAGTCACCTACAAAAAGGGGGAGACAGCAGAGAGAAATAAAATTAGAATCCTCTGTAGAATGGCCATTGTGCCACAGATCGGTTTAGATTTCTTTTAGATTTCTCTGCTCCTGTCTCCCCACAACAAAAAGTTTGTTGAGATCTTCCTGGTGGTGACAGGGGAATTGGGGGAAAGCCGAGTGAAAAATTGGAGGTGTGAGTCGTTTCCTCACAACTAAAGCAGAGAAATGTAAAATGACTGACAGAATTAACGCACATTATTACTTTATCAATTCAAGGAATGCCACCCAAGTCTAGCAAGTTGGCTCTGGATGAAGGTGAATAATGAACCCTCCTTACATCTCCCAAATGAGCTCTGGCCTGAAATCAACTGAAGTTCAGCCATTTGCTGTCAGGTGTCAGACAACCCAATTTAATGGCACCGATGACAGCAAAGCAGCAACATAATGCTGGCTGGTGAACTTCAATCAACATTAGTCAGAGCCATGGAGAGAACTTCATGAAGGAGTCACCTAGTCACCACTCAGAACCAAGTTAACACATTTGGATGGAGCGATCCTTAAGATGTACCAATACCTACAAATAGGCGAGGCAGCCGATCAATTCACAAGGATGAGTGGGGAGAGCCCAGTTCCTAGTGAATAGGATGAATATTCCAAGTCATAAAATGACTGCCTCCACTATGTATAGGCAAGTGGTACACTTCATAAAAGCCAGCTAAAATTACATACTGCTTTAAACTGAGAGGACCGATGCCAGTAAGCAAGAAGTCACAGGTGAGGATGGCTATGGCGCTTCAATGGTCAATTTCTATGCACCAAGTTAGTGCAGAGAGAATGATCTGCATTGGAAGATGGCCCTTACATACCACCACATTTAAGACATGTTTGGAGAGAGTCGCTCAGTGTTCTCAGAAAAGCAGCCTATTTTAGCTGGTCAACATTAAACTGGTTTCAGTTTGCACAGTGGGCCATTACGGCAACATGCAAAGGAAAAGAGTTTAAATAGTGATGCATGAACATTTGCTGTAATAAGGTGCAGTAACACGTCCACTTTCTGGGCAAAAAAGGTAGCGGTGGTCCTCTATTCAAGTGGCCTTTCCAGAAGGATTCCCATCCTCTTGCAGGAGGAAAAAGTGGGTATTACATTTAGGAAGCATCCTCATCAGGATCCTGTATTGTTTCAGCAAGATGGTATACTGAGGAGTGTGCAGCTGGAGTGCATGGTGATCAGAAGGCAGAACACTTGTAATTAGGCAGTCAAGTAAAGATTAGAATTCTAATCAGGCCACGGCACACGCACATACAAATACCTGACCGTTCATAGGAAACCTTTAGTGCATAGCAGTGGCAGTACAATGTATCACAGCTTAAACAAGTATTTACAGATTAAGATTCTGTTACCAGACATTCCTATCTTTGTTTTTCCTGGTTAATTGCAATTGTGAAGCCACAAAAAATTGCCTGCAGGAGGCATTTATACGATGACCAGACGATTGAGCTAGATTGCAAAATACTATACCAGCAATTTGACCATTTGTGATCGTTCTATAGCAAGCAGATGTACCAACTACATTTTATAAAAAAAAAAAAAAAAAAAAAAAAAAAAGAGAAAAAAAGAGAAAAAAAGAAGCCCACACCCTAAAGTGCTACTAAACCCAGGACCCTGCATTCACTATATCCGGTCTCCCACGGTACATGGAAATGCAATTTTAGTAACAATAAACTGCTAAATACCTTTATCAGAAGTATATAGCAGTCTTGTGATTTATCAGTGTCCAGCCAAGCACTGGTTAAAAAAAACTAGTAGGAGTTTTCATTTTGCTCTAGGAGGATGAGGAACCCCTGACCTCTGGACAATGCTGATCACAACTCCCAAGAAAAAAAAACAAAAAAAAAAATTCCTAGCAATACACAAAACTAAGCAGGTGCAGAGTGACTCCACACAATATCTTATCAGGAGATAAGAGGGGAAGGATCAGAGAAGTCAGGATCAAAAAAGCCTTTACAGAATGCAGAGGATTAACCCCTTAGATTCCACAGAGTAACTAGCATGCTTTACTGCATATACAGACTGGCCTTACTGTTGTGGGTTTAGTAACACTTTAAATGAGCTCACTCGTGTGTGAGATAGGGACTACACTTTGTAACAAGTTGGACATAATAGGGTCTTACTTTGACCACATACACCCACGTAATATGTAGCTCAATTTACTTACTGTATCCAGCTGTCGCTGAAGTCTGGTAATTATAGTTTCCACCATAGCCTCCTCCATAGCCACCTGGATGAACAAAAACTTTTAGAAATCCATCCACACAAAATCTTTAAATTTACAAATGCCAAGTTTTTTCTTCAGATTTAATGGAATTAGACTGACCATGGGGGGGGGGGGGTAAAATAGCAAAATGTTAAAGCCTATACCTGAGTTCATGTAACCATGGTTGCCGCCACCAAAACCTCGACCCCGTCCTCTGCCGCGGTTCATTCCTCCTCTGCCTCCACGTCCACGCATGGGTTGTGGTGGAGGAGCTTCATTGTACATCATGCCAAAGCCTTGGTTATGCTGCAGAGAAGGTCACACTGTCAGTAAGGGATAACCAAACCAAGAAAAATAAAAGATAAAAGATAGTAAGTCAATTACGTCATAGCCAGCTTTTCCACCTCTGGGACCACCCCTGGGCATCATTGGTGGTCTTTTTTTCTTGGGGGCCTCAGAGTACATGTTGTAGTCCGGGAAGAGTTTTTCTAAGGCAGCAAGTGCAGCATAAGCCTTGGCAACCTTCTTATTAGAGCCAGAACCTTGAAATTTCTGATTGTCCACTTCGACCTACAAGTGAAGGAAACCTTATCAAATTCAGACTCAAAAGGATAAAGTTTTACGGATTAGGGCAACACAGGCCATGTTAGAGACCACTTGTCAGTCTGACATACCTCCATTACAAATCTCTTATCGTGACTGCCACCAGTTTCAGATATAAGCTCATATTTCAGTCCTCGCCTTTTTTCATTAAGCTCCATAACTGGGTTCTTTCCATGCTTGGTGAGAATAGGTCCTTGCTGCTTAGCACTCTAGAAACAAGACACCCCCAGTGTTATAATGCAACACCCAGCACTGTACACATGCACAAGATCTCAGCTCCACTTGTCACTCACCTCTGCCTCTCCAGTGGCAGAATCACCCTGTGCAGATTCTGGCTGAGACTGAGTCTGGACCACAGGCTTCTGTTCAGTCTCCTCAGCAGCTTCTTCCTTCTCTTCCATTCCAGTAGGAATGCCCATATCTTGCAAGACCTGCCATTAAAAACCAAGTAAGTTTTCGGCAAATAAAAAATTAGTTGGGCAAACCAAACTGCCTTATTATTTTGGTTTTTTTCACCTTAACAGCAACATGAAGCTTTGCAGTCTTCTTTGAGGGCCCAGAGGCTTCAAAGCTCTTTTCATCCACTTCCACAGACATTGTAAAGATGGGAGCATGAACTGGTCCAGTCTGGGATATCAGTTTGTACTGGAGGCCTGGCTTCAGCTGGTTCAATTTCATTAGGGCATTCATAGCTTGAGGTGGTTCAGACTTGTCATCTGCAAAGGGTCAATCATTACCACTGAACATAATCTTGGTTTAATACTCAAAATACATGTTACTGAACAAAATGGAGACCAAATGTCCTTTCCCGAGATATCAAGTTAGTTTGATTTTAAATAGATTCATCGACCTATAGAGCACATCTTTAAATACTCCCTACGTCATAACACCTTAAATCCCTGGGCAGGTGAGAAGAGTGTGAGGATACAGCATTAAAGCAGATATACCCTGCACTAGTTTAACCCTTTGAGGACTAAGATTTTGGAACGCCAAAAGAATCGATTTTTGTGTTTTTAAAGTTCATACACTTCAGTTGCTGTAACTAAGCCATTTCATGAAATAATTGGCAAAAAGCTAGATCCATTTGTTGTTTGTTTGAGTCAAAATATTAGTTCTTAACAAAAAAAAAAAAAAAAAAAAAAAAAAAAAGTCTTACCCATCTAAATTCCCTTGTCAAACACTGTACAAAGATTGTGGTAGCAATAGCGCCTGTAGCAGTTGAGAGCCAATATATACCAGGGGAACAGCATTGTACCTTCTGGATCTGACTGCAACATTGGCAGTGACGATAACCAAACAGTCCCACAATGAAAGGTGGTATGAATTGTACATTGGCACAAAGTTACACCTTGCCTAATGGCCCTCAAATACCTTTCTTCTGAATCTTCTTTTTCTTCTTACTTGGCGATTTGTCTTCTCCATCCTCCTCAATGGGGCGCTTCAGAGCTGGCATAACATAGGTGGTGCTGGGAGGAATCTGGACTGTAAAAAAACAAAAACCAGCAAGAATAAGAATTTTTACAAAAGTACAGCTCTTAACAGAATCTACTTCAAGAATATATACCTGTGTAATCAATGGGTGGGTCAGGTTTGGTCTTCTTTGGCAACTTTGTGGGCAGAGGCAGGGGATCCATGCCCAATACTTTGTGAAGCTGGCCAAATGCTGCCAATCTAAGAGCATGCTGAAAAAGAAAGAAATCCCTCAGTACCCATTGTAGTTCCTTTGTCACTAGGAGACTTCAGTGGTTTTGTTCAAATTACACAGCAACAATACCTGTGCACTGTGGGTAATATCTTCACGCTGCTGTCTTTCAAGGTGACCAAGGGCATCAGTGGCTTCTTTTTCACATGGATCATACAAGCCAGGACCATCTATAAAAACAAGATTCAAGACAGTTCATAGATCACTGAAGAATGAGCTTCAATGGCTTGCCAAGTGCAGCAGACATTTTTTTACTTCCAAAAAAAAGGGGACATGGGGCACAGCCCTGATCACTCTGAATAGTCTACAAGAGCAGTACACGTTTACACCAGAGCTGCCCAGAAACCAAATAACTCCACACAATTACCTATCTGCCGAAAAGTTGACTAAAAGGCAAAATTTGTATGTTGTGGACATGGAAAGGTGTTAGAACAAAATGCCAGCTATTGCCAGCAAGGGCCCTAGGACACTAGAAACCCCCCCCCCCCCCCCATATGAAGACCACCATTATTGGGAGTTTCAACATTCAGTAAGGGTAAACTGGACAAAGAGGGTGAATCTCCCAAACGGGCAGAAGTAGCAATAAAAGCCTGCCAGGTGTTCCAATCCCATCTCCACTGACCAAAATGTCAAAGTTTTGCTTTCGTTACACTTAAAGCTAATCCAACAGAACAAGTTACAGCTGAAGAACAAACTGCATGACAACCTCAAAATCCTAGCACTGCATCCCAAAAATAAGGACACTTGTTACTAACCAAGCTATAAAATGTTGCCTGCCCACTGCATTTAGCAATACTGCATGTCCTTTTAAGATGCGCAAATTCCTTTAACTTTCCTAAAGGAATAGTGACGGCACAGCTACAGGTCATCTGGGTCCTTGAACGCAGTATAGCAGAAGCAGCAGTGAAAGTGTTAAAAGCAGTCAGACATGTACCTGGCATAAGTATTCCAGAGCTAAGGCATTCAAGAACTCTTCTGAAGGCTTCACCAGCTCCCATGGGCCTGTTTGCTGTTCCAATGGCTTTCTCACAAAGCAACTCAAGAGGCTGCGGAAGGAAGTTTAGTGTTAGAAGCAAACTTAGTTCTCTTCTAAATCTTGGAAAAAAATCTGACAAGATTTCACTACAGCCCCACCAAAGGGGCAATTGAATTGCAAGTAGCATGTTGAGTACATCCAAGAGCCACTCTAAAGGAATAGCAGAGAGCATTGCATGGAACAAGCAAATTATACAGACTGAACTTGTTTTGTCACTTGTGATTTCATTAAAAGCCAGACCATAAGAAAGTTTGTGATTTGGAGGCATTAATGCATATGGCAACACTATGTGGCCAAGGCAGACATTCTATATCCATTGTTCCTTGCACAGGGTACTTCTCTACTCCCTTGTGTTGGGACAATTAGTCTTAATGCGCCCCCTTGTGCTTCTCAGCTCAGAGGGATTTGAATAGTGTTGAATGTGCATCAAGGTCAAGAAAGAACCCTTGTTTTAAAAGGTTACTGATAACCAGCCAGTTTTTCAAGCATGGGGTTTTTGTGCAGAGATTGCTACACTATATACTTGTACTACGGGACTGCAGTACTTGCCATATATTGTGATTTGCTTTGATTCGTCTAACTTTTTTTTCCAAACTACAAAAACTAAATAGAAAGTTATTGGAAGGGGAAAAACCCACACATGGCACTTACCCATCCTCTTAAGGGTTCCCATGTAGGCACACGAGTGCAAAGATCACGCAAGACACGGATGACAATAACACATGACTTCAGACCATTAGCCCTAGCCTGAGACAATGGAAAATTCTGTTAGTTTTCAATGTTACCCCAACACAAGCCGGAAAAAAAGAAAGGAAATTAAAAAACAGAAGCCATATTTTGTAGTGCTACTTTGTCAAGGGTAAACATGTGAACTATGTTTAAGGATAAGCCTTATGTTACATTAGCAATTACTGTAGAGCAGAGGCAGAATTACTCTTAAAACAAAGCAGCAACTATGAACTAAGCATAATAGCACCTTTTGAAAAGGTGCATTTTCAATGTGTGCTTCCTCAGCTGCCTGTGGGAGCGACAGGAGCTAGATCAGCACAGCTACTGCTCGTGTTTGCTTAAAATATCTTAAGTCATGTGGACTGTGTTAATTTAAAGTGGATGTACAAAAGAAAAATTACAAAAATGGCATTTACTACTTAAGACAGAAATAATAAAATGCAAACCTGGAACCACTTGGCGTGTCGGAGCGACGCCAATGCAGCAAGGCATTTGTGCCTGTCCAGAACGTCCGGTGGATCGCTGACTGATAGCGTTTCTATTCATGGATAAGAAGACAAGGCACGGTTTGACCAAGGGGTTGTCTGTCAGGTGGACAGGGGATGAGGCAGCTTCCAGAGGGCAGTGGGGCTTCTTGTACTACCACTCACATATTACCCTGGAATCTGCTAAACTGCTCTAAGACAACAACTACAATACATTTATAAAATAATCCTCAGCTCCCCCATCCCCAAATCACTTAAAAACACAACCTTTAAAACCTCTACTATATACATAGCCTATGCTGACATGAAAAAAAATAAAATAAAGCAGCAGTCTGCATAACAAGAAACTGAAGGCAAAATATGTATATCTAGATAGAGATAATTTTGGTCAGTCCAGACCTCGCATTAAAAAATTTCATGCAATGCACAAGTTTTATCATTAAATATAGAGACAAATATGACAGAATGCTGCTTTAAAGTCACATGTGAGACCCAAGAGGAAATAAAAAAAAAAAAAAAAAAAAAAGCAAAAGACAGATGAGCTGCAGCTATCAACTTAGCCTACAGTTCTGCACTAAACCTTCCACCCAGCTCGACTGCCCTGGCCACAGCCCATGACAGAGAGAGTCCTGTTGGTCAAAGGTCCAGCGTCCCTAAAAATCGACAAACTAGAAGTCTTGATACGAGATCAGTTGTCAGAACCATATTGCAAAATATTCAGAGCAGCACAACAGATCAAGAGCGAGTCTATGCTGCAGCAAGACCATGTCTCATGCCCAGGGTTTTAGATAAGGCTAGTCTACCTATGGCAAGGTGATAAGGACAAAATTTAGAAATTTGACAAATTGTCGTCTAAGAGCCAGTCTAACTTTATCCAAAACATTGCACTGTTTCCTGGTGCTTCACATGCTGACTAGTCCCTTTCCAATAAGGGCAGGGGCTGTCATTCTTGCTGCAACACACACTGCCCATCAAATACATGCAAAACAACACCATGTATCTAACATCTAATGTGATACAGCATCACAGGGGCCTGCAATTGGTAAGCGCTTAGCAGGCCCCTGTAACACTGTATAACAAGACTAATATCCACAGATGGGGTCGCTAATTTACACAATTTAATATAGTTGGCAGTAAAGCCTAGAAGGTGGGGAATTGCAGTATTTACTGATTAGCCAATGCTGATAGTGTATTATAAAATCAGACAGGGAGCAGACGTGTTATTAGGAAGCCTACAACAGTAAAGGAAGAGGAAATGGGGGAAATAATGAAGAGGGTTTCAAGGGGGGTCAGTGTTACTTATCGGCCGTTTTCTGCCTTCCGTACCTCCAGAACTCATCTTTTCAACCTCCTCCCGAACCAGAGTGGAGGTCAGACGAATGTTAAGTGTAAGTTGGGGCTCCTTTGTGTTTTTAATTACAATTGTGGCCTCTCTGATATTAGGTAGGACTTCATACTTCTCCTCAGACACAGTCTGCAATCAAAGTCAGACAGTTAGCCATTTATAAGCTCACATCAGCCACGTTTTTTGTTTTGTTTTTTTTTTTTTTTAAAAAAAAAAAAAAAACAACAACTTACCGCAAACTGCACAATAAGGTTATCAGACACCTTCTTCAGAAGCGAGATTGTGGGCTTGTCTTTGCACAGAAGAACTAGTTCAAGATCCAAATCCCCTTTCAAGAGAAGTCCCTTGGCAACAAGGCCAACCCTCATCACACCACGAAGTGTCCTGGTTGAGTTCGCTCCAGCCTTTGCTTCACTGAAAACAGGTCAAGAGGCAGTTAAGTGATACAGTCCACTCTCCAGACAATGCAAAGCAAGATTCCCATGACTGAACATTTAATGTCCACAGACATGTAAAAACATGAAGTGGAGAAGTGATTCTTTCAAACATAAACTGAGAATGAAAACTCAGGGTTTAGATAATCCTGGCTGTAACTAACTTCATAATGTTTGTGATGTAACTATTACCTTGTTTGGAGGACAAGAATCACTTTAAAATGAAAAATTGATAATATAACTACAGTTTATTCATTCTAAGACTCAAGCATTACATTTTCAGTGCAATCATACTCCTGGTTAGGATTCAACCAGGTGAACAGGCAATACCAAACAAGCCACACTAAAAACCCTTCATGTACAAGGTGAGGTGCAACTATCAGAAATGCAGCTGACTTAAGGTGCAGATTTGTTGAGTTACTATACTATGCCTTCACAAAAGGCCTGAATGCCAAGTGCTACAGATGCGGCCTGTCAAACAAAAGGATTAAAATGAAGTCTGCTTTAACGTTTTACCCGTCCTTTCCCTCTTCTGTAGTCTCTTCTGGGGTCTCAATGTCCGGTAGTTCAGTTTCTCCAGTTTGGACCTTCTCTTGCTGGTCAATCCAGTCAGACACAGCTTTCAAGGCCCTTTCTGTGTGCGACACCATGTTCTGGACAGCTTCAAGCTCCTCTTGAGTTGGATACACCACGGAGTGCTTTGCCATAACATGGCGGTCATCATTTGCGAACATGCGCATTGGACGCTAAAAAAAAGGGAGAAGTTAGGTCAAATATCTTCAGTAGAAGACAGTACACCTAGCAAAATATTCCTAACTCACCATTCATGTCAACTCACCATTATGGTCTTTTAAATGTTGTAACACTCAATTGAATTGTTCCCCAGGGGTAAAATGATCTGGAAAAACAAAACAAAAAACCATTAGCACACAGTTATCAGAAACAGCAGCACACCGGGGGGGGGGGGGGGGGAGATAGCATTCACGTGCAAGAGCTTGCCAGGACCCATACGCACGTGAATGCCTGCACCAGGCTGTATCAGATGGAGCAGTCTTCATGAAAATGTGAGGGAGACTAAAATTTTGCAATCAAGGCTTCTTACCATTCTCCCCCCACCTATTTATACAGAACTGTGTTTCCAAAGCTTAAGTGTACCATCACAAAATCTACCACACTCACTCCCATGCATATACTTGGGTGTTGTGATCCCACACTGACCAATCAAGATGGCAGATGACCCCCAAACCTGGAAGGGGATAACTGCACAGGGAACGGAGATCACATCACTGACACAGAAGTAGACAGAATTTAGTCATTTATATCTGAATCCTCAGCCATATTTAGGTCAGATTGATGGGGAGTTTGGAAGAAAAAAAAAAAAAAAAAAAACCCACAAAAACAACCCCCCCTCCCCCCAAAAAAACCCAGCTGGTTTCTAACTAGTCAATATGGACTAACTGTTCCTTAGTTTGTAATTCTAACCTGCAAGGAATGCTTTCCATCCCAAACATATCCTATAGCTGAGCAAGGCAAAACCTCATTAGCCAGGACCATTCCAAGCCATACAAATTCATCCACATCTGTTGCAGCTTACATAAGAAAACATTTTATACATTTAGAAGCTAATCTAGGAGACTTACAGAGTACTATATATAGAACAAGACTCAATACCTAAGCTTAGCTGATAAACCAAAGTCCTAGCACAAGCCTGCAAAACCAGGAGAACAGATTGGGGGTTTTAGGTTTATATAAAAAAGGGGAAGATGCAGCAACCCAAAACAGTACAAGTGTTTAACTGAAAGCAGTATTAAACTCAAAGAATTAACATTTCAGTCTTGAAAGAACAGGAATGTAGACTTGACATCTAAGACCAAGCAGGAAAAGCTCAAGTATGCAGACTGCAAGTGACTACTAGGTAATAAGGAGAAATTGATCCAACGTTCCAGCTCCACCCATAAAACTAGTGCTGCACCAAAATGAAAAATTGTGGTGTTGAAACCAAAATTTCAGGATGCATTTGGCCAAAAACCGAAATGGATAGTTATAAAAAAAAAAAAAAAAAATGTATATTTCTCAAACACAATGTGGAAAAACTCATGTTTTGTAAAATAATTGGGGTATATAGTTTGTTTTTATCATTAAAAAGGTGTTCTACTGCATAAATTAGATTCTCAACAGGTCATGCTTTAAAATGTAGCACACTTGTGGGATGTGTCAAACTACGGTACTTATCCATTTCCATACCGGGCACTTTTACCCCCTTCCCTCCCAGGCCATTTTTCAGGTTTCAGCGCTCACATTTTGAATGACAATTGCGCGGTCATACAACATTATACCCAAACTAAAATTTTATCATTTTCTTCACACAACTAGAGCTTTCTTTTGCTGGTATTTAATCACTGCTGGGGTTATTTTTTGCTAAAAAAAAAAAGACCAAAAATTTTGAAAAAAAAGAACAAAAACGCGTTTGTTTTTGTTATAAGTTTACAAATAAATAATTGTTCTTCATAAATTTAGGCCAAGATGTATTCTGCTACATGTCTTTGGTGAAAATAACCCAAATTAGGACGTATTATTTAGTTTGTAGGAAAGTTATAGAGTTCACAAACTATGGTATAGATCTGAATATTGATCAATCCTGAAGTACTGACAGCCAATCTAATTTCTTGAGGTCCAAGAATGTCAGAATAGTACAGATATCCCAAATGACCCCTTTTTGCAGAGTAGACAGTCCGACGTACTTCATAAGAGGCATGGCGAGTTTTTTGAAGTTGTATTTTTTGTCATAATTTTTTTGAAAATTAAAAAAAAATTATTTCACTTTTTTTTTTTTACATACTGTCACCAGTGCAGTACAGCGTTATCATATAACTGGCATGGCGGTGATCAGGGACACTGACTGGTGACCGTATGAAAAAAAAATATTTTTTTTAATATTTTTAATTACATTTTTTTTTTTTCATATTTTACTATGACCAAAGTAGTACAATGTTACCATAGTAACATTGTACTACTTTGGGGAAGTGATCAGGTTTTTTTTTTTTTTTTTTTTTTTTTTTTTTACACAATTTGCTTATAGCAAAGAATTACTTTGCTATAAGCAATCATTTATCTGAATGAAATCATTCAGGTTTTTTTGTGCTTAGCTGTGATTTGGTCACAGCTAATCACATGACGTGCATGTGATTAGCTGTGACCATTCACAGCTAGGCAGTAGTATACAATGGATGGCATGAATGAAGCCATCCATTGTATACAACTGTCATGTGACCTGCTGTGATTGGTCACAGCAGGTCACATGGTACCAGCTACAGGGGCTGGTACTCAGATCTGTCATCGGCTGTGTCCGAGGTACGCGGCCAGTGACAGATCGCCCCGCTGCGCGGCTCTGCAGGGTCGCAAACTGCGCATGTGCGGTTGCACGCCAAATGGCGTGCACCCAGAATGCAGAAGCACTTCTGAAGCCGCCAAAGGCCATTGGCCGGGCAGCGAATTGTTAATCTCCATGGGTGACCCTTCAAAAATTTCTACAGGTTACCAGTTTAAGATTAGGAGGTCTAGTGCTAGAATTATTGCCAACGTTCACTGCATACCTCATGAGTGGTTGAACAGTTTACATATGTGCGCGTGGCCTACATATGCATTCACCACTACACGCCAGTACTTGAATGTTTTTAAATCACTTTTCTTCCCCATCACAAGGAATGCAGGAATCCCTTGTGATAGAAATACAATGCATCCAGAAAGTATTCACAGCGCTTTGCCACATTGTTATGTTACAGCCTTATTCCAAAATGGATTGTTTTCTTCCCCTCGTCATTCTACAAACACCCCAAAAGGACGAAGTTAGTTTTGAAATCTTTGCAATTTATTACAAATAAGAAAAATCACATGTACATAAGTATTCACAGGCTTTGCTCAATACTTTGGAGCCCCTTTAACACCAATTACAGCCTCAAGTCGTTTGGCCAAAAATAGGTGTGCCAAGCTTGTAGCATCATACTCCAATTTCTCCCATTCCTCTTTGCAGTACCTCTCAAGCTCCATCAGGTTGGATGGGGAGCGTCGGTGCACAGCCATTTTCAGATCTCTCCAGAGATGTTCAAAGTCGGGTTCAAGTCTGGGCCACTCCAGGACATTCACAGAGTTGGCCCGTAGCCACTCCTTTGTTATGTGGGCGGTGTGCTTAGGGTCATTGTCCTGTTGAAAGACGAACCATCACCCCAGTCTAAGGTCCAGAGCGCTCTGGAACAGGTTTTCAACAAGGATGCCTTTACACTGCTGCATTCATCTTTTGATTGATCCCGACTAGTCTCCCAGTAAAGGCCACTGAAAAATATCCCCACAGCATGATGCTGCCACCACCAAGCTTCACTGATGGTATAGGCCAGGTGGTGAGCTGTGCCTGGTTTCCTATAGACACGACGCTTAGCATTGAGGCCAAAGAGTTCAATCTGTTTCATCAGACAAGAGTTTTGTTTCCCATGGTCTGAGTCCCTCTGGTGCCTTTTGGCAAACTCCAGGTGGGCTGCCATTTGCCTTTTACGGAGGAGTGTCTTCCGTCTGGCCACTCTACCATACAGACCTGACTGGTGGAGTGCTGTAGAGATTGTTGTTCTGGAAGGTTCTACTCTCTCCACAGAGAAACGCTGGAGCTCTTTCCGAGTGACCATCAGGTGCTTGGTTACCTCCCTGGCTAAGGCCCTCCTCCCTCGATTGCTCGTTTTGGCCAGGCGGCCCACTCTAGGAAGATTCCTGGTGGTTCAATCTTCTTCCATTTACAGATGGAGGCCACTTTGCTCACTGGGACCTTCAATGCTGCAGAAATGTTTCTGCACCCTTCCCTAGATCTGTGCCTTGATACAATCCTGTCTCAGGTCTACAGACAATTCCTTGGAGTTCATGGCTTGGTTTGTGCTCTGACATGCACTGTTAACTATGGGACCTTATATAAACAGGTTTATGCCTTTCCTAATCATGTCCAATCAACTGAATTCCCCACAGGTGGACTCCAATCAAGTTGTGGAAACATCTCCAGGATGATCAGAAGGAACAGAATGCACCAGAGCTCAATTTTGAGTCATGGCAAAGGCTGTGAATACTCATGTACATGTTTTTTTTTCCATTTTTAATAAACTGCAAAGATTTCAAAACAAACTTTTCATGTTGTCATTATGGGGTATTTGTAGAATGTTGAGGAAAAAAAAAAAGTTAGTTTATTCCATTTTGGAATAAGGCTGTAACATAACACAATGTGGCAAACGCCAAGCTCTGTGAATACCTTCCTGGATGCACTGCAAGCGGTGGAAGATACTCTTTATGGAGATATGGGGGTCAATAAGACCCCACATCTCTCCTCTACAATGTAAAGCATTAGATAAAAAGCCTTACTCAAGTGCTTTAAAAATGGCCTCATTTACAAGGCATGGGAACCAGAAGTGACATCGCTCCAGTCCAAGGGTATAGAGAAGAGTGGAGGCCAACTTTCCTTCACTCATTTCTATGCCCACCACTGGGATCATTCAATGATTTCTCAGGGAGCAGGGCCCTCCTAACCCTCTTGTATTATTGCCGTATTGTCTCCCTTTATATATTTTAATGCGCTGAGCAAACTATTTGTGCTATATAAATCCTGTACAATAATTATGATAATGTGCCGCTGTGCCTGCACAAACACAGGCCGCACTAATGTGAACCATGGGGAACCGGCTGATTGTCAATCCATCCACGTATGGATAGCATTAGCCATTTTTTTCAACTGCCAAACTCACTTATGAAGTTGCTCTTCTATGTACTAGTACCAAATCACAAGAGATCTATCAAGCAAATGGACATCATGGTAAAGCAGGCGATGTCTCAATTAGCAAATTTGGAGAGTTGTTACTCGTGTCACCTGAGCATTTTTACTCACATGCATGCACAACCAAATAGCAGTCAGAGGGGAATAGCACCACTTCAAAGCAGCAATACAATTAGTCACTAATGGGCTACAATTTTATAATAAATCTGCCTCACAGCCCTTGTTTAGCACTGCCTTGCCATGAGAAGATAGGTCCCCAGTGCCATCTTAACCAAATATTCATGCAAAAAGTAAAAAGTTTTAAAGCTCTTGCTTCTGTAAGGTTTTATTGTATTGACTTACAACATCCAGACAGTCCTCCAGTCCCCACTCTGCTGTGGGGACTTCCCCCCATTACCCAGCGTGTTCAGAGTCATACACAGTTGAAAGTCCCTTCAACATACCCATTGAAATAGGTTGACTAACATGCATGTTCTATGTGTAAGCCCAAAAAGTTAAACTGCAGTTTATAAGTCCTTAGATGTAGCAGCTGCTTTAGTTTCTTTTTAAGGCATCCCCATCATTTGTTTGCAGCACTGGAACTTTCCCTTCACAACTACACTTCCTGCTCCATTGTATTGATCAGCTGTGGTCACACAGGCCAACTTCACCTGCACCATTACAGGGTGAATTGGTGGGGGTAGTAGTACACAGAAAAGCCAAGGATGTTTGTGATGGCTTCTCAGCTTACAGAAGTGGTAAAACTCAATGGGCAATTTATGTACTGAAAATATTCTTCACCTAAAAAAAACCAAAACAAAAACCAAACAAAGAACACAAAACCAACATTGTAAAACTAACTGTAGGGTGCAAGATGTTTTAAGAGTTTAGATCTACTTTGTGTACCAGTGTAGCTAATGTAGTTTTGGTCATTGCGCTTTACGCATTTGTTGAGCATTCTACACACAAGCCATATGTCTGCTTGCCGTGTATGAATGTGGTCTCAAACATGACTTTCACACAACACCCAGGTGTTAAACAAGATGCTTGACAGATGTTGATCCTTTTCCACACTATATATAAAATAGCCTTCAGCTAACTGTACATTCCTACTTTAGGCATGCTTGTCCTGTGGTTATTTTTGGGGTGATCAGATTCAGGACATATAGCACCTACCCATTCCCATTGTGGTGTACCATGAACCTCACAATAAAGGGGAATCTGCTACACTGGGGTCAAGAGAACAAGTGTCACTTGAGGCTCGGGGGGGGGGGGGACCCCTCATAAAAACAGACCTCTTTACTGCACCAAGAGATCCAAACATTACAAGCCGACTGTACCCTTCAGAACAAACACACAGCACAAGGGAGAGCCGAGTTGCTTTCACAGCTGAATGAGCTGCTCACACTGGACCTCTTAGCTGTTGGTGAGGAAATACCAGCCGTGCCTGTAAATACCAACATCCAGTGAAATTCTACCAGTTGCTTCCCACCGTTCTTGCTTACAGCCAGGCCCACAGAACAGAGAGGGATTATGGGGTATTGTTGGTAGAATGTGGAGGATGGGGAAAGCAAAAGAATTGCTCCCCTACCCTGCCCCATAACTATAGTTTATAAAGTCGTATCCGGTGCCGTCGGCAGCACGTTAGGCTGAAACAAATCGGATTACTCCAGAAAAGTGAGCAGATCGATAGACAGATCTGTGCTGCACACAATCACTTCACATTTGATCAAAGTACTAGCTCAACCTTTCTGTAAGGCCTCACACACTGGACACTGACAGCAGCCACCATAGTTGTTCCTTTCTGGCAAAAAAAAAAAAAAAAAACGCTTGACTCTCGCAAGTGTGTACATTTACCCCCTCAGGTGCTTGGCCCCCCCACCTCCCCATTTCAATGGCCAGAATGTATAAAAAAAGACTGCCTAAACGCACCTAGCAATAACAGTCAAAACACTGCTCTTAAACACAATTCTCCTGCATTCGGGAGGGGAGCATTTTACAGCCTCTGAATGTTTCTGCTCCTAAACTCCTCTGGTAAATCCTGTGTGTGCACAGATACAGGCATCTGAGTTGACTTAAAAGGAAAAAAAAAAAATCCAAAAGCTCCTAAAACAGGAGTTTAGGAGCGGCAGTATCCAGGAGGCATAAAGGTGAACAGCGTACACCCTCCCCACCCCCTGGTCCCCACTATACTTATCTCCGGGGACACAGCAGTCAGTGTCCATACAAAACTGTCCAGAGATCTGAAATCCCACTCAGTGCGGCACTTCTGGGACAGATCAGAGAGATTCAGTCAGTGTCAGCACAGCGACTCACTGTTCCCCCCCCCCCCGCCAAAAAAGAAAAAAAAACCCCACACGATTGAGAGAGAAGAGCGGGGGCTGCATATCCCAGGATTGCTGGACCAACTGTGGAGGGACTGACAGGTCAGAACCCAGGAAGTGAAGCGGGGACAAAGGGGCGGGGGAAGAGCCTGTACTATCAAGTTTACCTCTTCTGTAAAAGGTGAACAAGCATACATGGCCGATGAAACAAATTGATTTGAGTGAGTGGACTTGGTCAAGCAATGAGCAACAGTGACCATTGGTTGGCTGTGCCAGACAAAGCAATTTGCATAGTGTTTATCAGCCTGGAGTTTGCATGTACTCCCTGCGTGGGTTTCCTCCCACACGCCAAAGACATGCTGGTAGGTGAATTGGATCCTGTCTAAATTGTCCCTAGTATGTGTATGTATGAATGTGAGTTAGGGACCTTAGATTGTACACCCCTTGAGGGTTAAGGACTGATGTGAATGTACAATATATATGTAAAGTGCTGCGTAAATTGACAGAACTATACTAAAGTGCAACACAAATGAACCCGGTACAACTGACTTTCCACCGAAATAGATCAGCTTGGGTGAAGTTGCTGTCGCTCATCTACACCATCTTTGTCTTGCTAAACGTCCTACGCAACTGTGGACTCAGATACGGATTGTTCAGATTTAGTCACAGCGCTGCGATTTGCGTGTAGTTTCAGGTGCAATTTCTGAAGACTGTTACTTGTGAAGATTTAACAATTTCTTGCAATTTTCATTATATTCTATGTATGTGTAATTGCAACAAAACTGCAAAAAAAGTAATGCGAGATTTACTGCAGAAATTGCGCCGCAGCAAACGGCACATGCCAAAGACACTGACATTCACATTCATTAGATGTGACAGGGCAATAAGCCACTATAAAGGGCTTGTTTACACCAGATGCAGTCAAACATCTTCTAAATGAATTTATGTAGAAAAGAAGAAAAAAAAAAAACTGAGTGTTTTAATAAGAAAAGTTTGGAGTGCTTTTACAAGCATAGAAAAAAAATTCTCATGTGAAAGCATGTATGTGCAAAACAAGCCCTGCAAATCCATGATAACAGCAGGAATTGTGGAGTAAAGCCCTAAGACAGTAGCATGCCCCCATCATTTGATAAGCAGCAGCAATAAGATGGGCAGGCTGCTCTAGGGCCTATTCACACAAGATGCGGTGGAAGTGTTGGGCTGCTATTCCAGCACAGATCCACCACGGGGCATTGGGCCTCATCTCCCGTGTGCCAACACTGATCTGCTGCAGGCGCCAATGTAATGCTAACAGTACATCTGTGGGCACCAGGTCACATGGTACTATCTGCATGCACAGCCTTGTTCTGCCTTCTGGTGCCATTTGCCTCCCATTCAAATGAATAGGCTACAAAACTGCACTGCATGGTAACATAGGAACTGCATAAGAAGGCAGACAGTGTTCCTGTGCAGGGCAGATGTGAACTGACACTGAAAGGACAATTTGTGTTCCAGATGCATTCCAGTGCTTTATTTTCTCTTTAATAGGACGTTCAAGACACCTTTTTCCGAGTTAAGGTAATCATTTTTCAGTTTACATATTCTCTGGTATGTTACATATGTTTTGCTACACACCAGAGGAAAAAAAAAAAAAAAAAGCTACTTTTATTGATGGCACACCAATATGGAATATGTGGAGAACACTGCATTAAGGGTACATTCACACCAGATAAGGTAGGACTGCATTGGGCAGCTATTCCAGGTCAGTCTCACCACATGGACAAAGTAAAAGGCCTGCTTTCCTATGTGCCCAGTTACCAGCACTGCATTGTGGCGGTATGTGGGCACAATACATCAGTGTAGTAAGAGGCAACACACTGCCTCACACCACAAGGCCAACCATTGAACATGTGACTGACATCTTTCCAGGCCATTTCATTTCAAGTTGTCCTTCCCACAGGTCCCAGATGAGTATGGGGCCCATTCACAAAGTCCAGTGCTTCTCACGCATGCGCAGTGGGCACCAGGCTGTGAAGCTGCAAGCAGTCACATCCAGGTGACCACACTGAAGATGTTGGCACTGGGGAGAGAAGACGGCCAGTGAAACCAGCAGTGGTGAGGACACTGCAGGACCGAGGGACAGGTAAGTGGCTTTATTTTAATTAAAAGTCAGCAGCTACAGTTTGTGGAACTCTACTGTAATAGTCCAAGCCCAAAGTTAGAGCCCTCAAGGCTTGTTCACACTTGACGCAAAATGCTGACTTCATGCACAGTGCACTAAGTGCCAGGGGCGGACTGACAACTCATGGGGCCCCCGGGCAATAGGGGGATCATGGGGCCCCTGTGTCCTTGCCCAAAATCAAAAAAGCCTATGAAAAAGGTACCAGGAAATCTCATGGGCCCCCTACTGACCCCGGGCAGTGCCCGAGTTTCCAAATTGTCAGTCCGCCCCTGCTAGGTGCATTAAAAACGCTCCCAAAATGCCCTTTGTGCATTCATGACATGCATTTAACATGTCTCTTTACCTGCTCTGTGCAGTTTTGCAGAGAGCAGCCTTGATCCTCTGTTTGGGTACCTGCGGGCACTGCCGTTGCCTCCCCCTCAAGCAGTGCCTCCAGAGAAAGCTGCTCACCCTGGGAGGCACTGCTGCATGCTTGTCCCCAAGCCGCTGCTCTGTGTCCACAACAGCTCCCCCACCATGCTCAATGGCCATGATTGGCAGCAGTGGGAGCCAATAAGCAGGAAGAGTCCTCAGAGGATGATGAGTATTGCTGCATCGGAGGAGCACAGTGCAGCTCCTGCACACAAGATTCTCTTTTTTTTTTTAAACACATCTTCATGCATATAATACACGAAGGTTAACTACTTGCCAACCGAAATGATGGCTACACTGCGGCCGGCCAGTTCTGGGAGGGCGTCATATGGAGTCTTCCCAGAACACGCTCTCCTGTGCGCCCCCGGCGATCTCCGTGCCCTACGGCCTTTTTCCACGTGATCAGCCGTGTCCAATGACACACTGATCACCGGGAAACGCAATTGCATGTTCTCCGCTGCACTTTCCTCATGCTGTCAAAGTGTGAGGAAAGTACTGCCGAGAGCCGGCAGCTGTCAGAGCAGGGATCGGCACCGATCATCAGGGCACTGATGGTCTGTGCCCTGATTGGTGCCCAGCACTGCCACCCACCTGAGCCCAGCAGTGACATGCTGCCAGTCAGTGCCACCCACCTGAGCCCAGCAGTGACATGCTGCCAGTCAGTGCCCAGCAGTTGTGGCAGTCAGTGCTGCCTATCAGTGCCGCCAGTCAGTGCCCAGCAGTTGTGGCAGTCAGTGCCGCCGATCAGTGCTGCCTCATCAACGCACATCAGTGAAGGAGAAAAACTACCTGTTTGAAAAACTTTAATAGAATTTTCCACATTTTTTGTTTATTGCACAAAAAGTAAAGCGCACAGCGGCGATTAAATACCATTCAAGGAAAGCTATTTGTGAGAAAAAAAAAAAAAAGATAAAAATTTCATATGGGTACAATCTTGCATGACCGCGCAATCGTCAAAGTGCGACAGCGCTGAAAGCTTAAAACTGGCCTTGTAAAAAAAAAAAAAAAAAAAAAAAAAAAAAGGGGGGTATAAGTGCCCTGTAGGCAAGGGGTTAAAAACCTTGAGCCTTTGGAACTAACGTGCTGCAACCCCTGGCAGCATGTTCATGGAGCGTTATTATGCACTTGAATAGGAGACGTTGAAAGGCTTCAAACTCCATGTGATGCTTCACTGTTGAAGCGAACACACGTGGACTCATGTGAACAGCCCTGTTGTCCATATTATTCCCATAGGCTTTAGATGAGCGTAAATCACCCCTCAAACGCCAGTGTGAACTAGGCCCATCTCTTCTAGTAAAGCCATCTGCAGTTGGGAATACGGACAGCACAGAGCTATTCACATCATCAAACCCATGAAGCATCAACATTGCCCCCTTCAAACCACCTGTGGGGTTCCTTAGGAGTCGACGCATCTCATGGACCCTTCAAGCCTCTGGTACCCGGCACACGTTTGTGATGCACTCACAGCATGTTAGGCCTTGTTCACAACAGCCAAAATAAAATGGGCCTCTAGGGTGTTTAATGGGCAGAACATTTGTAACTCGCGCCCATCAAACTACACTCTTTTGTTCAGCAAGTGTGAACGAGGCCTAAAAAAACCAGCATCAGGTGTGAGCCAACCTGTGGGGAGGAGGGGGTTAACCAAAGAAGCCCTGGTTGCTATGGCAAGGCAGTTGCTATGCTTGGGTTGCTAGGAGCAACCAGCTCACCTTGAAACAAAGCCTCAGGCCCAACCCTACCACTAGGCTTCTGTATAGACAGGCAAAAAAAGTCCAAAAAAATATTCTCCACATTTCTCAAACCTGCTGTGAAAAAAAATTCCATTTTAAGATTTAAAAGCGAAAAAAAAATGTATTTTGTTATAAAGTTTATAGCAAGAAAAAAAAAACGAAAATTGTAAATAGAAAAAAAACAGGCGAAGCGGTGAGGAGGCCCCTTCCCCATTCATCAGGACAAAAGGCCATGATGGAGCCCATGCGGCCTGGCCCGGGAAACCCCGTACTCCGCCATTCACAGCCGCCATCTTCAGCACGCCGCCGAATCAATCAAATGAGGGATAGAAGAGTCATTTGGTTGCGCAGGAAATACGGAGGCAGCGACACGGCCTAGAAAGCGACACCGGACACTACAAAGAGCAACAACCAGCCGCGCAGCTCAACAAAATGGCGGCCTAATAAAAGAGAAAATGGCGGCCGCGCTCAGGTGCAACCACGCTCCAGCGAGAACCCCGCTAAGTCACCCGCCGTGATTGATTACATCCCGCTCACAGGAAAACGCAGCGTGAACTTAATAAAAATAGAAGACGCGGCGAAATGGTAGACTTACCGGCGTCCGCCAGACGACGTGCGACCTCACTGCGCAGCTCGATGGAGGAGAGGAAGGAAGGAGGGAGGGGCGAGCTGATTTGCTGTTCCCACTCACGTGGTACGAGTCTCCGGCGCAAAAGGATGGAAGCGCCCGGCAAGGTGGGATAGAACGCTGTCGCCGCTTGCAGAGCTTTATATAGAAGCCGGTGGGATCCGCCTACCGTCTGGAACGTACCGGGCTGTCATTGGCTGCTGGGGGATTGCAAAACGAGGCGTGGAACGCTGAATGGCTGTGATAGGCTGGGAATGTTCGCGACGCAGAGCGAAGGGGGAGGAGTAAAATGGCGGCTGTGTTGTAGTGATGCCTTGAGAACAATGAATGTGAGAGAGTAGGCTCCATGCGTGTTTTATTACAGGATATGACACAATTGTTAGGACTGCCACATGGACGGTGCAAAATAAAAGGCAGAAGGAGGCCGGCATGTCAGCCCGACACAAAGCTTATACCCCCAGCAGTCAGTCAGTTACCATGGTTTTCACGTGTCTCTGACTGGAGGAGGCAAATTCTCAAAATTCGAGTGGAAAACCATTGAAAAAATGGCACTGACATGTAATGGCGTCCCATGGTGCGTATATATTGCCAGCATGCCATGGATCCTAAAAATACTGCCCAAATGTTTCCTAACCCCTGTATGGTGGGCCAACATATACAGCATGGGCTTTAACGTCCTCACGCTGCACATGTGTTGCTGGGGCACCCATGTTTATGTGCGGAGACTGCGCTCCCAGCACGAAGACTGAGCTGTCATAGCCAGATCTCGGTCCAGACTAAAGATCGGGAGCAGCAGGACCAGCTTCCCATCATGTGACAGTGGTCACCTGATCACCAATCCTTCAATTGGGCGATCAGAACTGTTTAACCTCTTGGTGCTGGCCAAACGCAAATGTGCGCCCTCCAAGCATCTGGGTCTACACGCCGAGCGGCCGCACATTTGCATTCTATTTTAAAAAAACGTGCTGAGAGCCTCCCAGTATACATGTCCAGTACTCACAGAAAGGTCCCGATCTCCTCTTTCGATCAGGACCTTTCCTGAGCATGTCATGGCAGTCACATGACCCTAAACCCCTTGAAGGGCCGGGAGGCGCCGACGCCAAGGGGTTAAGGACCACCCGCCCACAATGTACTGCGGCCAGTACAGGCACAGCAACCTACCTGTACATCGGTGGGCTCTCCTGAGTTCAGGGTGAACGTGCACACTTGCGCCCAATGACTACCGCTGTGATTAGACATGCTGGATTTTGCCAGCAGGTGGTTGATTTGTGGCCGGGACCTGCTGATAGGCTGTGTCCAATCACAGCCCAGAGCCTGTGTTGACAATCAAGACAGCTCTGTACAGAGGGAACGATCTCTTTGTTTCTTCTCCCTGCAAAGCACAAGCAGCTGCATCCAAGCCTTACATCACCAAGTGCCATGCAAAGCGTCGGATGCAGTGGTGTAAAGCACGCCGCCACTGGACTCTAAGCAGTGGAGACGTGTGCTCTGGAGTGACCAGTCACGCTTCTTTGGCAATCCAATGGATGTGTCTGGGTTTGGCGGTTGCCAGGAGAACAGTACTTGCCCAACTGCCAAGTGTAAAGTTTGGTGGAGGGGGGATTATGGTGTGGGGTTGTTTTTCGGGGGTTGGGCTTGGACCCCTACTTCCAGTGAAGGGAACTCTTAAGGTGTCAGCATACCAAGACATTTTGGACAATTTCATGCTCCCAACTTTGAGGGAACAGTTTGGGGATGGCCCCTTCCTGTTCCACCATGACTAATTACCAGTGCACAAGGCAAGGTCCATAAAGACATGGAGGAGCCAGTTTGGGGTGGAGGAACTTGACTGGCCTGCACAGAGTCCTGACCTCAACCTGATAGAACACCTTTGGGATGAATTAGAGTGGAGACTGTGAGCCAGACCTCCTCCCCCGACATCAGTGCCTGACCTCACAAATGTGCTTCTGGAAGAATGGTCCAACCTTCCCATAGACACCCTCCTAAACCTTGTGGACGGCCTTCCCAGAAGAGTTGAAGCTGTTATAGCTGCAAAGGGCGGGGCCAACTCAATATGGAACCCTACGGACTGAGACTGGGGGGCCATTAAAGTTCATGTGCGTGTAAAGGCCGGCCGACCGACCAATACTTTTGGCAATATAATGTATGTGAACCCAGGCTTAGTAAACATTGTTAGGTACACAGTTAACCACCTGATTGCCTCTAAATGTTAGCCCCTTCCCAGCCAGTACAGTGACAGTGTATATTATTAGCACTGATCACTGTATTAGTGTCACTGAGCATGTCAGTATCAGTTAGTCAGTCCCCCTCCCCCAGCATCAGTTAACGTCAGATTCCCCACCGCACTATCATAGTCTCTCTATAAGTCACTGATCGCCACCATTACTAGTATTAAAAAAAAACAAAAAACTAAAAATTCCAGTATCTATACTATAGTTTGTAGACACTATAACTTTCACGCAAATATACACTTACTAGGATTTTTTTAATACAAAAGACATGTAGCAGAATACATTTTGCCCTAAATTTATGAAGAAATTTTATTTTTTACACTTTTTTGATTGGATATGTTTTATAGCAAAAAGTAGAAAATACTGGGGGGGGGGTTTCAAAATGTTTGGTATTTTTTCGTTTATATAATAAGAAATAAAAAGACCAGTGGTGATCCAACACCACCAAAAGAAAGCTCTATTTGTGTGAAAAATGTATACATTTCATTTGTGTAAGAAAGAGAATTGTTTTTCAAAAGAACAATCTCTCCATCAGAATGCATCAGTTACACAGATGAGACAAACCATTTAACACTAGCAGGGGGTGCTTACAATGATCAGCTTTCATTTATGTAAAGCCATTATCCCAGAATAAAGAAAAAAACTGCTGTAACTGTTTATAAAGTATTAGCTGGAGTTTGGCTTTAAATTGTTAGTGTCATGAAATCTGCTAGTACATCCAACACTCCCCTCCCCCCAGACTGACAATGATGCTGTCCTAAGGTGCCCCCTGTGCTCCTTCATCCAGAGTTGGTGCACTCTAATATAGGAAGGATGTTACTGGCCAGATCACTAGGTGAAAAATGACCAAGTCCTCTTACACAGTGCAGCTTAATAAAGCTCAGTACAGTGTTTTTTTACTGATATAAAATGCAGGCCATTGTTTACAATGTGCCTGTACACACAGACGCATAAATAAGCGCTGCGTCTTCTTGAGTTAAAAAAAAAAGAAGAAAAAAATCTGTGTTCCCGGTCAGTATTTTGCACCAGTACACGCATATGCACACAAATAAGTGCACATGTGTATATGAACATACATTAACCACTTCCCGTCCAGCCCATGTACATAAATGGCCCGGATGGGAGCAGTGCAGGAGCTGGTGGCTGTTTGTAAACGGTCCACACATTCACTGCCTGTGCGCGCTCCCTGGGAACGTGCTGCACCGCGATCCGGTGCCCGCTGTGTCCAGACACCGATCACTGTACGGGACCTCTGTGTGAGGTCCCGATTCATGTGATCACAGATTGGCCAATCACAGGAACAGTAGTAAGCAAGATGTCACTTCCTAATATCATTGCTTACTACGTGTGAAATCTGTGAATGATCACAGAGGTCACATGGTACAAGGCTATTCACAACAGGCTTGTACCATGTAATCTTCTTATAGCCTAGGCCATCTTTATGTGGAGCAACAATTCTTTTTTTCAGATCCTCAGAGAGTTCTTTGCCATGAGGTGCCATGTTGAACTTCCAGTGACCAGTATAAGAGAGTGAGAGCTATAACACTAAATGTAACACACCTGCTCCCCATTCACACCTGAGACCTTGTAACACTAATGAGTCACATGACACTGGGGAGGGAAAATGGCTAATTGGGCCCAATTTGGACCTTGTCACTTAGGGGTGGACTCATTTTTGTTGTCAGCGGTTTAGACATTAATGGCTGTGTGTTGAGTTATTCTGAAGGTACAGCAAATTTACATGTTATACAAGCTGTACACTGACTACGTCACATTGTAGCAAAGTGTCATTTCTTCAGCGTTGTCACATGAAAAGATGGAATAAAATATTTACAAAAAAATGTGAGGGGTGGACTCACTTCTGGGAGATACTGTAAAACATCAATGGTGTCAGTGGGAACGTATCTGAGAGGCGAAAGTGGCTGATTGCTGAGGGAACCTCTAGTAACCTCTGGAGGAAGCTTGGTTGATTATGGGGTGTTAGATGCAGATTTGTTTATTGCTCCATGGCCCAGTAGTTTAAAGTGGAACTTCACTGCATCTGAGCACTACCAACCGTAATTGTGATTTTGTTAATTTTTAAAGTGTTACTAAACCCAGGACCCTGCATTCACTATATCTGGTCTCCCAGGACCCTGCATTCACTATATCTGGTCTCCCAGGACCCTGCATTCACTATATCTGGTCTCCCCGGACCCTGCATTCACTATATCTGGTCTCCCAGGACCCTGCATTCACTATATCTGGTCTCCCCGGACCCTGCATTCACTATATCTGGTCTCCCAGGACCCTGCATTCACTATGTCCGGTCTCCCCGGACCCTGCATTCACTATATCCGGTCTCCCCGGACCCTGCATTCACTATATTTGGTCTCCCAGGACCCTGCATTCACTATATCTGATCTCCCAGGACCCTGCATTCACTATATCTGGTCTCCCCGGACCCTGCATTCACTATATCTGGTCTCCCCGGACCCTGCATTCACAATATCTGGTCTCCCCGGACCCTGCATTCACTATATCTGGTCTCCCAGGACCCTGCATTCACTATATCTGGTCTCCTCGGACCCTGCATTCACTATATCTGGTCTCCCCGCCCCCTGCATTCACTATATCTGGTTTCCCCAGACCCTGCATTCACTATATCTGGTCTCCCCGGACCCTGCATTCACTATATCTGGTCTCCCAGGACCCTGCATTCACTATATCCGTTCTCCCCAGACCCTGCACTCACTATATCTGGTCTCCCCAGACCCTGCATTCACTATATCTGGTCTCCCCGGACCCTGCATTCACTATATCTGGTCTCCCAGGACCCTGCATTCACTATATCTGGTCTCCCTGGACCCTGCATTCACTATATCTGGTCTCCACGGACCCTGCATTCACTATATCTGGTCTCCCCGGACCCTACATTCATTATATCCTCTCTCTCTGGACCCTGCATTCACTATATCTGGTCTCCCCGGACCCTGCATTCACTATATCCGCTCTCCCCAGACCCTGCATTCACTATATCTGGTCTCCCTGGACCCTGAATTCACTATATCTGGTCTCCCACAGTACACAGAACATGGAAGTGCAATTATTTTAGTAAATATAAATTGCTAAATACCTTTTCCCATCAGCAGTTAGAGCAGTCTTGTGACTGCTATCAGTGTCCAACAGAGCACTGGTTAAAACTTGCAGGAGGAGTTTTCTTTCTGCTCTAGGAGGATGCAGAACCAATGACCTCTTTCATGACAGTGCTGATTGGTCCTGTGCTGATGACATGCACTCTCCCGAGAAAAAAAAATAAACCTCTCTAGCAATACACACCAAACTGAGCATGTGCAGTGTCTCCACACGATATGTCTTATCAGGAGATAGTACACATATTTATTTATGATTATTTTTATTTACCTGTGCATTTATTTTACATTTATTTATTAATTTATTATTATTATCACCCTAACAATAAATAAATAATAAGAAAATAATAAATAAAATACTAGTCCCAACCCAAACCCCTAATCCTAACCCTAACCTTAATTCTAACTCCTTACCCTAATATCAATAAAAAAAGAAAAAGAAAGAAAAGCTGATGGCAAAGCTGAAGCAGACAAACCTAGCAACAAATGATGCGACAGATGATATTTTTGTTTGTTGGCTAAAAAAAAAATGCCAAAGCTCAAACATGGCTAAAAATGCTGTATAAATGTGCAAATATCACGGTAAAATATGCGCCACAAAAAAAGCTACGCTCAGATGTGAATGGAGCCTAATGCAGGCAATAGATGGGTCGAAAATCGGCCGATTTTTCAGCCGAAAAAAAAATCGGCCGATTTTCACACTGTTAGCCGTTTTATGGGATTTTGGCACATTTTTTTTTATCGGTGAAGTTGGAAAAAAATTGGCCGATTTTGCCGATCGCCCGATTTTGCTGGCAATGATGGGCAAATCGGCCAATCTTTTTACCAATAAAAAATCTGCGCATGAGCAGTGACCTGCAAGAGGAAGAAAAAGAAGAAGAAGAAAAAGAAGAAGAATTCCAGCCCGCTATTATATTTGACATGAAAAAGTCTTGCGGTTGCAACAATGTATCTATTTGTATCCAAATAAAACCATCTGTATCTGAAATGGATACAAATAGATACATTGCTGCAACCGCAAGACTTTTTCATGTCAAATATAATAGTGGAGCTGTCTGCAGGGACAGAAGTAATTAAATGCCGGCCATCGGACGATTTTTTTTTTACTGTTGGTGGTAACGTCGACCTATTGAACGACTGATTTTTTTTTGTTGTTTTTTTTAACCTCCTCGGTGGTATAATTATTTCATATTTTTGGTGCTGAAAGCGGTACCATTATTTTGCATGGAAATATGTAGTTTTTTTATTGTAGGCTGTAATTTTTAGGAATAACTCACTGAAATCTGTCCGAACAAGAGTCTAAATCATACATTTAATTCAATAATATAATCAAACCAAAAACACTGAAATTTGAAATATAGCGCCAAGTTCGCACATCGCTGAGCAAAGTCGCAAAATCGTTTTCAGTGTCTGATGACGAATTTCCCCCACGAATCATTATCACTCAATTCTGCAAGTGGTTCTGATTTACTATCGCTGTTCTCTAGCTGATCTAAACCCGCTTTTGACCTAAAGGGACGCTTTTTGGACGCCATGGACGTTTCTCAGTTTCCAGGCAGAAAGAACAGTAAAAATGCAGGCAGGGCACAGGACAAAGCACTCGGGACAAAATGTATGTGAAATGGGTTGATACAGGAATGTTTTACTATGTGATTTTAATAATTTAGTGAATGTCACTTTTTGTCATTTTCAAATTTCCCGCCGTTCCGTCCCCCCGTACATCCGGACACTAGCAGGGGACGGAACCCAGAAGACAGATGCCGGCATCGGCCGGAGGACATTACAGGGGATACTGCAGTAGGGACATCGCGGGAGCAAAGGACAAGGTAAGAGAAGAACAGATCCCGGAGCAACGCTGCATGATATTCCCGAGTGTAGCTCGGGGTTACCGCTTGTGGTACTTAAACTTTACCCCGAGCTACACTCGGGAATACCGCCAGGGAGGCTACTGAGTAACTCACACCTAATTATCTCAACACATACTGCTGTCTCTGCTTCTACTCTCTGTATTTCTCTGAAACTGTCTGAAATAGTTAATAATTTACCACTTTTCAGTGCATTCTGGGCATTTGGGAGGTTCTCTTGTGCTTATCTTTAAAAAACGTTTCTAAACACAAATGCGCATAAACGCATTATCAAAACGCGGCTAAACAGATGTTTTTTAACCTACGTTTTCCAGCAGTCAGTTTCAATCATTCAGAAATGTCCCGTGTACTTGGGGCCTTAGACTGTGATTGGTAAACAGGTCAGGAAAGAAATGGAAAGAAGTATTTGGACGGGTAATTTATTAGAGAGGGAGGGATAAGGAAGGATGGAAGGAGGGGTAAAAAAGTTAGTTGGATTGTTTGAGTTTAGATAATTGTATATTGCTGACTTATGTATTGAAATAAAATGTAATAAAAGATATTAAAAAAAAAAAAAAAAATGAAACCTTTTTTTCTTTAGTTTTGTATCATGTGATGAGTCATCTACGTTTTCCTTTCTGTATCTAGAAAAGTTAACCTGAGGATAAATATCACTAGGAATAAAAGAGAGAAAATTTCAGTTGTCACCAGAACAGGAACAGAAGGGGAATTTTCCGATAGTGACACTGTTTAAGCGTTGACATGACTCACTTATAGGCAGATGTATCCATGAGCAGATGTAGTGCTCACCCCCTAAAGGGCCCGCTGATTTGGTCCTAAGGTTCTTTCCAGATTAGTGCAGGGGCAGCCAGGCAAACAGCAACAGTCACTCCAATTGGCTCAATGAACAGTCTAGAGGTATTTACTGTTTTTGGGGTAACTTGGGTAGGTATAGGGAACTGGATGGGGTACTCCAGAACTATGAATGAACAGGAGGACACGCTTACTATAGCTGTACTACAGGAACGAATGTCTTCTTCCAAACTTTTTTTTTTTAACCTCCTCGGTGGTATAATTATTTCATATTTTTGGTGCTGAAAGCGGTACCATTATTTTGCATGGAAATATGTAGTTTTTTTATTGTAGGCTGTAATTTTTAGGAATAACTCACTGAAATCTGTCCGAACAAGAGTCTAAATCATACATTTAATTCAATAATATAATCAAACCAAAAACACTGAAATTTGAAATATAGCGCCAAGTTCGCACATCGCTGAGCAAAGTCGCAAAATCGTTTTCAGTGTCTGATGACGAATTTCCCCCACGAATCATTATCACTCAATTCTGCAAGTGGTTCTGATTTACTATCGCTGTTCTCTAGCTGATCTAAACCCGCTTTTGACCTAAAGGGATGCTTTTTGGACGCCATGGACGTTTCTCAGTTTCCAGGCAGAAAGAACAGTCAAAATGCAGACAGGGCACAGGACAAAGCACTCGGGACAAAATGTATGTGAAATGGGTTGAAACAGCAATGTTTTACTATGTAAAATCGTTTTGAAAAAAAATGACATTTTTTAAAATTTTCAAATCTCCCGCCGCCGGCGCCGCCCGTACGTCCCGACGTCACAGGGACCGGAACACAGGAGGCGGATGCCGGCATCGTCCGGAGGAGATGGCCGGGGACGCTGCAGGGGACACATCGCGGGAGACAAGGACAAGGTAAGCTCTGCAGGGACTCCCTATGCAGCTCCGCATGGTAAGCCCGAGTGTAGCTCGTGGTTACCGCTTTTGGTACTGACATTTTACCCCGAGCTACACTCGGGAATACCGCTAGGGAGGTTAAAAACAGCCAGTTTTCGATCCGTCTATGGCCTGCATAAGAGCTGGCAATTACAAGTTGTAGAGACACAAAGGCCGCACTGGCAGCTCGGAACGTTGATATAGATAGGGCATAGGGAAAGTGGTGGAGGCAGACCCTGCTAGTGCTGCTTGTCTCACGGGTTACCAGCACTCAGCACATTGGATGGTTGGGGAGATCTAGCATGTGTAGTCTGATACAACTGAACAGAAGGTTCTCCTTAAATGATATTTGAGCTATTACTAAAGACTGTTAGATTGTCCGCACATCACTACTAGAAATCATCCTCGGCACAACATCTCCGCCTGTGTGATCTCTCTGCTGGCAGTAATACAATGCTGGGGGGGGGCAGCGTGTGCTCTGTGCTCCCCTAGAGTCTATTGTGTTCTTTGTCTCCAGGCATTTTCCATTCAGATGGGCTTCTGTCACCTCTCTGCCCTTTGTTGTATCTGCAATGCCTGCACTGTTCACACTGTGTCCTTCTCAGCCAGACTGGTACAATTATGTATATTTATGTCTTTTTCATCCCAATGTCTCCCCTGGCAGTCTGAGTGTGTCTGCTCTTGCATGACAGTAAGACTATGTTTACAATTGCAGTTGGGGGGGAGGTAAAAACATGCAACCAGGCTGAGCTGCTCCTTACGCTACAAAGGTAGCAGATAGTAGCCGTGATGCTTCACATTGTGGTGCTGCAAAGATTATCCTCCCCATTGCAATACTGTCGGTCAAATGAGACCAGGGGCAAACTGACAACTCATGGGGCCCCTGGGCAATAGGGGATCATGGGGCCCCTGTGTCCTTGCCCAAACTCAAAAAAGCCTATGAAAAAGGTAACAGGGGCATCTCATGGGGCCTCCTACTGACCCCGGGCCCTCGGGCAGTGCCCGAGTTTCCAAATGGTCAGTCCACCCTTGAACGAGACCCTTTTATTGTACTGCCTATCCAATGCACAGCGGATCGCTATTCAGAGGGCAAAGATCATTTACCCTCTTGCCTACCGGGCACTTATACCCCCTCCCTGCCCAGGCCATTTTTCAGCTTTCAGCGCTGTCACACTTTGAATGACAATTGCGCGGTCATGCAACGTTGTAACCATATGAATTTTTTATTCTTTTTTTTTCACACAAAAAGAGCTTTCTTTTGGTGGTATTTAATCACCTCTGGGTATTTTATTTTTTGCGCTATAAACAAAAAAAGAGCAAAAATTTTGAAAAAAAAATGTTTTTCTTTGTGTCTATTATAAAATTTTGCAAACAGGTAATTTTCCTCCATTACTGATGTGCGTTGATGAGGCTGTACTGATAGGCAGCACTGATGGGCACTGATAAGCAGCACTGATGGGCACGGATAGGCGGCACTGATGAGCTGGCACTGATGATGCGGCACTGATGGGCGGCACTGATGGGCAGCACTGATGGGTGGCACTGCTGGACACAGGTGGTTGGCACTGCTGAGTGGCACAGGTGGGTGGCACTGCTGAGTGGCACAGGTGGGTGGCACTGACAGAGGTGGGTGGCACTGATGGAAGTGGGTGGCACTGATGGGCACATGTGGATGGCATTGCTGGGTACAGGTGGGTGACACTGCTGGGCACTGATCATCAGTGCCAGGACTCAGTGATCGTCGGTGGACCTGACAGGGGAGAGGTCTGTATGTAAACAACACAGATCTCTCCCCTGTCAGCATGAACAGGCTGCTTTGTATTGCTCTGCATGGCAGAACAATACAAAGCAGCATGTCTACCTAGTAAATCACACACAGCACACTATGCAAAACATAAACAGCACACAGTTAACCCTTTGATCTCCCCAGATGTTAACCACTTCCTGCCCAGTGTCATTAGTCCAGTGTCAGTGCTTTTTATTAGTACTGATCACTGTATTAGTGTCACTGGGGATATCAGTGACAGTCAGTTTCCCCCCAGTGTCAGAATACCCGCCGCAGTCCTGCCGTCCTGCTATAAGTCGCTGATCGCCACCATTACTAGTAAAACAAATAAACACATAAATACAAATTCCAGTATATACACCACCATTTGTAGACGCTATAACTTTCACATAAACCAAGTCATTTACATGTGTTGTGATGTTTTTTAGCAAAGACATGTCGCAGAATACATTTTTGCCTAAATTTATGAAGAAATTAATTTTTTTTTTATTTTTTACTGGACGTGTTTAAAAGCAAAAAGTCAAAAATATGGGACAGCACAGTGGCTAAATGGTTAGCGCTTCCACCTGGCAGTACTAGGGTCATTGGATCAAATCCCAGCCACAGCACCTCCTGTCTGGAGTTTGCATGTTCTCCCTGTGCCTGCATGGGTTTCCTCCAGGTACTCCATTTTCCTCCCACACTCCAATGACATGCTGGTAGGTTAATTGGATCCTGTCTAAATTGGCCCTACTATGTGTATGTATGAACATAAGTTAGCGACCTTAGATTGTACACCCCTTGAGGGTTAGGGACTGATGTGAATGTACAAAAATATATATATGTAAAGTGCTGCATAAATTGACAGCACTATATAAGTACCTGAAATAAATAATATATATATTTTTTCAAAATTGTCGTTTTTTTTTGTTAATAGCACAAAAAAATAAAAACTGCAGAGGTGATGAAATACCACTGAAGAAAGCTCTATTTGTGGTAAAAAAGGACATAAAGTTCATTTATTTACATTGTTGCATGACCGTGCAATTGTCAGTTAAAGTAACATGACCCCGCAATTGACAGTTAATGTTGCATGACCACGCAATTGTCAGTTAAAGTAACGCAGTACCGTATCACAACAAATGGCCTGGTCAGGAAGGGGGGTAAATCCTCTGGAGGGCAAGTGGTTAAAAGGGGGGGGGGTGTTGGTAAGACTTGCAAGAGGAGTACCGTGCATGCAACACTTAGCGAATCCCATAAAGTCTTCTTGGGTTCATTTACCAACCTCCATGGCCCTTCTACCCTGAATTGTATACAATACATCTATAGAAAGAAAGAAAAACAAAATTTAATGCGTACTCCCATCCATCCATCCATCCAATGGTGTGCATGTACTTTATGATGATATAAAATCTTACATAATGTTTAACATGTTAAAGTGGTATTAAAGCCCAAACCAAAAAGAAGAAAGCCTAAAAAGGAAGCTAATGCAGCCATCACATCTAAGAATTGGTAAGCTGCAATATAATAAATGTTTGATTTTGAGTTTAACACTGCTTTAACCTCCCTGGCCGTATGATTATTGCAGATTTTTGGTGCTGAAAGCGGTACATTTTTTTGCATGGAAATATGTATTTTTTTTATTGTAGGCCTGTAATTTTTAGGCATAACTCACTGAAATCTGTCCGAACAAGAGTCTAGTAAACATCCCGGGTATGATAAAATTTGAAACATGAAATCATAAGTTATTTAATAAATAATTATAAAAAATAATATAATAATAAATTTAATTCAATAATATAATCAAACCAAAAATGCTGAAATTTGATATATAGAGCGCCAAGTTCGCACATCGCTGAGCAAAGTCGCAGAACCGTTTTCAGTGTCTGATGACGAATTTCCCCCACGAATCATTATCACTCAATTCTGCAAGTGGTTCTGATTTACTATCACTGTTCTCTAGCTGATCTAAACCGCTTTTGACCTAAAGGGACGCTTTTTGGACGCCATGGACTTTTCTCAGTTTCCAGGCAGAAAGAACAGTAAAAATGCAGGCAGGGCGCCGGACAAAGCACTCGGGACAAAATGTATGTGAAATGGTTTGATACAGGAATGTTTTACTATGTAATATTCGTTTACAAAAAAATGATATTTTTTTAAATTTTTAAATTTGCCACCGGTTACGGCCGCTGTATGTCCTGACATCACAGGGACCGGAAAACGGAAGTCGGATGCTGGCATCGGCCGGAGGAGATGGCCGGGGACGCTGCGGGGGACGCATTGCGGAAACTAAGGACAAGGTAAGCGCTGCAGGGACTCACTGAGCAACACCGCATGGTAATCCCGAGTGTAGCTCGGGGTTACCGCTTGTGGTACTGAAACCTTACCCCGAGCTACACTCGAGAATACCGCCAGGGAGGTTAATACATAAGTCCTCCTGCACACGGGGCATTTTGATAACGATGGTAACGTTAGCTGTTTAAAGTCACATTAAAAACGTGAGTTTTTCTGATTTTTTTCTTTAGCGTTTTTGCATTCGCGGTTAGCAGTGTTTTCCTGAGTTTAGCCGCGTTTTCCCACATGTAGTGGCGTTTTTCTGCATTTAGTGAAGTTTTCCCACGTTTAGCGGCGTTTCTCCGCGTTTTCGTTTTTAGAGGTTTTTGTTAACCACAGTTTTTCAGCGTTGGAGCATTTTTACAGCTAAAAAAATCCTCTAGCAACCCACTAGTCCTGGGTTTTTATTTCCAGCCAAAAACCGTTGATTCCAGTCTATGTGTGCATGGGCACATAGGATAACATGTTGGGGAGTTTACTGGCTGTACAAAGAAACATCAAAAGCCAAAAACAGCTGCTGTAAAAATGTCCCGTGTGCATGAGGGCTTAAGCAGGCCATAGACGTGGGGAAAAGCGGACTTTTTTTAAAAAAAAGTCGTAATCGGTCGTTCAGACGGCCGACGTTGCCACTAATTAAAAAAAAAAGTCGGCGGGTTTTAGTCCCGTCTACGGCCGTCAATTAATATAATAGCGGTGTCCCTGCATAGAGACCCGCTATTATATTTGACAGAAGAAATAGATTATGCAGAAGAAGAAGAAGAAGAAGAAGAAGAAGAAGAAGAAGAAGAAGAGAAACAACATTGTATCTATTTGTACTTGAATAGAAACATCTGTATCCCAAATGCATACAAATAGATACAATGTTGCAACTTTTTTTCTTCTCCGTCTTCTTCTGCAAAATCTATTTTATCTTCTCCTTTTCTTCTATTCTTTTTGATATCCTATTTCTTCTTCTCCTGCAAAATCTATTTCTTCTATTTATTCTTTTTCTTCATAGTCAATTTATTGTCAAATCAACCAGAAGAACGGCCGATTTGACCATAAATTACCGCAAAAATCAACCGATCTAACAAATCCTCCCAGGATTTTCTATCTAGTCGGTGATTGTTGGTAATCACTGGGTGCCGGCGGGTAATCACCGGCTGGGACCCAGTGACTGACATCTGCGGCTGCGAATGGCGGCGTGGGTAGGGCGTGCAAGCGGCCCTCATGAGCCCCCTACCCGGCAATGCAAATGCATTAGTGGTGTTCCTGCATAGAGACCCGCTATTATATTTGACAGAAGAAATAGATTATGCAGAAGAAGAAGAGAAACAACATTGTATCTATTTGTACTTGAATAGAAACATCTGTATCCCAAATGCATACAAATAGATACAATGTTGCAACTGTTTTTCTTCTCTGTCTTCTTCTGCAAAATCTATTTTATCTTCTCCTTTTCTTCTATTCTTCGTCTTGATATTTTATTTCTTCGTCTCCTGCAAAATCTATTTCTTCTATTTCTTCTTTTTCTTCATAGTCAATTTATTGCCAAATCAGCCAGAAGAACGCCCGATTTGACCATAAATTACAGCGAAAATCTGCCAATCTAACAAATCGTCCCAGGATTTTCCAACTTGGCCGATTTTCAAAATCTCTTAAAATTAAGAAAAATGGCCAACATTTTTCCCCATTAACGGTACGAATATCGGATGATTTTTTTATCGGCCGATAATTCGGCAAGAAAATCGGAAATCTATGGCCGCCTTAAGTCTGCAGGTTTCCTGTACACAACGGCTTGTAATCCATCCTTGTTCAGGCACTTCCTGTTACGGAATGAAGACACTCTTTATCTTTCACTTTCTGCTGACTTTTATCTTTATCTTTCTAGTGCGAAGATCATCTTCAAGGTAAACACACAGTGTGGATTTTTGGCACTAATTTTTGAAGTTTACACATTTCTGTGAGAGTTTTTGATATAGTTTGGTGATTTAAGGTAATACACTATGTAGTGTTTCCTTTGAGGTCATTTTTATCGTTTACGATGCAGTGGAGGGGCTCAGCACCAAGGAAAGTGACAAGCTGGATTTTTGGACACTTTATTGATTGGTGACTTTATTATTTGACTTACAATTATGAGTGACTTCACACGTTTACTTGAAGATGACGTTTATTTTTTTGGACTGCATTGTGTGTTTAGGTTTGGGAATTGAGGTTTAGAATTTCTGTTATAGTAGGTTTTTTACATATTAGTTTTTTGATATAACAATTTGCACTTTCATGGGTGAGAGTGATTTCTCTAGTATGTGAAGGGTTATATTAATTTTTGTGGAAGGTGACACCGTAATTTATATATATACACGGTGCGGATTGTCCCTCTTGACCGTTACTTTGCAATTGTGAACTTGAAAGCTTTCAATAACCGGAATTTATATATAACAAAGTGTTTCTAAACCCAAGAACGTAACGATCCTTGGATGTGGTGGCTGCATTAGTTTTCCTTTTTCAGGCTTTTTTTCCCTTTTGTGTTCACTTAGTCATTCTGCCAGTAACACACTTCCTGTCCAGTGACACTCTATGGAGGAGCCGTATGGTCACCGTAGGAAGCTTGCAGAGTATCTCACTGTATAGAAATTAGCATGTTAATATTTGAACTACCCTTCTATATTTTGATGTATGTCATTGAAATCTAGTTCCACCTTTTGAAAGAGTTGTTTTTTGACCTTGGCATAAGGAACAATAATAGGTCCAATGCCAGGACAGCTGTCTTCTAACCTTGATACGAGGGAGTCTAATCAAGACAAGAAGAGCTAGCTAGTGTTCCTCTTTATTTCTGGGGAGCCTGTAAATCCAGTAGGTCCTGGGATTGTGCCTAACAAGAACACATCTGCAGTGACATCCCTGGATCCGTGATACAGTTTCTCCTGGAACCGATGACATCTAGTGGTCACCCTACAGACAACACCCACCTGATCCATCAACACAGTGGCTGGACACAGCTTCCATCCGGACAGATGACATCTAGTGGTCACCCTATAGATGACACCGCCTTGCTCCAGTGATACAGTGGCTGAGTACCAGGGACAGGTCTTAAATGTCCCATGCGCTTTAACTTGCGCTATCTGGTCAGTGCATTACTTGGCTTTTCTTTATCATTTCTGATATCTACTATCCCTGGCTCTTCAAGTGTTGGAGACTGTATACGTATTTAGCACATCTGATGAACTGACGCCGTCTTTTTTTGCCGATCCACATTCAAATGGGATCTATCTTATGTGTAATCATTGTTTAAGTTAGCGCTGCACTTTCATATTTTACCAGTGTTCCAGTACAAGTACGGGGTGGCATTATGATCTGATTTTTGATGATAATTCACGGTAACACATATGGTTCTATTCTCCAAATATAAAAAGGCCTGACAGCTCATATTCTTTGAGTTTGCCTGAATTGTTTGTTCTTGGCTCACCAAATAAATCTATTTTAGACATGTGCAGAACGAAAAAATTCATTATTTAAATAATTTCTTTTAGTTTAACCACTTGACCTCCTGAGGATTTACCCCCCTTAATGACCAGGCCTCTTTTTGCTACTCGGCGCTGCACTAATTCAACTGATAATTGCTCAGTCATGCAATGCTGCACCCAAACGAAATTTACGCCCTTTTTTTCACACAAATAGAGCTTTCTTTCGGCAGTATTTGATCATCTGTGCGCTTTTTATTTTTCACGCTATAAACAAAAAAAGGCCAAAAAGTTTGAAGAAAAACAATATTTTTTATTTTCAGCTATAAAAAATATATAGTAAACTCAAAGTTGGTTATAAATTTAAGCCAAAATGTATTCTGCTCCATGTTTTTGGTAAAAAAAATCCCAATAAGTGTATATTGATTGCTTTGTGTGGAAGTTATAGCGTCTACAAACTATGGTATAGATACTTCAATTTACGCCATTTTTTTGCTATACAGCGCTGCGCTAGTTTAACGGACAATTGCGCGGTCATGCAATATGGTACATAAATGAAATTTACATCCTTTTTTTCCCACAAATTGAGCTTTCTTTTGGTGGTATTTGATCGCCTGTGTGGTTTTTATTTTTTGCGCTATAAAAAAAAAAGGCTGACAATTTTGAGGAAAAAAAACAATATTTTGGACTTTTTGCTATAAAACATGTCCAGTAAAAAAAAAATGCAAAAATCAAATTTAGTCATAAATTTCTGCCAAAATGCATTCTGCGACATGTCTTTGCTAAAAAAAATCCCAATACGTGTAAATTAATTGGTTTACGTGAAAGTTATAGCGTTTACAAATGGCGGGAAAGATACTGGGATTTTTAGGGTTTTTTTTATTCTAATAATGGCGGCGATCAGCGAATTATGGCGGCGATCAGGGACTTATGGCAGCGACCAGCGACTTATGGCGGGACTGCGGCGGACATTTTGACATTGGGGGGTACTGACTTGGGGTCACTGACATCCCCAAAAACACTAATACAATGATCAGTGCAAAAAAAACAAAAAAACTGACACTGTACTAATGGCAATGGGGAGGAGGGGGTTAACTTTATTTAGCAGGGAAGGGTTATAGGAGTGAGGGGAGTGTTTTACTAGGGGGCGGGGGGGGTGTACTGGGCGGGACAAGGCTGATCGAGAAAGAGAAACTGTTCTTTCTCGATCAGCTCATCCTCGAGCTGACAGGGAAGTGACAGACAGCACAGCTACTGCAGCTGTGCTCTCTGTCACTGTTTGCCGCCGATCGCCAAGACATAGCCGCTAAGGAGCGGCTGTGACCCAGCGACTGACATCTGTGGCAGAGAACCGCGGGACAAATAGGGCGGCGGCGCGCCTCGTGCGCGCCCCTATTTGTTTACAAAACACACGTCTTAAAACGTGGTTTTGCCTGTGAGTGCCGCCCTGCCACCGTATATGTACAGTGGCTGGGCGGCATGCGGTTAATTCGTTTTGGGAATTTGTTTCATTTTCGGATTTTATTCTAATCTATTCAAATTCAATTTGTCCGAATTCAGAAAATTCAAATCGGCATTCGAATTCTAATTTATTCTATTTGAAATTTGAATTTCGGAAGATGGTTATATTCATTCTATTTTATTGTTTTTTTTTCTATTCTTTTCTATTCTAATCTTTTCTCTTCTCTTCTTTTCTATTCTATTCAATTCTGCTATTTTCTATTCTAATCTATCAATTTTTAATTCAAATTTAGTCCATTCGAAACTCAAATTTCGGAAGACAGTTATATTCTTTCTTTAAAAAAAAAAAAAAAAATATAAAAAATGTATTTTTTGTATGATCAAAGGGACGTTTTTGTCTAATAACACATTTCTTTCTGGGGATTATTTTAAGATTCACGTTTTTTATATATTATTGTTATAATTTAATCAAGGTGTTATTATCTGGTTATTTTTTATATTTTTTTTTATTGTTCATTGTTTGATTTGATTTGATTTTGATATTTGTAGTATATTGGGAGCACGACATGTAGAGTTTTTTTTTTTTCTTTAATATACACAGTATGAGAATGTGATATTGTCAGTGATCCTTTTTCAACTCTTAGTGGCTCGCTAGTAATTAACACATTTTATTGAATTATATTCTTTCTGTTTGATTCTATTCTATTGTTTATTCTGTTCTTTTCTTTTCTTTTCTGTTCAGATCTATTCTATTTGAATTCTAATTTTTTTCTATTTGAAACTCAAATTCTAATTTATTCTATTCGAAATTCAAATTTTGGAAGTTATTTATATTCTATTTAAATGTATTTTGTTGTTTATTCTGTTCTATTCTATTTTCTAATATATTCTATTCTTTCTATTTGATTCTATTCTATTGTTTGTTCTGTTCTGTTCTATTCTTTTCTATTCTGCGCTAATCTATTCTATTTGAATTCTATTCAAAATTCGAATTTCAGAAGACATTTATATTCTATTTTAAATCTATTCTGTTGTTTATTATATTCTATTCTGTTCTATTATATTCTTTTCTAATATATTCTATCCTTTTAGATTTTATTCTATTCTAATCTATTATATTATTTTATATTGTATTCTATTCTATTTTTCTATTCTACAGTATTCTTTTCTATTCTATTCTTTATTATCTCTTCTATTCTATTTTATTATTTTATGTTCTATTCTATTCTTTTTGTGTTCGAATTCGAGTCGAATTTGAATGTCGTCTGAATTTCTTTTCATTATTTCAGATTATTTCAAGTTATTTTGTTATTCCAGAAATTCTGAGATGTAGAATAACAAATAATTTGTCCGAATTCAAATTCGAAAGGTTAACAAACTGCACATGTCTAATCTGTTTCATAGGAGCTCCTGTCTGGTGTTGATCCTTTGTCTATTCTACTTTAACACTTTACCCTCCCCACATCTCCATAGCATAGGTGGGAGGTGTTCATTAGTACATTGGGAGAGCTGGGAACAATGTAACTGACAAGAATGCAACACAATCATAGAGGTATATTTTTTATTTATTGAAAAGATATAACAAAATGCTTTCAATGGTATATTTAACCACTTGCCCTCCTGAGGATTTACCCCCCTTCCTGACCAGGCCTTTTTTGGTACTCGGCGCTGCACTAATTCAACTGATAATTGCGCGGTCATGCAATGCTGCACCCAAACAAAATTTACGTCTTTTTTTCACACAAATAGAGCTTTCTTTCGGTGGTATTTGATCACCTGTGCGTTTTTATTTTTCACGCTATAAACAAAAAAAAACGAAAATTTTGAAGAAAAATTATATTTTTTACTTTCAGCTATAAAAAATATATAGTAGTATATAAGTGTATATTGATTGCTTTGTGTGAAAGTTATAGCGTCTACAACTATGGTATAGATAATGGAATTTACGCCATTTTTTTGCTATATAGCGCTGCGCTAGTTTAATGGACAATTGTGCGGTCATGCAATACGGTACATAAATGAAATTTATGTCCTTTTTTTCACACAAATAGAGCTTTCTTTTGGTGGTATTTGATCACCTGTGCACTTTTTATTTTTGGCGCTATAAACAAAAAAGTTTTTGAAGAAAATTAAAAAAAAAAAAATATTTTCTCATTTCGGTCATAAAAAATATCCCAAAAAACTAAAATTTCGTCATAAATTTAGGCCAAAATGTATACTGCTACATGTTTTTGGTTAAAAAAACGCCTCTCTGCCGCCTTCACACAACGCTAGTGTGAACATAGCCTTATATATTTTTTGGGGGGAATACTTAGCACTAGTCATTTATATCTTTCAATACAGCGTGGTCACTTTATATGCATTTTATATCATTGTACTTTATATATTTAGTTCTTTATGTGAAGCGCTTCACCAACATTGGTTTTTTACGTTATACATCCTGGGGTAATGGGAATAGGTGGTAGCAGCTTGCATATATTTGGGGTTTTGTTTGTTCATACCAGTGGAGCGCAGGGGGATTATTTTTATAATACTGTGACCAGGATGACATAGTGGTTAAGGTGTTGGACGTAATACAAATATATATTTAACTTTGCCTTGACATACACTTTAAGTTTAAGGCCAGTAATGCCAGGAGCTATGATCGTGGTCCAAACTCAGAAGAAGCATGCAGCCAATGAAGAAACTCTAAACTCCCAACATGCACACTTGTTTTTGGTCTGTCACCCACTAAGTAAGGTAGCAGGACAACAAGTCAGCAGTTCTTCTAATGCCATATTACTCTCATTGGACAGATTTATCACTGCGCAGGTAATTATACAAACATTAATACTTCATTGTCAGTGATCCTCCCATGCATGTAGTTGGTGGTGTGACCAGGATGGCTGAGTGAGTAAGGTGTTAGATTCCTGATCCCTTGGCAGAATGTCCATGTGGGTTCAATTCCCACTCCTAGTAAAAGCATAAGACAGCACCATTGTTTTGAAGTTACAGTATGTTAGAACAGATTGTTTACACGCATCGGCTACTTTATTAGGTACACCTGTTCAATTGCTTGGTAACACAAACTGCTAATCAGGCAATCACATGGCATCTAGACGTGGTGAAGATGACTTGCTGAGGTTCAAACCAAGCATCAGAATGAGGAAGAAAGGGGATTTAAGTGACTTTGAACATGGCATGGTTGTTGGTGCCAGATGGGCTGGTCTGGGTATTTCAAAAACTGGGATTTTCATGCACAACCATCTCTAGGGTTTACAAGGAACGGTCAGAAAAAAAGAAAATATCCAGAGAGTGGCAGTTGTGTGAATGGAAATGCCTTGTTGATGTCAGAGGAGGATGGGCAGACTTGTTTGAGATGATAGAAAGGCAACAGCAACTCAAATAACCACTTGTTACAACCAAGGTATGCAGAATATCATCTCTGAATGCACAACACATCGAACCTTGAAGCAGATGGGCTACAGGGGAAGAAGACCACACCGGTGCCACTGCTGCCAGGCTACAATTCGCACAGACTCACCAAAATTGGACAATAAAAGATTGGAAAAACATTGCCTGGTCTGATGAGTCTGGATTTCAGCTGCAACATTCAGATGGTAGGGTCAGAATTTGGCGTAAACAACATGAAACCATGGATCCATCCTGCCTTGTATCAGCTGTTCAGGCTGGTGGTGGTGTAATGGTGTGGGGGATATTTTGTTGGCACACATTGGGCCCCTTAGTACCAACTGAGCATTGTTTAAATGTCACGGCCTACCTGAGTATTGTAGGTGACCACGTCCATCCCTTTATGACTCCAGTGCCCCCATCTTCTGATGGCTACTTCCAGCAGGATAATGCCCCAACTCCAACTCGGCACTAGCAAGATGTACCCAATAAAGTGGCCGGTGAGTGTAAAGTTCATATTAGTTTATATTACCTTGTGTGTGAGTCCATTTTACAGTTGTGATCTATTGTGGTCACAAGAATTTGGAGTAAACAACATGAAAGCATGGATCCATCCTGCCTTGTATCAACAGTTCATGGATGTGCAGCCAAAGAATCAAGGACGTTCTGAAGGCAAAAAGGGATCCAACCCGGTACTAGCAAGGTATACCTATTAAAGTGGCCAGTGAGTGTATATCACTTTATTTATAATGTATCCCCTAAAAGTGGAAAAATTGACAAATATTTGGGAGTAAGGTCTTGGTCCTGGCTTCGGAAAAGGGACGCAGGGGTGAACCCCAGTGTTGAGGGTGTATGCTTGTGCTTTATCTGAAGTTGAATTTGGGCTGTTGGGAGGCACCAGTGTCCCTAACACAGTAATGGCCAAGTGCTTAAGGCTGTTGGGAGGCACCAGTGTCCCTAACACAGCAATGGCCGAGTGGTTAAGGCTGTTGGGAGGCACCAGTGTCCCTAACACAGTAATGGCCGAGTGGTTAAGGCCGTTGGGAGGCACCAGTGTCCCTAACACAGTAATGGCCGAGTGGTTAAGGCCGTTGGGAGGCACCAATGTCCCTAACACAGTAATGGCCGAGTGGTTAAGGCCGTTGGGAGGCACCAGTGTCCCTAACACAGTAATGGCCGAGTGGTTAAGGCTGTTGGGAGGCACCAGTGTCACTAACACAGTAATGGCCGAGTGGTTAAGGCTGTTGGGAGGCACCAGTGTCCCTAACACAGTAATGGCCGAGTGGTTAAGGCGTTGGACTTAAACTCCACTGGGTGAATTGTTTTCATGTGGAGAGTTTTTGGACCTAATTGCTGCCGGAGGTTGGTATTACTCCTTTTATATTATAACTGGGGACAGTGGGAGTTAATATTGCTGAGGGTTAGTATTGCAAAGGAATGCAATTTCTGAGAATAGTAAAGTTATAATTGTTAGGATATGTTAAGAAAAGAATAACAGCGAGCGCTACACACACAACAATAGCAGCTAGGACACCAAAAAAGCCAACCACAAACCTCCGAATGCAAATAGTAACAAAAAAGGTGCAGCGCTTATATCAAAATAACATACAGACTAATGAAGTAAAAAAAAATGGCAAGGTGTATCGAATAAAATATATACATAAATAAAGTGCAAAGTAATCGTAGCCACACGGTGGTGGTATTAGTGATAGTCCAAAAATTAGAATGTGAGGATCTCATCACATCATAATAAAAAGTGCTTGAATTTTTTATCCAGCAGTGACAGATGATGTGACTTAATAAGTGAAAGGCGCACTCACCAGAAGCGCGCTTTAAACACGCATTTGAGATTAATGGTATCTCATCAGGTCAAGTCAGGTCAACTGCTCCAACATCAGGTCAGGCTCCTAATCACCTCTGAGTCCTTTGGCAGGTATCACAGCATCGAGTCACCTCATATGAATTCAGGATGGCCACCAGCGGTGGCGTGATGTCTGGATGCTGTAGCCCCCCCAACGCATTTCGTGCAAAGCACTTACTCATAGGGTGCAGGCTTACTGTTTTATTAATATTATTTATAGGGGTTATTAGTGCTGCCAGGGGTGGTTCATTGTAACCCAGATGCTGGGTGGGTGTATGTGCACTGTATCAGAAGCTGTTGTTTTGATTGTCATGAGGCAATAGTGTCTCTGTACTGATAAGTTTCCTTCAAAGTTATTGCTGGTGGTTATCTTTGCTGCCCTGACACAGGCTGGGGGGTTATTGATGAGACAATTCTTCTAGAATAGTCCTTCATTGTCACAATGATGCTCCATAAGGTGTAGTAGGTTGACCAGAATGGCTGAGAGGTTAAGGTGTTGGAATTACGAGATGTTATATGATCATCTGTATGGGTTCAAGTCCTGGTAGGAGTACCTAGATAGATTGTACAATATAATGTTGTATCCCAAAAATTGAAATATAGGCAAAATCAGCAAAAATATTGATGTCAAAGCGGGCAGCTTTAAGAAGAAGTTTGATAGGTCTGCCTCTCAGTGCCATCCCTTTGTATTTCATCCTAACACTGAGAAGCAGACATCAACAAACGTCTTGAAAATGGCTAAGTTTACCTTGTGAGCCCAAATTTTTGTGATTTTGATAGATTTACTGTGACCCGATGGCAGCTGCAGGCTCAGCAATGTAAATAATCGTTTGGTTTGGGGTTTGGGGTTGCTGATCTGTGCTGTAGTTGGACACAGCAGGATTTTGTCCCGGCCCAGCCCATGGTTTATGGCTGAGACCTGCTGATCTGACTTTAGCACTTGTTATGTTTCAAGGATATAGATAAAAGTTCACCCATTTATTTTACTGAAGTTTCTAACCTGCAAAGGAGTACCGGAGACTCTCACAAACCATGTGTCCATGCCTACCCCTAACATTACCCTGTGTTGATTGAGGCTAGGTTTACACCTGTGCATGTGCTTCTCCATGCAGTTTTTTATGTGTTTACATGTTTTCAAGTGTTCTTTATGCAGTTTCATGCTTTATGCTTTTTTTTCTAAGAGGAGAAGGCCCATTGAAATCTATGGGACTAAAGGTGGGAATACACGATTAGAAAACCGATCAGTCGTCTGATGACTGAGAGGCATTCATTGGTTGGTCGAAATCATGGCCCACATTAACCAATCTAAAAAAAATCGGCAATACGTAGTGTTGACATCTTCCGTACAAGTGGAAGTGATGCGATGTGCATGTGACCTTGTAGCCACGACCTTCCGGCCAGAACGAGCAATATACACAACAATTACCAGCAATGAGTATAATATCATTTATCCCATGACCTATATACATAAATAGTGATGCATAAAATATAATCTGCACAATTCTGGTTTCATCATCTCATTAGGCCGATCTACTTTTAACATTTGGGTTTTTCGTTCGTGTTTACGAAGATTCCTTGGACATAAACATCCGGGTCATCTTCTGCTTCCGCTCATGCGTGATAGCGCTTGATAGATTTTTTTCATACGACCGTCATACCACCACATAGAAAATCAGTCATTCGTATGCAAAACTACAACATTTTTTACTGTTGTTCAGCAGGATTTTTTTCATTCACAATATCGTTATTGGTTAAAACATCCTGCTCGTCAACGAAGAAAAAATCGTTCGATCAGTGGTTCCGCTAAATTTTTTGTATGATTTTCTTATAATGTGTATGGGGCATTAACCTCCCTGGAGGTATTCCCGAGTGTAGCTCAGGGTAAAGTTTCAGCACCACAAGCGGTAACTCCGAGCTACACTCGGGAATACCATGCAGCGTTGCTCCGGGATCTCTTCTTTACTTACCTTGTCCTGCGCTCCCGCGATGTCCCTCCTGCAGCGACCCTGGCAATGTCCTCTGGGCAAAGCCGGCATCCGTCTTTTGGGTTCCCTTCCCTGCGACGTCGGGACGTACGGGGACGGAACTGGCGGGAAATTTAAAAATGTGAAAAAGTGACATTCACTAAATATAGTAAAAATCACATAGTATAACATTCCTGTATCAACCCATTTCACATACATTTTGTCCCGAGTGCTTTGTCCTGTGCCCTGCCTACATTTTTACTGTTCTTTCTGCCTGGAAACTGAGAAACGTCCATGGCATCCAAAAAGTGTCCCTTTAGGTCAAAAGCGGTTTTAGACCGGCTAGAGAACAGCGATAGTAAATCAGAACCACTTGCAGAATTAAGTGATAATGATTCGTGGGGGAAATTCGTCATCAGACACTGAAAACGATTTTGCGACTTTGCTCAGTGATGTGCGAACTTGGCGCTATATTTCAAATTTCAGTGTTTTTGGTTTTATTATATTATTGAATTAAATTTATTATTATTATATTATTTTTTATGATTATTTAATAAATTATAATTTATGATTTCGTGTTTCAAATTTTATCCTACCCGGGATGTTTACTAGACTCTTGTTCGGACAGATTTCAGTGAGTTATTCCTAAAAATTACAGGCCTACAATAAAAAAACTACATATTTCCATGCAAAAAAATGTACCGCTTTGAGCACAGAAATATGGACATCATCAGACCGCTAGGGAGGTTAAATCGAACCTTCCTGCACCAAACGAAGTGCCAGCAACTCTTCCAAAAACGTACTGCCGGAAAATGCATTCATGTGAACGGGTACCATAGAAAACAATGTAAAATGGATTGTTGTGCATTATTGCGCTTCAGCAAACCTACAAATTGCAAAGGTGTGGACCAAGCCTAACAGAACAACCCATCCCTGCAGGATCAGAGTAAGGAAAACACGAGAGGTGAATTATTGTATGTATCAGGAAGCTATATGCATGTCCTCAGGCACCAAAGAACCATCTAAGACCAGTTTGCTCACTATTCAGCAATTATAAGCAATGCCGCCGGCTGTAATATTACAACAGCTGTATTGTGTAAGACTTGACATGACAAACCCCAATCACCACGTGCTAAAAAAAAAAAAAAAATGAATGGGTTTACAGTTCACTTTGCTATGTAAGAAATATCCAGTACTTGAAGATAGTAGTATGGTATGCAGTGATTATTTGGAGGCTGGTTAGAACTAGTTATCATGAAATCTGCTTGTCTGTATCCACAAAATATGTATTTCAAACCAAACCTTTTTTTGAGCCATTGAAAAAAAGGTTTGGTTTTAAGTACCTATTTAGTGGATGCAGACATATGTGGCTCACATATGGTGGGAGTGTTAAAAAATTCAGGGGAATCTCCTGTATATATTGAATTACATCTTGCCAATACCCCTGAATTTTTTCACACTCCCACCATATGTTAAAAAAATTCAGGGGTATTGGTAAGATATAATTCAATATATACAGGAGATTTTGGGGATAACTATTCAAAAAGATCCGTGGGTGTGTCTATTTTATAGGACAGAGGTGCCAGTGAAACAATACAAAAATCGTTTCTTATATCATCTATTCTGCAAAAGGTCTAATCCCCAAATTTTGGCAGGCACGGGACCCTCCAACACCGAGGGATTGGATAGATAGGACTGAGTATATAAATAAGATGGAGGAGCTATACCATATAGATGAAGATAGAGTGGAAAAAATCAGAAAGGATTGGATTAGGTGGTTTGATTTTAAGACATCCGAAAAATATTTTGAAATAATGGGTGTCCCGGTAGTAGAGCTGGAGAACCAAACTGAATAAATGGATAGTCGTAAAGTGAAAAGTGCATATAGGGCTTAGGGCTCATGTATACTGCAGCTGATAAACCCACATTTAGGAGCTGTTCAGTGTTTTTTTCAGCAGCCCCTGAACTCAGCCTAATGTTCTCCTATGTGTTCATGTACACTTCCTCGTTTACAGTCGTTTACAGGCAGTTGAGTTTACATTAGTTTTTTTGAACGCAACAAACTTGCGTTCAGACGTCGATTTTATCAGCGTTTCAAATGAAAAATGCTTGTAAACGCGGCTAAACGTGTCTAAACGCGGCAAATCGCGTTTGAAACTTTTTTTTTACTTTTCGAGTTCCCAATGCTGTCCAGAGCCTTTTTTCATCATGCAAAATGCATGAAAGAGTTTTCAAAGTGCTCAGATGGACAAAACACTGAACACAGGATGTTCCTACCAAGCTTGTTATACATTGCAATGACCAATTCACACCTCAGACCCCTCCCACCCTTGGAAACAAAAGATATGTTAATGACCATTCACACCTCAAATTCCTCATGAAGACCCCCTGCCAGGTGACCTTAATGACTCCCTCCACCAGACACCTTTCCCACCCTTGGAAACAAAAGAAATGTTAACTTCCCTAGCAGTCTGATTATGTCCATATTTCTGTGCTCAAAGCGGTACATTTTTTTTTGCATGGAAATATGTATTTTTTTTATTGTAGGCCTGTAATTTTTAGGAATAACTCACTGAAATCTGTCCGAACAAGAGTCTAGTAAACATCCCGGGTAGGATAAAACTTGAAACACAAAATCATAAATTATAATTAATAAATAATCATAAAAAATAATAATATAATAATAATTTTAATTCAATAATATAATCAAACCAAAAACACTGAAATTTGAAATATAGCTCCAAGTTCGCACATTGCTGAGCAAAGTCGCAAAATCGTTTTCAGTGTCTGATGAGGAATTTCCCCACGAATCATTATCACTCAATTCTGCAAGTGGTTCTGATTTACTATCGCTGTTCTCTAGCCGGTCTAAAACTGATTTTGACCTAAAGGGATGCTTTTTGGACGCCATGGACATTTCTCAGTTTCCAGGCAGAAAGAACAGTAAAAATGCAGGCAGGGCGCCGGACAAAGCACTCGGGACAAAATGTATGTGAAATGGTTTGATACAGGAATGTTTTACTATGTGATTTTAGTGTATTTAGTGAATGTCACTTTTTGTCATTTTCAAATTTCCCGCCATTCCGTCCCCCGTATGTCCCGACGCTCGCAGGGAACGGAACCCTGAAGACAGATGCGGCATCGGACGGAGGACATTACAGGGGACACTGCAGGAGGGACATCGCGGGAGCGCAGGACAAGGTAAAAGAACAGATCCCGGAGCAGCGCCGCATGGTAAGCCCAAGTGTAGCTCGGGGTTACCGCTTGTGGTACTGAAACTTTACCCCGAGCTACACTCGGGAATACCGCCAGGGAGGTTACTGAGCAACTCACACCTAATTATCTCAACACATACTGCTGTCTCAGCTTCTACTGTGTGTATTTCTCTGAAACAGTCTGAAATAGTTAATAATTTACCACTTTTCAGTGCATTCTGGGCATTTGGGAGGTTCTCTTGTGCTTATCTTTAAAAAACGCTTCTAAACACAAACGCACATAGACGCATTATGAAAACTGTGATTAGTAACCAGGTCAGGAAAGAAATGGAAAGAAGTATTTGGACGGGTAATTTATTAGAGAGGGAGGGATAAGGAAGGATGGAAGGAGGGGTAAAAAAGTTAGTTGGATTGTTTGAGTTTTGATAATTGTATATTGCTGACTTATGTATTGAAATAAAATGTAATAAAAGATATAAAAAAAATAAAACCAAACCTTTTTTTCTTTAGTTTTGCGTCATGTGATGAGTCATCAACGTTTTCCTTTCTGTATCTAGAAAAGTTAACTTGGGGATAAATATCACTAGGAATAAAAGAGAGAAAATTTCAGTTGTCACCAGAACAGGAACAGAGGGGGAATTTTCCGATAGTGACACTGTTTAAACGTTGACATGACTCACTTATAGATGTATCCCCTAAAGGGCCTGCTGATTTGGTCCTAAGGTTCTTCTTTCCAGATTAATGCAGAGGCAGCCAGGCAAACAGCAACAGTCTCTCCTTTCGGCTCAATGAACAGTCTAGGGGTATTTACTTTTTTGGGGTAACTTGAGTAGGTATAGGGAATTGTATGGGGTACTCCAGAACTATGTATGAACAGGAGGACACGCTTACTATAGCTGTACTATAGGAACAAATGTCTTCTTCCAAACTCAGAACAAAATCCTGGCACGAGTCGGTCCCGCACGTTAATATAAACAACGATCATACCAAACAAGTGAGGTATCACCACGAACATCAGAGTGAGAGCAGTAATCCTAGCACTAGACCTCCTATGTAACTGGAAACCTGTAAATGCTTTTAAAGCATTGCCTATATATAATTTATTGTACCGCAATATTGTACAGTTTTAAAGCGTGACATGTTTGGTATCTATTTACTTGGTGCAACATCATCTTTTATATTTTACCAAAAAATGGGTATTATGTTGTGTTTGTGTACAGTAAAATTCATTAAAGTGTATTTTTAATGTCTATGTGGAACATAACTGTGGAGCAAGGCAAATGGGCAGCATGAATATTTATACAGTTTTAGCCAATCCCTGGGAGAGAGAGCACAGATGCTGGCTGGGTAGGGGAATAAATCATGATATCATGATTGTTGCGAATTTCAACAAATCCAAAATAAATTATAACAAAAACAACAAATTCATTTGTATTCATTTGTTTCAATCGGATGACATGATGCAATAGCCTGGGCCTTTTGTTAATGTTTGAAGCATCAGAGATAATGTAACGACATAACAAATGAATCAAATTGATTTGGATCCTTTCATTTTATTCAGATGAGAGCGGTGAGGTAGTATTTGACTCTTGGATAATATGCTGATTCTTTTTGCATTAATATTTTTCATTATTATGACAAATGCACTACATATGAAATGGTAACATATTGCAATAAATATAGTAAGGCATGAGTGCTCAAACTTTTGAAGAGCGAGGATCACTTATGTGATTTGGTAACCGGTCACTGGCCACAATGACATGAAATGGTTCAGAATTTTGAATTTTTTTATTTTGAATATCGTAATCAACATTTTTTCTGTAGCCGCTAAATGCCAGTGACAGGGAGGGGAGGAAGAGCAGGCTTTCAGCGGTTGCAGGAGGAAAATGGAGAGGATTGGCTCCTGTATATGCCACTCCTCCTGTCCAAGTGTAAAACAGAATGTGACAGGGAGTCCTCACCTGTCCTTTAGAGCACGGCGTGGAGTCACCATTGCGACCCTTGACACTACACCAGAGGTTGGGGGTGTGTGATTAAAACCAGGGGCGGACTTACCATTTGGAATCTCTGGCACTGCCCGAGGGCCCGGGGTCAGTAGGGGACCCCATGAGATGCCCCTGGTACCTTTTTCATAGGCTTTTTTGAGTTTGGGCAAGGACACAGGGGCCCCATGATCCCCTATTGCCCGGGGGCCCCATGAGTTGTCAGTCCACCCCTGATTAAAACACATCTCAACTAAACCCAAACCACAAATTTAAGAAGACCTTACTGTTCTGAACCCCTGATAGGGCTGCTTTCACACTGATGTACCAGGTTTACCAGCACCGTGAATGCAGGACAGTGGACCTCGGGGGCAACTGCGCTTTGCCATAGATTTCTATTATATCTTGCAGGTGTGGTGTACTTTTTGAAAGTGATTAAACGGCTGCATTCAGTTTGAGGTGGAGGGCCACATATGAGGGCTCTAAGGACCACAGGTTGGGCACCCCTGCACTAAGGTATGAAAGTGAAAAAGGATGATGCCTACATATTGAGGTTGATTTACTAAAACTGGGGAGTGCAAAATCTGATGCAGCTCTGCATAGAAACCAATCATCGTTCAGGTTTCTTGTCAAAGCTTGATTGAACAAGCTGAACTTAGAAGCTGATTGGCTACCATGCACAACTGTACCACATTTTGCACTCTCTAGTTTTAGTAAATCAAGCCCATTGCGTTTGGGTTGGATGGAAGTGGATCCATCAGAATCTCTGAATCATACTATAATGAATCCGAAGTTAATTTCCTTGCATTTGTTACTTTTGGATGCACGCAAGTGCAGTCAATATCGTTCCATTTTTCTTTGTAGGTTGGACTAGCAGGGATGACTCAAAGTGCATAAGTAACCTCACGAAATAACAAATTAGCAGGTTAAAATGAATATAGCCAATTTTCTGAAATAACTTCTGCAAATATGAATCAATTCGGACCAACGAATATATGAAGCAAACCTGAATATACGAAACAGATTCCAAAAACAAATCATTTTAGCACTACTCCCTTAAGGGTTGCTTAGTCATTTTTGGGCTCCCTGTCAATCTGGACCTCCTCTTGCAGACCCACCCTGTGCTGACACCACTGTTCTCTTGTGACCACAATAAACCACAACTGTAAAATGGACTCACACACAATGTAATATAAACTAATATGAACTTTACACTCACCAGCCACTTTATTAGGTACACCTTGCTAGTATTGGGTTGGACCCCCTTTGAGATCTGATGACTGTGGAGGCCATTGGAGTACAGGGAGCTCATTGTCATGTTCAAGAAACCAGTTTGAGATGATTTGAGCTTTGTGACATGGGGCATTATCCTGCTGAAAGGAGCCATCAGAAGATGGGGACCAGGGGTGGACTGACAACTCATGGGGCCCCCGGGCAATAGGGGATCATGGGGCCCCTGTGTCCTTACCCAAACTCAAAAAAGCCTATGAAAAAGGTACCAGGGGCATCTCATTGGGCCCCCTACTGACCCCGGGCCCTCGGGCAGTGCCCGAGTTTCCAAATGGTCAGTCCGCCCCTGATGGGGATACTGTAGTTATGAAGGGATGGACATGGTCACCTACAATACTCAGGTAGACCGTGGTGTTTAAACAATGCTCAGTTGGTACTAAGGGCCCCAAGTGTGCCAAGAAAATATTCCCCACACCATTACACCACCACCAGCCTGAACAGCTGATACAAGGCAAGATGGATCCATGCTTTCATGTTACGCCAAATTCTGACCTTACTATCTGAATGTCGGAGCTGAAATTGAGACTCAACAGACCAGGCAACGTTTTTTCCAATCTTTTATTGTCCAAGTTTGGTGAGCCTATGCGAATTGTAGCCTCCTTCTCCTGTTCTTAGCTAACAGAAGTGGCACCCGGTGTGGTCTTCTGCTGCTGTAGCCCATCTGCTTCAAGGTTCGACATGTTGTGCGTTTAGAGATGGTATTCTGCATACCTTGGGTGTAACAAGTGGTTATTTGAGTTACTGTTGCCTGTTGCCTTTCTATCATCTCAAACTAGTCTGTCCATTCTCCTCTGACCTCTGACATCAACAAGGCATTTCTGCCCACACAACCGCCGCCGCTTACTGGATATTTTTCTCTTTTTTGGAGCATTCTCTGTAAACCCTAGGGATAGTTGTGCATGAAAATCCCAGTAGATCAGCAGTTTTTGAAATACTCAGACCAGCCTGTCTGGCACCAACAACCATGCCACAGTCAAAGTCACTTAAATCCCCTTTCTTCCCCATTCTGATGATCAGCTCGAACTTGGGCAAGTCGTCTTCACCACGTCTAGATGCCTAAATGCATTGAGTTGCTGCCATGTGATTGGCTGATTAGCAGTTTGTGTTACCAAGCAGGTGTACCAAATAAAGTGTCCAGTGACTGTATATTGGCACTGCATTTAACTTGGTCAAAAAGAACAGAATAATATGGATATATGCAGCAAAGATAATCACTCTTGTCAATTTTAAGTAAAAGTAACATTATTTGCAGTGAAATACCCATAACTGGTAGCAAGCCTGCTTTCAGAAATAATCCAATGCTTCCAGTCTGAGGAGACTATTGAATCCCCAGTGAGCAAGAACAACTATCAACAGGTAAGCTCACTGTGGGTCCTCAGAACTAGACAGCAGGGATTAAATGTGAAGTGCAGAGAGCTTTCATTTATAATTGATCAATGTCCTTTTAAGAATCATATAGTATCCTCTGCACACTTTTTGGGGCCCAGTTGGTATGAAATTGGATCAAGGTATAGATAATAGTTGCTCAAACGGTAACATGTAATTGAATAGGAGAAAAGAAAGGATTTAACACTTCCTTTTGCTGGTGGTAAATTAGTGCAGGGTCCCCTTTAAAGCACTAGACAAAAGGCAGGCTTGAAATGGTGGATGGTAACAATTGGCATAAGTGTCTATGGACAAGGACAACTCTCTCTCTGAATGTCAAAGGCCACAGGCAACAATAGCAGAATCCCACTCTGCTGAAAAAAGGGAGCTTGTTGTCTCAGTCGGCACTGCTGTGTTCTGGCCTGCAACTGTATGTCCTCCGGGCAGCTTGGATGATGAGACTAATGCAGATCTAACAGAGGTGGCTGGGGGAACTAGGCCGCAACCTGAACAGCTATATGTAATGTTCACAACTATGATAGATATGTTGAAACTGTCAGTGTCCTCTTAGTGGATAATTGGGGCTCTCTCACCCAATCACTGTGGTTCGGCAGAAGATATCGATCTGGCTTCTCTGGCAGATGAGGGCCTCACACAGACTCTCCGGTTCTGATCCATACGTCCCACCTGCTCTACTTCTAACAGATTGGCTTGCTGGGCATCATGGCAGGATGGGCGATCAGCAGGCTCCTTCTCCCTCTCCAACTCTGGCTCCGTGGCTTGGTCTAGCACCCCAACCGTCAACACACTTCCTCCTCTCTTAGCATCTCCCCTCACTCTCCTGGCCAGTGTCCCGGGCTTTGATATTTATATGCCCCCCGCCCACACTCCACCACCCCTGGGAAATGCAGTCCCTGGGCGTCCTGCCCACCATTCAGCTCCTGCTGTTCAACATACAAGCCCCAGAAGGCTGTTCTGCCAAATGTGAATGGCCCTGCATGGCAAGCCACCGCCATCTAATGTCCATTTTAAAGTACTGCATTTAACACCATTTCAAGGGGTTACACTAATATGAAGAATATTGTGAAATGAAATGTTATACTTAACAAATGAATCCAAAATGAAACTATTTTTTTCAGTCATGTATATCTCTAGTTCCAGAACAACCCACAGTTTTCTAGAGGGCAGGGGAAAGCAATCAAAGCTGCAGCCTGTGAAAACCAGAACAGCCAAAAGCAATCAACAATGCTCCACTGACTACAGAGGAGCCAAAAACTAAATTTACTGAACAACCTAGCATCCTATCTAGCAGGGTGCTACACAGATAATGCCACAAAGAGTATTACTTCACTGTCACAAGGGCCTTCAGCTAAAGATAAGCATATGACCAGGATGGCCGAGTGGTTAAGGCATTGGACTTAAGATCCAATGGATAAATATCCATGTGGGTTCAATCCCCACTCCTGGTAGGGAGGAAAATTTTGCTAAAATGTAGGTTGCTTGTGAAACAGAAATTCGTAGGAAATACTTGCCGTCATTTTCCTTTCCTGTTGCCAATCCATAGCAGCATACAACCACATGTTAGCACCAAAAAATGTTTTCTTCCTAAATCTGAACTATAGGAAAAAAATCACTAAAAAATATAAAGCTGGCATCTTTCAAGAAAGTTTTGTTTTTTTCTACCTCTCAGTGCTGGACAACATGCAATAATTAAGTGAACCAATGAGGATGCTTGTTGTGTGAGTTCCCACCCCTTGGGCCACTTTCACATTGATGCACTTAAAAAAACATATCGTGCTTTTGGTGCGCTTTCTGAATTCCTGACTCCCAGCATGTACCTATGAAACTTGGCCATGTGACCGCAGGTGCGTTTTTGATCCATTTTGGTGCATTCCCATTGAAATACAGTGGAAGCACACCAAATATGCTGCACGCAGAACTTTTCAAAATGCAGAGCGCTGATGTGAATATTTATGTAGGATTTAAACGGGAGTCATTTTCGTACACTTTTTTGCGCTGAAAAGGCAGTGCTGAGACATGGTCATCCAGCGCCCAAGGCAAAGCTGTCAAACTGCCCCCTCCCTCCCATTCATGATGTGCAGGCTTAGGTGATCCTACACCTAGCAGTCACTTGCTTGTCAAAATCACAGCCGCTATCACTACTTCTGTCAGCATTGTAACAGAAGGAAGGCATTCCCATCCGTACAGCAAACCAGTGCGCCCAGGGCAGTCGCCCCTCCCGCCCATCCCTCGTTCCGGCCCTATGGAAAGGTGCCTTTTTGTATGGCAAAGGCACACCAGTGTGAAAGGTCCCTTACATCCCTGTGAGCCTCCCTGCACCTTCTGCTACTCCCTGAGCCCTGGACACCACCGGAGCGGTGGGGAAAACAGCGTGGACAAAGGACCTGATGGTCCCACTGGACCTCCATTACTTGACATGACTACCTGTTACCTACCTATTTGAGTGTAATTTTACCATTAACCACTTCAAGTCTGGACACTTTCACCCCCTTCCTGTCCAGGCCAATTTTCAGCTTTCAGCGCTATCACACTTTGAATGACAATTGTGCGGTCATGCAACACTGTACCCATATCAATTTTGTAGCATTTTTTTGAGACAGATAAAACTTTATTTTGGTGGTATTTATTCACCACTGGGATTTTTATTTTTTTCGCTATATAAATGAAAATGTCCAAAAAGTTTGAAAAAAAGTGTTTTTCTTATAAAATTTTGCAAATAAATAATCTTTCTTCAGAAATCTTGGCCAAAATATATTCAGTTATCTTTGCATTCTTGCAGCCATTATGACATACTGTGAGAGCTGTGATTGGTCACAGCTTGTCACATGGTACAAGGCTGTTGTGAATAGCCTTGTACCATGTGACTTCTGTGACCATTCACAGATTTCACACGTAGTAAACAATGATGTCAGAAGTGACATCTTGCTTACTACTCTTCTTGTGATCACTGATTAGCCAATCAGTGATCACATGATCGGGACTTCACACAGAGGTCCCGTACAATGATCGGTGATCCACTGTGTCCAGAGGACACAGCGGGCACCGGATCGTGGCCGTTTATATATATGGGCCAGGCGGGAAGTGGTTAAATCTGCCTGATTTTAACTGTCTACACTTGGCGCTGCTGTCTCTCTTTTCTATATACTAGTAGAAGTTCAAATTAAAATTATCAGCACGTTCAAAAGTACAGTAGTTCAAGAGTTAGGTTGCACATTTGATTCAAGAAATTCATATAGTTGAGAAAAATTTTCCATCCTGCTCCTTTGGATTTTCTTGTACCTGTAGTTGAAAATGGAAGTCAATTTGACCCCACTAATGACTAGAAAAACTAACAAACATTCTTATACTGAAAAATGTCAAATGGAATTCTAATTGGAAAGCATTATTGGAGGTGAATTTTTTAATGTACTGGGTAGGTACTGCTTGTCCACAGCAAAAAAAATTGTGAAACATAAAAATAAATTCAGTGTGTCCTGCTTTTACTGCACTTTAAGAAATAGCATTTCTGGAGGTTATTATTGCTTCTGGGGGTTATTATAGCTAATGCTTCGGGTTATTATCAATGCTGGTGGTTTTCATTGCTAGGGACAGTGGAGTTTATTTTTGCTCCTGGGGATATTATTGCCTACACTGTGAATGAATGAACTACAAGTCCCATCTTCCACTGTGCAGGGGTGTTGTAGTTCTCAATGAACTACCATGGCACTCATCAGCACCCTCATAGTTCTCTGACACTTCCTGCAGCTGAGTAACTGTCTGCTTGTATGGAGGTATGGGCAGACAGTTGTCAGGAGTGTTCTCGTAAGCCTGATCTACAGTCTACTGATCACAGGTGCTGTGTTTTGCAGGCTCCATGGTTAATAAAAATAATAAATGTACATTTTTTACATGCAAAATCATATGCATTTTTTTTAATGGTGAACTTAGCCTTTAAAGTGAAACTACACTGCATCTGGGCACCACAAACCAGAAGTGCTATTTAGTTAATTTTTTGTATTCAAAGCAAACTCCCCCATCCATCCATGTCTCTATGCTTTATTTCACTGAGAAATAACTTTGCAGAACGCCCCCTAGCATTTCTAGCCATAGTCATTTTGAGTAAGGGCAGATGATTCATGTAGCAGTTACTTCCTGGAATCCATCTGCCCTTAGCTCAGGCATGCAGACAGGATTGTGTGTTTAGCTGAGAAATCCTCTCCTCCTGGAGATTCCTGGGATGTATGACATCATTGCCTAGGCATGGAAACCAGAAAGCAGAGCTGCCATCGGGGGGGGGGGGGGGTTGCTCCATACACATGTAGGGGACCTGGGTGTCCTGAGGGGCTCAGATGCATGGGCCTCAACCATGGCTGGAGCCCCCCCCAGGCTGCTTTGGCTGCTGTGTGGGGCAAAGTGCTCCTATTACTTTTCAGGTCCTCCTGTACCGGCGGGGATAGTCTGCTTGGCTGGGGAAAGTTTTTTCTTTTTATTTGCTACAGATCGCAGTCTCCTCTCTGCAACCTGGGACAACCATGTTCATGTTGTCCCAGGTTCAAGTCCAGGCTTCTTTTGGGGGATTCCTCTGAGAGGCATGGCTGTGTATGCAGGGAGGGGTCTTCCATCTTAAAGGTATGGAGGTACCCGCTAGAAGGACCTGGCTGCGTGTATTGAATATGCCATCTTTTATTAACAATTGCTATATGGGGATGTGTCTTTGCTGGATTGGGCATTTTCTTTGCTGAATTATGCTGTCTCTCTGCTATATAGAAATATCTCTTTACTGAATAAATGAGGATGTCTCTTTGGTGGATTGGACTGTCTCTTTTCTGAAAATATGGGGCTGTCTCTTTTCTAGAATGGGATGTCTCTTTGCTGAATATTTAGGGATGCACTTTTGCTGGATTGAGCCATCTCTTTACTGAATATATGGACAGTCTCTTTACTGAATATATGGGGATGTATCTTTGCTGGATTGGGATGTCTCTTTTCTGAATACATGGGGCTGTCTCTTTTCTAGATTGGGATTTCTCTTTGCTGAATATTTGGGGATGTACCTTTGCTGGATTGGACCAACTCTTTGCTGAATATATGGACAGTCTCTTTGCTGAATACATGAGGATGTCTCTTTGCTGGATTGGGATGTCTCTTTGCTGAATTTATGGGTATGTTTCTTTTTGGATTGGGATGTCTCTTTGTTGATTATATGGGGATGTCTCTTTGTAGAATATATGGGGCTGTCTCTTTTCTGGATTGGGAAGTCTCTTTGCTGAATATATGGGAGTGTTTGCTGGATTGGGCTGTCTCTTTGCTGAATATATGTGGCTGTCTCTTTGCTGGATTGGGATGTCTCTTTGCTGAATATATGAGGATGTCTCTTTGCTGGATTAAACCATCTCTTTGCTAAATATATGGGGCAGCCTCTTTGATGAATATATGGGGCAGCCTCTTTGATGAATATATGAGTATAAGAGTGTTAAAATAATAGTGGGTGCACTGAAGGACTCGGTGGGATGGCCAGTGGGTGGGTCCTGGGAAATGTTGGTGGTCAGGCCTGGGGGGGCCCAGGCCTAAAGCTGTGTAAGGGGTCCCAACATTTTACAATGGCTGCCCTGCCAGGAAGTAACTAAAGAAATGTAAAAGAAAAAAAAAGTTTAAAACAAGTAAATATGATACATTTGCCTATCCATTTACTAATGCTAGTAGCATACGGATTAAAAATAGTCCATTTTGACTGACAGAGTGAAGTTCTGCTTGAAGGCTGAGAATGCGTTATAGAAATTTACTTTCAAACACTGGCATTATCATTAATAGCCACAAGATGTCCTCAGACGCCAAACAGAAAGCCATATAGGACCAGTTTGCTTGCTATTCAGCATTTATAACAAAGACTTCGGCTGTAGAATTGCAACAGCTGAATTGTGATTGAAGCACGGGTGTCAAACTCAATTTCATTGGGGGCCACATCAGCATTATGGTTTCCCTCAAAGGGCCAGTTGTATCTGTAAGACTAGATGTCCAGAGCACTCAACCCCCCTCCCCCCTTACGTTAGATGTCAAGAGCCCCCCCACCTTGGGAAGTCAAGAGTCCCCCATGCTCCCTTACATCACAGTGCACCCCCCTTGCTTTGTGCTGGTGCCAAGAAGAAGCTGGGGGTGAAGCTGGAAAGTAGAAAGTTCAGGGTCTGGAAGAGTGCCAGAGGAGGGCCGGAGTCTGCTGAATGCTGAGACCAGGGGAGGCGGAGATGAGGGTGTGCTGCGGCTGCACAGAGAGGCGCAGGATCTGTAAGAGGAGTCCTGTCCTCCTCCCTGCTGCTGATTGCTGAGACAAGGTGAGGGTGGAGATGAGGGGGGTGCCTCAGCTGCAGGGTCACATGAAATGACCTGGCGGGCCGGATGCAACCCATGTTTGACACATGTGTAAATCCTTGTTTATACGGGTGTACTTAAAGAGTAGCTTCACTTTTGAGAATAAAACTCCCCTCTGGGTGATCCATGTACATTGGAAGGATGTAACAAACTTTGTTGCAGATTTCTACCTTTTGTTATTCTGAAGAAGTAGATGTTTGTTTCTCTGTGTCCATGTGTACAGTGAATGTGAATTGGAGTGACTTTATAATTATCACCCAGCTACTGCACTTGCAGGGTTCTAAGGTAATAAGGGAAAGTGGCAGGGTCTGCATCCCTTTAGAAATCACTTCCCTTTGGGAATATCTCACCAAAAATTATATTTTTTGTTACAGGGGATGCCAAAAATCTGACTCGTATCTTAGTGCAGACTTCTGGGAAAATCAGTAAGCCAATCACATGAAGAGGAAATTACATTTCTGGGGGGTGTTCCATACACCATATGTATACAGAACGACTCCAGGTTGCCATATTACATTTTACAGAAAATTACAGTGCTGCAGAATGAAAAGGAAAGGTCAGTGCAGGAGCGGGTTGCCATTCATAAATGGCGCCCACTTTTTCTGGCTGTGAGCACTAGCACGATTGCTGTAGGGGACCTCTGTGTGAGGTCCTGATTATGTGATCACTGATTGGCCAATCAGTCATCACATGAATAATAGTAAGCAAGATGTCACTTCCTGACATCATTGCTTACTAAATGTGAAATGTGTGAATGATCACAGAGGTCACATGGTACAAGGCTATTCACAACAGCCTTGTACCATGTGACAAGCTGTGACCAATCACAGCTCTCACAGTATTTCACAATGGCTGCAAGAATACAGCCAGAGAGAAGGAGACATTATTGCTTTTACTGCCTTTATGGGTGTAAAAGCAATCAGTGTAAAAAAAAAAATCTTCATCACCCCCTTCAAGTAGTACAGTGTCACTATGGTGACACTGTACTGTTAGGGTGACGGTATGTTTTAAAAAACAACAACCCATAAATAATAATATAAAAATAAAATAAAAATGTAAAAAAAATTTCAAAAAATTATAATTTTTGGTTATAAACTAATTTGGGTTATTTTGTTTTTTACTAAAAAGATAGATGAATACATTTTGGCCAAGATTCATGAAGAAAGATTATTTATTTGCAAAATTTTATAAGAAAAACACTTTTTTCAAAATATGTGGAATTTTTCATTTATATTGCAAAAAAAAATAAAAATCCCAGTGGTGAATAAATACCACCAAAATAAAGCTTTATCTGTCTCAAAAGAATGTTAAAAAATTCATATGGGTACAGTGTTGCATGACCGCGCAATTGTCATTCAGATAGCGCTGAAAATTGGCCTGGACAGGAAGGGGGTGAAAGTGTCCGGACTTGAAGTGGTTAATAATATTCAATGCCAATATGACTTGTGTAACAGATGTATATGCTATATTATTTTTTTTTGCTATTTTTTCCCCCACAAAAGTGGAGTTACCTTTTAAGCGTACCAAATGACACGCAACTGTACGGATGTCAAATTGAGAGCAGCGGCTGTGTCCACGCAGCTCAGTAGAATGTGACTGCATGCCGTGCAGACACAAAAGGCCCTTCACACACATGCATGCTTATGTAAGCCCACGTGAACAAGGCTGAAGACTTCACATGATAAACCTCAATTGTCAAATGTTATAAAAAGTAATAAAAAAGGTGGTACGATCGAGCCCTAATTAGACTAGCTGATTTTCAGAGAGGTGGCACCAGGGGTGGACTGACAACTCATGGGGCCCCCGGGCAATAGGGGATCATGGGGCCCCTGTGTCCTAGCCCAAACTCAAAAAAGCCTATGAAAAAGGTACCAGGGGCTTCTCATGGGGCCCCTTACTGACCCTGGGCCCTCGGGCAGTGCCCGAGTTTCCAAATGGTCAGTCCACCCCTGTATGTACGGCTTTACTAACACATGTCAACATTGCAAAATTGTGCTTAGGCATTTAGATTTGTTTTACCCTTAGGCGTGAAGGAGTTAATATGGCTTTGCAGTAGCTCATAGTGGATCTGCTAGCTTGTGTATAAACCCAGTGACTATGCCATCTTAATGTGTTCCAACATCCGTAAATCTGTGTCCTTGCCCACACCCAAAAAAGCCTATGAAAAAGCCAATGAAAGGTACCAGGGGCATCTCATGGGGCCCCCTACTGAGCCCGGGCCCTCGGGCAGTGCCCAAGTGCTTGAATGGTCAGTCCGCCCCTGGGTGGGACTTATATCTCCTTCGATATGTTTCGTAGGCTTTTTGATATCCCGCTTCGTGAGCATTACCGATATCGACAGATAAGACACTTTTTCTTTTTTAACTATCACTTTGGATTGACACCTTCGTCCCCGATCATATTTTTTGAACATATCAGCCATGACTCCCCCAGATGTAGGGGACTCATCTCAGATTTATATCGCTCCTTTTTGGATGCCACCTTCCCTACTATCCCCCCCGTATAGACAGAAATGGGAGGCTGATTGCGGTACTTTTTCTGATGAGGACTGGGATTCCATGGTGGATAATATACGGGGGGCTCTAGATCTCTCTCGGCCCCTAAAGTTTTGACTCATTGGTATTATACCTCTCTAGACTACATGTCATGTTCCCAGGGACATCACACCTCTGCTTTAGGGGTTGCGGCCTCACTGGAACCCTTGTGCTCGTGTTTTGGGCCTGTCCTACTCTCTTCTTGAGCTGGAGCAGAATCTCGGAGTTGGCCTCTGCCCTGGTGGATACTCCGATAACTATATCTATGCAAATTTATTTATTGGGTGCTCCTATTTCAGGTGTTCCTGTCAACGAGATGAGGCTAATCCACATGATTTGTGTCTCATCCTTATGGGCCATTGCCCTTCATTGGAAGTCACCGATGGTTCCTTTGGCCTCTGCTTTGCGGAGAGTAGACATGGTTATAGTCATGGAACGTATTCATTATACACTGCTAGATAGGATGTGCTTCTTCAACAGAAAATGGGATGGTTGGAAAACACATGGGCATTCATTGTCTGACTGATGGTCTATCATGGTTTGATATGCTTCAAATCTTTGTTGACAGCTTGGCTGTTTTGTATTTTTTACCAACTGCCTCATTCATGTATGTTCTGTATCTCCAATCTAAGCATTGAAAGTGTGATCTCTGTAACTTACAGTTGTGAGACATTCACATCAATAATTTGTCCTGACACTGATGAGTGTTATGCTGAGATATCCTTGCAGACATGTGCAGGCTTGTGTAGAGATGGCTGCACTCTGTAGCTGTTATATCCAGTGTCCACATATCATCTCACTGTGTAACCAAAGCTAGCAAGGATCCCAGTAATTCATTTCAGCTTGAAGCCTCATGTCATGAAGCAGATCACATTATGATCTTTTGACCTATCTGATGTTCATTGTTGTAAGATTCTCTCAGTTTATGGAATACACTTCACAAGATCTACAAGATGTCATCAGGATTGAGTCACAGCCTGTGATATTCAACTAAGATTGGAGTTATCGCTATCTCATCACAACTGTATCACACTTTCAATGCTTAGATTGGAGAGACAGAACAATGTACGTGCATTTATCTTTGTTATGCTTGTACCTTGTACTACTGTTTCTCATCAATGTACCTTTTTCTTGAACTATTTTGATCCTCACGTGGTTATACTGTTACTGTTGTCTATTCTTTAATAAAAATCATTTGTAAACCAAAAAAAAGTAATAAAAAAATCTTTTTTAATGGGTTTTTAGTTCACTTTCCTATGCAAGAATGGATCAAGTAAGGGAAGATGGTAGCTATGGTACGCAGTGATTATTTTGAGGAGAAGAGGGAGAAGGCTGGGGATTTTGAAAGCTGGATCATCTGCAGTGGCACTGACAGCTCAGCATCCCAAGAGGTAAGTACAGCAAGGACCATGGGGGGGGGGGGTGTATGTGGGGGTACGGTGTTCATTCACCTTTACACTTTTTCTGTTATGGTAAACGAACATTTTAATGATAAATAGATTACACGGCCATTAGGAAGTGGATGTGTATGGATTATTTTGTAGAATAAGGATATCATTTGGTTTCTTATTTATTGACTTATTTCCTTTTTTTTTTTTGCTTTTGTAAATTGAGGGTTCAGTCCTCACTGCTGGTAGAAGCTTATGGTGATGTTTAAAAATTATGTGAAAACACAGACTGTTTGGACCAGCTTGCTGGAAGTGTTATCACTTTAAGGCTTTATTTTCTGCTTGAAGCTTGTAGCTCTAAAATGCTCAACAAGCCAAATCCCATTCATTACTATGGCCCCTGTACACATATGAGCGTTCTGTCACCTGAAGCAACAAGCTTGTCGCTCAAGAAAGTACATGAGCTTCTTTTCGGCAGATTACAAGCATTTTTGGCTGCATAGACAATAAAAATGCCTGAAAATGTGTGACTTGAGTGTTTTACTAGCATTTTTTCACCCGTTTTCTGCTCAAACAGCAGCTCTCCAACCCTAATTTCCTTCCCCTCTCCTTCTCCTAGTGCTTGCTATCATGGCCGGATCTAGAGGGGTGCTGGGGTGGGCTGTGCTCCCCAGATTTTAGTTGTGCCCCCCCATAGCCAACCCTAACCTGCCACTATACTATCCTAACCTGCCACTATACTATCCTACCCTGCCACTATACCGCCCTAACCTACACTATACCACCCTAACCTGCCACTATACCACCCTAACCTACACTATACCACCCTAACCTGCCACTATACCACCTTAACCCCCCACTATACCACCCTAACCTACACTATACCACCCTAACCTGCCACTTCACTACCGTAACCCACCACTATACTGCCCTAACCTGCCACTATACTGCCCTAACCTACACTATACCACCCTAACCTGCCACTATACTGCCCTAACCTACACTATACCACCCTAACCTGCCACTATAAAACCCTAACCTGCCACTACACTACCCTAACCCATCATTATACTGCCCTAACCTACACTATACCACCCTAACCCCCCACTATACCGCCCTAACCTGCCACTATACTGCCCTAACCAGCCACTATATAACCCTAACCTGCCACTATACTGCCCTAACCTGCCACTATATAACCCTAACCTGCCACTACACTGCCCTAACCAACACTATACCGCCTTAACCTACACTATAACGCCCTAACCTGCCACTATACCGCCCTAACCTGCCACCATACTAACCTAACCTGCCACTATATAACCCTAACCTGCCGCTACACTACGCTAACCCACCACTATACTGCCCTAACCTACACTATACCACCCTAACCCCCCACTATACCTCCCTAACCCCCCACTATACTAATCTAACCTGCCACTATACTACCCTAAGCCACCACTATACTGCCCTAACCAGCCACTATACTACCCTAACCTGCCACTATACTACCCTAACCTGCCACTATACCGCCCTAACCTGCCACTATACCGCCCTAACCTGCCACTATACCACCCTAACCTACCGCTATACCGCCCTAACCTGCCACTATACTACCCTAACCTGTCACTATACCACCATAACCTGCCACTATACTACCCTAACCTGCCACTGTATAACCCTAACCTGCCGCTACACTACCCTAACCCACCGCTATACTGCCCTAACCTTCTCTATACCGCCCTAACCCCCCACTATACCGCCCTAACCTGCCACTATACTAACCTAACTTGCCACTATACTACCCTACCCCACCACTCTACCACCCTAATCTGCCACTATACCGCCCTAACCTGCCACTATACCGCCCTAACCTGCCACTATACCGCCCTAACCTACCATTATACTATCCTAACCTGCCACTATATAACCCTAACCTGCCACTACACTACCTAACCCACCATTATACTGCCCTAACCTACCACTATACCGCCCTAACCCCCCACTATACCGCCCTAACCAGCCACTATACTTCCCTAACCTGCCATTATGCTACCCTAACCTGCCACTATACTACCCTAACCTGCCACTATACTACCCTAACCTGCCACTATACTGCCCTAACCTACACTATACTGCCCTAACCTGCCACTATACTGCCCTAACCTGCCACTATACTGCCCTAACCAGCCACTATATAACCCTAACCCACCACTATACAGCCTTAACCTACACTATACCGCCCTAACCTGCCACCATACTAACCTAACCTGCCACTATATAACCCTAACCTGCCACTATATAACCCTAACCTGCCACTATATAACCCTAACCTGCTGCTACACTACCCTAACCCACCACTATACTGCCCTAACCTACACTATACCACCCTAACCCCCCACTATACCGCCCTAACCCGCCACTATACTAATCTAACCTGCCACTATACTACCCTAAGCCACCACTATACTGCCCTAACCTACCACTATACCGCCCTAACCTACCACTATACCGCCCTAACCCCCCACTATACTACCCTAACCTGCCACTATACCGCCCTAACCTGCCGCTATACCGCCCTAACCTGCCGCTATACTACCCTAACCTGCCACTATACTACCCTAACCTGCCACTGTATAACCCTAACCTGCTGCTACACTACCCTAACCCCCCACTATACCGCCCTAACCCCCCACTATACTGCCCTAACCTGCCACTATACTAACCTAACCTGCCACTATACTACCCTACCCCACCACTATACTGCCCTAACCTACCATTTTACCACCCTAACCTGCCACTATACCGCCCTAACCTGCCGCTATACCGCCCTAACCTGCCGCTATACTACCCTAACCTGCCACTATACTACCCTAACCTGCCACTGTATAACCCTAACCTGCTGCTACACTACCCTAACCCCCCACTATACCGCCCTAACCCCCCACTATACTGCCCTAACCTGCCACTATACTGCCCTAACCCCCCACTATACCGCCCTAACCAGCCACTATACTTCCCTAAACTGCCATTATGCTACCCTAACCTGCCACTATACTACCCTAACCTGCCACTATACTACCCTAACCTGCCACTATACCGCCCTAACCTACCACTATACTGTCCTAACCTGCAACTATATAACCCTAACCCGCCACTACACTACCTAACCCACCATTATACTGCCCTAACCCCCCACTATACCGCCCTAACCAGCCACTATACTTCCCTAACCTGCCATTATGCTACCCTAACCTGCCACTACACTACCCTAACCTACCACTATACCGCCCTAACCCCCTACTATACCACCCTAACCTGCCACTATACTACCCTAACCTGCCACTATACAACCCTAACCTGCCACTATGCTACCCTAACCTGCCACTATACCGCCCTAACCTGCCACTATACTATTCTAACCTGCCACTATACCGCCCTAACCTACCACTATACCGCCCTAACCCCCTACTATACCACCCTAACCTGCCACTATACTACCCTAACCTACCACTATGCTACCCTAACCTGCCACTATGCTACCCTAACCTGCCACTATACCGCCCTAACTTGCCACTATACTGCCCTAACCTGCCACTATACCGCCCTAACCTGCCACTATGCTATCCTAAACTGCCACTATTCTGCCCTAAATTGACACAATACCATCCTAATCTGATACTTTACCGCCCTAACCTACCACTATACTGTCCATGACTGAAGCTATAAGTTATCGCTTATCCTGACAGTTTCTGGGGGTTAATTACTGTAGATTTTCATTATTGGGCCTATAGGTTATTAGCCTAATGCCTAGTACACACTATGAGAATATCGGGCGAAAAAAATGTTTTTGGAGCAATCATATGATAATCTGATCTTTACTTCCTCCCAGGATGCAGTGCTCAGACATGAAGATTATGTCATCAACCTTGTGTAAGCTTCATCACCATCTGATGTGAGGCATCACGGGACCACGATCAATGAAGCAGGGATTTTTTTCAGTGGAAACGCAGGGGGAACACAGTTCTGGCACCTCCAGCACTGAATGTATGTAATGGCAAAGGGTGTTAGGGTATCCTGGAGGGTCTATTGATGCTGGCTGCCAGAGGATCTATTGTCACTGAAGGGGATCTATTTTGGCATGGTGGCCTATTATTGCTGGAGGGGGATCTATTGTTGCTTGGAGGTCAATTGTTGCTGAAAGTGATCTTCCATTGAGGGAAGATCTGTTGTTGTTGCTGGGGTGGTATTTTGTTGCAGGGGTCCATTGTTGCTGGGGGGATCTACTTTTACTGGGGGGCTATTGTTACTGGCTGCTGGGGATCTATTGTCACTAAAGGGGATCTATTTTGGCATGGTGGCCTATTATTGCTGGAGAGGGATCTATTGTTGCTTGGAGGTCAATTGTTGCTGAAAGGGATCTTCCATTGAGGGAAGATCTGTTGTTGCTGCTGGAGTGGTATTTTGTTGCAGGGGTCCATTGTTGTTGGGGGGATCTACTGTTGCTGGGGGGGGGTGTTGCTTGCTGCTGGGAAACTATTGTCACTGAAGGGGATCTATTTTGGCATGGTGGCCTATTATTGCTGGGGAGGGATCTACTGTTGCTTGGAGGATAATTGTTGCTGAAAGGGATCTTCCATTGAGGGAAGATCTGTTGTTGCTGCTGGAGTGGTATTTTGTTGCAGGGGTCCATTGTTGTTGGGGGGATCTACTGTTGCTGGGGGGGGGAGTGTTGCTTGCTGCTGGGAAACTATTGTCACTGAAGGGGATCTATTTTGGCATGGTGGCCTATTATTGCTGGGGTGGGATCTACTGTTGCTTGGAGGATAATTGTTGCTGAAAGGGATCTACTATCGAGGGAAGATCTGTTGTTGCTACTGGGGTGGTATTTTGTTGCAGGGGTCCATTGTTGCTGGGGGAATCTACTGTTGCTGGGGGGGGGGTCTATTTTACTGCTTTGCTTGTAATTATTAACAAATTCCATACAAAATTATACTTGGCTCTGTATTTTCTAAAATGAGCAGTATGGGGAGGCGGGTAGGGGTAGGAACCAAGGGACAGTGCTCAGGGGTGGGAAGGGGGGCAAAAACAAGGGTTGACTCAGAAGGGGGGAGTTCCTGCACCTATTCTTGGAGAAAACAAAACCCTGCAAGGGAGTGCAAGTTATTCAGTGGTTAGACATTCAAGAGACATTCACACCTTCTTATGCAAGCTTGTCTGTCATTTTTTCTTGGTAATTCTAGTTGATGTGACATATGGATGAGGAAGGAGGATCAGCTGATAACAGACGAAAGAGAACTTGGGCAAGAAATAGACGTCTTCCTCTGACTCCCACACAAGAGTCACAAGGGTTCACATTGCAAATGGATGCTTGAGTATGCACTACATTGGTACTTGTTAACATACATTGATATGTGCAGATTTTGTCCAATTAACTTGATTCGAAAAATACAGGTCGGAGCACCCAAAATGGAGCATACAGGTCTTTTTCACAATGCACTTCAGTGCAATACATAGGTGTGCACAGGTTCTATTGAAAAAATAAGTTCCATTTATAACACATTTGCTGGAGGAATGTCACAAGCAGGGTGCACAAATTGTCCCTGTATTTTAAAGAATAGGTTATTTCCTATGCTTGTCAGCTCCATCTAGTGGCCAACATGCAGTATATTGTCTCATTGAGGTATTCCAGAATTATACTGTATTGTGGCCACTAGATGGAGCTGATAATCATAGGAATTAACCTATTGCAGAGAATATGGGGAAAATCTGTGCAGTCTGTATGAATGCTTGTAACATTCATCCAACAAATATTTTATTAACCACTTCTATACGGGCACTATTACCCCCCCTCCTGCCCAGGCCAAGTTTCAGTTTAATGCATTGTTGCACTTTGAATGACGATTGCACGGTTATGCAACACTGTACCCCAAAAAGAGTTTTTATCATTTTTTTCACACAGATAGAGCTTTCTTTAGGTAGTATTTTGGTTGTATTTAATCACCACTGATTTTTTTTTTTTATAAATAAACAAAAAAAGATCATTTTGGAAAAAAAATGTGTTTTTCTTTGTTTCTGGTACAAAAGTTTATAGATAAATAACCTTTCCTCATAAATGTAGGTAAAAGTGTATTCTGCTACATTTCTTTGTTGAAAATAACCCAAGTTAGTGTATATTATTTAGTCTGTAGGAAAGTTCACAAACTGGTATATATATTTGACAATCGATCAGTTCTGATGTACTGACAGCCCGTCTTATTTCTTGAGGCCTGAAAATGCAAAATACCCATTTTTGGAAAATAGAAAGTCCATGGTATTTAGTAAGAGGCATGGTGAGTTTTTTGAAGTTGTAATTTTTTGTCACTATTTTTTTAAATGAAGAAAAAAAAATTCACATTTTATTTTTATTAAACAGATTTTCACTAGTCCACTGCAGTGCAAAATAGAATTAGTCCAGTGCAGCGTTATCATATAACTGGTGTGGTAGTGATCAGAGACACTGACTGGTGAGAGTATGCAAAAAACAAAAACAATTTAATTTTTATTGCTTTTCAATTTTTTTCAATGTTTTTTCTTTTTTATTAAATTTTTTTTCTTTTTTTTCCAACACACTGTGACCAGAGCAATACAATGTTACCATAGTAACATTGTACTACTCTGGGCAAGTGATCAGGATTAATTTTTTTTACACATTATGATTGCTTGTACCATTGATATTAGCAACCGTTTTTACTGACTGAAACTGATTAAGTCAGTCTTTTGTTGTGATCAGCTGTGATTGGTCAAAGATCATCACATGGTACATATGTGATTGGCCCTGTGTGTACCATGTGACCACTGTGAGCAGTCACAGCTAACAACACAATTGTATACAGTGGATGGCATGAAAAGAAGCCATGCATTGTATAGACTTGTCATGTGATCTGCTGCGATTGGTCACAGCGATTACATGACACTGAACGTAGTGTGGTGATATGTCATTGGCTGTGTCCTGTGTGCTGCCCCCTGACCACGTGAGCGTCGTCTTCTGATAGGACGTCATATGACTATGCTATAGGCCGGGCGGGAAGGTGTTCATAGACCCCAATATATTGTCTCTTTAACATCCAGTGTGAACAAGCATTAAAGTATATGTAAAATCTGGATGACATTTACATACCTCACAACTTTTGGACATAAAAGGACAATTAAAGTTAAAGGAGCAGAATGTGCTGCCCATAGCATGCTGCAGCAAAAGTGGGTGTGGCTAGGGAAAAGTAGGTGTGATCAAATGGTTGAGACCATATACGTGTGGTTTAACTGCTTTAGGACCGTCCTATAGCAGATATACTGCTACAGGGCAGCACCTGTGCACAGGATCACGTATATACAGTTGTTGCTCAAAAGTTTGCATACCCCGGCAGAAATTGTGAAATTTTGGCATTGATATTGAAAACATGACTGATCATGCCAAAAAATGCTCTTTTATTGAAGGATGATGATCATATGAAGCCATTTATTATCAAATAGTTGTCTGGCTCCTTTTTAAATCATAATGATAACAGAAATCACCCAAATGACCATGATCAAAAATTTCCCTCCCCTGGAATGTTTGGCCTTGGTACAGACACACGAGGTGACACACGCGGGTTAAAATGCCAATTAGAGGTTAATGTCCCACATCTGTGGATTTTTAAATTGCAATTAGTGTCAGTGTATAAATAGTCAATGAGTTTGTTAGCTCTTACATGGAAGCACTGACTAGGCTAGATACTGAGCCATGGGGATCAGAAAAGAACTGTCAAAAGTCCTGCGTAACAAGGTAATGGAACGTTATAAAGATGGAAAAGGACATAAAAAGATGTCCAAAGTCCTTAAAAAGCCACATTAACCTCTAATTGGCATTTTAACCCGCGTGTGTCACCTCGTGTGTCTGTACCAAGGCCGAACATTCCAGGGGAGGGAAACTTTTGATCATGGCCATTTGGGTGATTTCTGTTATCATTATGATTTAAAAAGGAACCAAACAACTATTTGATAATAAATGGATTCATATGATCATCATCCTTCAATAAAAGAGCATTTTTTGGCATGATCAGTCATATTTTCAATATCAATGCCAAAATTTCACAATTTCTGCCAGGGTGTGCAAACTTTTGAGCACAACTGTATACGTCATTCTTCATCTACCCGCGCTGCCATTCGTGGTCCCCAGGTTGTCAATCACCGGGTCCCGCCGGTAATTACTCGCCGGCACCCTGTGATTACTGAGCATCTCCACCTTCCTCCCTGTCAGCTTGGGCACACTGCTGGGGATGGCTGTGTACAGTACATCCATCCTGATCAGTGTGCTTACAGTGAAGAACACCCGCCCCCTAGAAACACACTCCCATCACTCAGTTAACCTTTGATCTCCCCTCACATTAACCTCTTCCTGCCCAGTGCCATTAGTACAGTGGCAATGCATTTTTTTTAGCACTGATCAATGTATTGGTGTTACTGGGGATGTCAGTGACACCAAGTTAGTTCCCCCCAGTGTCAGAATGTCTGCTGCAGTCCCGCTAAAAGTTGTTGATCACCGCCATTACTATTAGAAAAAAAAATCCCAGTATTAATACCGCCATTTGTAAACACTATAACTTTCATGTAAACCAATTAATTTACACGTATTGGGATTTTCTTTTAGCCAAGATATGGAGCAGAATACATTTTGGCCTAAATTTATGACAAAATTAGATTTTTTAATTTTTCTTTTATTGGATATGTTCTAAAGCAAAAATTTTTAAATATTGTTTTTTTATTTTTCAAAATGATCGGTCTTTTTTTGTTTATAGCTCAAAAAATAAAAACACATAGGTGATGAAATACTACTGAAAGAAATCTCTATTTGTGGGAAAAAAAGAACATAAATTTACAGCATTGCATGACTGCGCAATTGTCAGTTAAAGTAACGCAGCGCCGTATCACAAAAAAATGGCCTGGCCAGGAAGGGAGGTAAATCCTCCAAGTGGTATAATCACCTTTAAAGAGGCTCTGCCAGCAGACCATTTATTCTTGAACACTTACCGTGTATCCAGCACCTTACATTGGACTTGGTTATGTAATGTATAATACCTTTGTACTGACACCTGGCGGTAATCTATAACTACAATTTGCAATGTAATGCTTGTAAACTGGTATAATACAATCCCTGTGTCTAAATTAGTTTGTTTATTCCTAAGGAGTACATGAATAGTAGTAAGCAAGTTGTCACTTCCTGACATCATTGCTTACTACGTGTGAAATCTGTGAATGATCACAGAGGTCACATGGTACGAGGCCATTCACAACAGCCTTGTACCATGTGACAAGCTGTGACCAATCACAGCTCACACAGTATTTCTCAATAGCTGCAAAAATGCAGCCAGAGAGAAGGAGAAATGATTGCTTTTACAGCCTTCAAAGCAATCAGTGTAAAAAAAGAAAAAAAAAATCTTCATCACCCCCCTCAAGTAGTACAGTGTCACTATGGTGACACTGTACCGCTAGGGTGACGGTATGTTAAAAAAAACCATAAATAAAAATATAATAAAATAAAAATATAAAAAAAATAAAAATTTTATTATTTTTTTATTTATTTAAATAAACTAATTTGGGTTATTTTTTTTAACTAAAAAGGTAGCTGAATACATTTTGGCCAAGATTTATGAAGAAAGATTATTTATTTGCAAACATTTATAAGAAAAACACTTTTTTTTCAAAATGTTTGGACTTTTATATAGCAAAAAAAAATAAAAATTCCAGTGGTGAATAAATAACACCAAAATAAAGTTTTATCTGCCTAAAAAAAAGCTAAACAATTCATATGGGTACAGTGTTGCATGACCGCGCAATTGTCATTCAAAGTGTGATAGTACTGAAAGCTGAAAATTGGCCTGGGCAGGAAGGGGGTGAAAGTGTCCGGACTGGAAGTGGTTAAGCAACATGGTCCACAAACTCAGCTAGGAAAAGTGATAAGGTACTCGGTGTTCAACAATGTTATCCAGCTCTGTACTTACTCCTCCATGAATGATCGCACGTGTCTACATTCCCTGAAAAGGATCCTTTCTGCGAAAGAAGAACAAAATGGTGGTGCAAACCCAACTTTGCCTTCTGCAGCAACTTGAGTGCTGCCCTTCACCTAACAGGACATTCCATGTGACATGGGTGAGGGGACAACTTGCAATGTGGATGGACCAGCGGCGGACTGACAACTCATGGGGCCCCGGGGCAATAGCGATCATGGGGCCCTTGTGTCCTTGCCCAAACTCAAAAAAGCCTATAATAAAGGTACCAGGGGCATCTCATGGGGCCCCCTACTGACCCTGGGCCCTCGGGCAGTGCCCGAGTTTCCAAATGGTCAGTCCGCCCCTGGGATGGACTGTACTGCAGAAAGAGGGATTCTCTGTTAGGAGGTCTGACTGCCTGTTAGAAGAGAGGACAGTCCATCATCCCCTTGGTTAGAACTAGTTTCAACTAGGATCACGTGAGCTTATAGGTGCATGACTTACTTTCTGTCGGTTCAGACCCCTGAGCCCATCTTCTCAGGATGTGGTTTTTCATATCTGGTGCACATTATTCACATTTAGCAAAGTATCGAGTTAAATACTGCTGTGAATAGAGTAGGAAAAAGTTAGAGTCTCAGTCAAGTCTCTATTGCTGTCTATGTCTCCTCTAAAATATCTCCAGCAGGAATTCTCTCTAAAATGAAGCCGCTGCACTCTGCCAACTTCGGTTCCCATAATATTTGTTTAAATTATATTAAACAGGATTCATCAGTTGGGAATTCCGGTGAGGAAATTTTCACAGGAACCCATAAGAGATAGTATAGGAGGTCAGCAAGTGACTTGCCAGCAACTACTGTATGCAAAATTGAAATATTGTTTTAGGTGGGATTCACCTTTTCTGATTTTAATCATATTGCCACCAAGCCCTTTTTATTTCCAAAGAGCTGGAATTCAACCTTCACTTTCTATTTTCTGATAAATAATACACAGATAGGAGTGCAAGTCTCCTAACTCAAGGCAGCCCTGTGTGCCAATAAAATGCCACCGCACCCTTTAGATTTTTTGGAGAGGAGGAGTTCTGGTAGATCACGAGCTTAATAATGGCATGCAATGCCAAGCTGCGGTTTCCAAAGAGAGCAAAATCCTCTCTTGTATTAAAAGAGGTATAGACTCCAGAGAGAGATATCATTTCCCCCGGTACAAATCACTAGTAAGACCTCATCTGGAATATGCAGTTCAGTTTTGGGCACCAATTCACAAAAAGAACATTGGGGAACTGGAGAAAGTACAGAGAAGGGCAACCAAACTGATAAGAGGCATGGAGGAGATCAGCTATGAGGAAAGATTAGAGGAACTGAATTTATTCTCTCTTGAGAAGAAGAGATTAAGGGGGGATATGATCACCATGTATAATACATAAGGGGGGATATGATCACCATGTATAATACATAAGGGGGGATATGATCACCATGTATAATACATAAGGGGGGATATGATCTCCATGTATAATACATAAGGAGGGATATGATCACCATGTATAATACATAAGGGGGGGATATGATCTCCATGTATAATACATAAGGGGGGATATGATCGGCATGTATAATACATAAGGGGGGATATGATCACCATGTATAATACCTAAGGGGGGATATGATCACCATGTATAATACATAAGGGGGGATATGATCTCCATGTATAATACATAAGGGGGATATGATCTCCATGTATAATACATAAGGGGGATATGATCTCCATGTATAATACATAAGGGGGGATATGATCTCCATGTATAATACATAAGGGGGGGATATGATCTCCATGTATAATACATAAGGGGGATATGATCGGCATGTATAATACATAAGGGGGATATGATCTCCATGTATAATACATAAGGGGGGATATGATCTCCATGTATAATACATAAGAGGGGATATGATCACCATGTATAATACATAAGGGGGGATATGATCTCCATGTATAATACATAAGGGGGGGATATGATCTCCATGTATAATACATAAGGGGGGATATGATCAACATGTATAATACATAAGGGGGGATATGATCACCATGTAAAATACATAAGTGGTTCATATAGTGAACTCGGTGTAGAGTTATTCACCCTGAGGTCATCACAGAGGACAAGGGGGAACTCCTCACATCTGGAGCAAATTTAATCTCCAAACATGGAAAGGTTTCTTCACAGTAAGAGCTGTGAAAATGTGGAATAGACTCCCTCAAGAGTTGGTTCTGGCCAGCTCAGTGGATTGCTTTAAAAAAGTCCTGGATTGTTTCTTAGATACACAGAATATAACTGGATATAACATTTATAGGTAAAGTTGATCCAGGGAATATCCGATTGCCTCTCGGGGGATCAGGAAGGGATTTTTTTCCCTGCAGGAGCAAATTTGATCATGCTTTGCTGGGTTTTTTGCCTTCCCCTGGATCAACTGTGGGTGTAGGATTATAACTTTTTTCTTAATGGTTGAACTGGATGGACTTTTGTCTTTTTGCTGAACTGAACTAGATCAAACCTTGATCTAGGTATTTTTTCTTTATTTTTTCTTTTCTTTTTTAATATTTATCTTTTTTTTTTACAAACTTTTTTTTTCTCTCTATGCCAGGATTTAGAGATGAACAAAAACAGACGCGCACTCTCATCGTGCATTACCGTGGAGACCCACGTATTTATTAAATGAAATAGAAATATACTCACAAACCAACGAGAATAAAAAAACAGAAAGAGTGGTCCGCAACAACAGCGGATGCAATGCTGTGCCCTTGGTGTGGATATGCTGACGCGTTTCGGGAAACAAAATCCCTTCCTCAGAGTGCGCCCTTGTCTGTTTTTGTTCACCAGTATTCAGATTTCCCAGTCTTTGAAGGGCAGCACCTCTTCGTTTGGCATTTTCAATTCCCTGGTCTGCATGAAGATTTGAGCGCTGGTTTCATTTGTTTGTCTACAGAATTTAGAGATATACAATGTATCTCTCTTCTCCATTCATAGAGAGAAAAAAAACAAGGGGACCGGGCTACACAGTGACTGATCACTGTGATAGCCAATCAGAGGCTATCACAGTGATCATGTGACCCGGAATCGGGAGTTCTGGGTCCCGATCATTAGAACGGGACCCAGGGCTCTCAGTGACACCGCGATCTTTGTGCTGGGAGCGTGCTGTGTGGCGCGCTCGCAGCAGAAAGACAGCTACACAAATATGGGGCCCCACGGAAAAAAGCCCAGTTCTGTGAGGCCGCATATTTGTGTGACGTCGGCGCCAAGGGGTTCACCACCTAAATACTGGACACATTCACCCCTGTCCTGCCCAGCTCAGTTTGCAGCCTTCAGTGCTGTCACATTTTAAATAACAATTACTCATGCAACACTGTACCCAAATGAACTTTTTGTCATTTTTGGAGACAGGTAGAGCTTTCTTTTGGTGGTATTTAATCAACACTTTTTATTTTTTGCTATATAAATGAAAAAATACAAAAAATGTTGGAAACAAAACGCACATTTTGTTTAGTTTATGTTATATAATTTTCCAAACAAATCATCTTTCTTCATAAATTTAGGCCAAGATGTATTCTGCCACATTTCTCTGGTAAGAAAAACACAAGTCAGTAAATTTTATTTAGTCTGTGTGAAAGTTATAGTGTCTGCAAATTATGGGATTCAGTGCCTTGAAAAAGTATTCATACAGTTGCAAGAAAAAGTATGTGAACCCCTTGGGATTACGTGGAGTTTTGCATGAATTGGGCATAAAATGTGCTCTGAACGTCATCTAAGTCACAACAATAGAAGAACACAGTCTGCTGAACATAATACTACACAAACATTAGATGTTGCCATGGTTTAATTGCACATAACATGTAAACATTCACAGTGCAGGGAGGAAAAAGTATGTGAGGCCCTAGCTTAATGACTTCTCCCAGAGCTAATTGGAGCCAGGAGTGAGCCAACTGTGACTACAATCAGTGTGATGATATTGGATGTGTTGCTGACAGCTGTCCTGCCCTTAAAAAACACATACCTGTTTTGGGTTTACTGGTTTCAAGAAGCACTGTCTGATGTGAACCATGCCCCGCAGAAAAGAGCTCTCAGAAGCCCTACGGAAGATTTAAAAAGACTAGAAGGAGGAAATCCATCCTGGATAGGACGTATAAACTTAGTCAAAATGGTAATTATGCCTAAAATACTGTATAGATTTCAAATGGTACCAATTAAAATTCCAGAAGCCTTCTTTAAGATAATGAAAAAAATGTTAACAAGATACATATGGAAGAATAAAAAACCTAGAATAGCATATGAAACATTGAGTAGGACTAAAGAGAAAGGGGGATTGGGTTTACCAGATGTCAAGAGATATTATAAAGCAGTGGTTTTGGCAAGAATATATGACTGGACATTTAACCATAAGGGGAAAAGTTGGGTAACAATAGAAAATGAGCTTAGTGGAATTGGATTGAGTCAGATGATATGGGTCCCACCACAGTTTAGGGCAACCAAAGAAAGCACAAGTATTTACACTTTAAATGTCTTTAGGGTATGGGACAATCTACATAAAAATATGAAATGGGAATTTAATTCAACATTAATGCCTCTCACGAATTCTGAGTACTTTCCTCCGGGAAAGAACAAGATTTCGGGGAGATGGTTCAGAAAGGAAGATACCCAACTGAGAGATGTATTGGTGGAAGGGGAATTGAGATCACTTAAAGAGTTAATAGAGAAGAAGGGAGACATTTTTTTTAGAATGGATGAGTGGAAATATCATCAACTGAAAAGTTTTATTGGAAAACTACCGAAACCCTTGAGAATAAAACAGGAGTGGAATATGTTTGAAAGGTTGTTGGAGACACGAAGGGATGGGAAGCACGGTGTATCAAAAGTGTATAGAATACTCACAGAATTAGACACAAACACAAAGTTAATTTTTATGACAAAATGGGAAAGAGATATGGGAGTTGAGTTAGATGAAGATAGACAGAGAAAGATGTTTAGATTGATACACGATAATGTTAGTATGAGAGAGGTGGAGGTTAATTATAAGTTTGTGACACGATGGCACATCACTCCGAGTGTTGAACACAAGATGAATGGGGAGAGTTTAAATATGTGTTGGAGAGGATGTGGAGATATAGGCACGGTGTTTCACATATGGTGGGAATGCCCGAAAATCCAGGCTTTTTGGAAGACAATAGTCAAGTTGATTAAAGAAATAACGGAAATTGACATAGGATTAGACCCAACGACGTGTCTTCTACACGTTGTGGAGACATCTGTAAATAAATATAAAGATTCAGGTATTTGGTACTTCTTGAACGCAGCGAAAGGGTTGATACCCAAGTTTTGGCGGAAAGTCGAGGTACCGAAGGAGGTGGACTGGATTAACAGAGTGAACCAGATAGGTAGAATGGAAAGATCATATCATATGCAGGAAGACAGAATGGGAGTTTATCTCAGGAGATGGGAAAAGTGGGAAAGAGCAGGATTGAAAGAGAAATATAAGAAAACATAAACTAGGATGTTAACATAACACTAAAAAGCCTCAAGAGAATAGAATGGGATAGAGTCTGCAGAGGGGGAGGAGGGGTGGGAGGGAGGGGTAGTGGGATGGGAAAGAAAAGAGTTTTAAGTAAGGGAAAGACAGAAATGTTATAAATGTATACTGTTATGAGAATTATTTCCCTTTTTGAGTTTTTGTATTAACATGAAAAATTTAATAAATATTTAAATTAAAAAAAAAAAAAAAAAAAAAAAAAAAAAAGAAGCCCTACGATCAAGAATTGTTGACTTGCATGAAGCTGGAAAGGGTTACAAAAGTATCTCCAAAAGCCTAGATGTTCATGTGTCCACGGTAAGACAGACTGTCTACAAATGGAGAAAGTTTAGCACTGTTGCTACTCTCCCTAGGCGTGATCGTCCTGTAAAAATGACTGCAAGAGCACAGCGCAGAATGCTGCATGAGGTAAAGAAGAATCCCAGAGTGTCAGCTAAAGACCTACAGAAATCTCTGGCACATTCTAACATTTTTGTTGACACATCTACAATAAGGAAAACATTAAACAAGAATGGAGTACATGGGAGGACACCACGGAGGAAGCCATTGCTATCCAAAAAGAATATTGCAGCACGTTTGAAGTTTGCAAAAGAGCACCTGGATGTTCCACAGCACTACTGACAAAATATACTGTGGACAGATGAAACCAAGATTGAGTTGTGGGAAGAACACACAACACTATGTGTGGAGAAAAAAAGACACAGCACACCAACTTCAAAACCTCATCCCCACTGTAAAACATGGCGGAGGGAGCATCATGGTTTGGGGCTGCTTTGCTGCCTCAGGGCCTGGCGGATTGTTGTCATTGATGGGAAAATGAATTCCAGAGTTTATCAAGACATTTTGCAGGAAAACGTACGACCATCTGTCCGCCAACTGAAGGTCCGCAGAGGATGGGTGATGCAACAGGACAATGACCCAAAGCATACAAGTAGTTCAACAAAACAATGGCTGCAACAGCACAGAATACGCCTTCTGGAGTGGCCCAGTCAGAGTCCTGACCTCAACCCGATTGAAATGCTGTGGCATGACCTTAAGAGAGTGATTCACACCAGACATCCCAAGAATATTGCTACACTGAAACAGTTTTGTGAAGAGGAGTTGTCCAAAATTACTCCAGATCGTTGTGCAGGTCTGATCTGCAACTACAGGAAACGTTTGGTTGAGGTTATTGCTGCCAAAGGAGGGTCAACCAGTTATTAAGTCCAAAGGTTCACATACTTTTTCCTCCCTGCACTGTGAATGTTTACATGTTATGTGCAATTAAACCATGGCAACATCTAATGTTTGTGTAGTTTTATGTTCAGCTGACTGTGTTCTTCTATTGTTGTGACTTAGATGACGTTCAGAGCACATTTTATGCCCAATTCATGCAAAACTCCACGTAATCCCAAGGGGTTCACATACTTTTTCTTGCAACTGTACCCCTTGAAACGTTCCACATTTTGTCATGTTACAACCAAAAATGTAAATGTATTTTATTTTTGATTTTATGTGATAGACCAACAAAAAGTGGCACATAATTGTGAAGTGGAAGGAAAATTATAAATGGCCCCCTTTACTCTGATACCCCTAACTAAAATCTAGTGGAACCAATTGCCTTCAGAAGTCACCTAATTAGTAAATAGAGTCCACCTGTGTATCATTTAATCTCAGTATAAATACAGCTGTTCTGTGAAGCCCTCAGAAGATTGTTAAAGAACAATAGTGAATAAACAGCATCATGAAGGCGAAGGAACACACCAGACAAGTCAGGGGTAAAGTTGTGGAGAAGTTTAAAGCAGGGTTAGGCTATACAATAATCTCCCAAGCTTTGAACATCTCACGGAGCGCTGCTCTATCTATGATCCGAAAATGGAAAGAGTATGGCACAACTGCAAACCTACCAAGACATGGCCGTCCACCTAGAGACCCATGGTAACTCTGTTAACTCTGGAGGCACTGCAGAGATCCACAGTTCAGGTGGGAGAATCTGTCCGCAAGACAACTATTAGTCGTGCACTCCATTAATCTGGCCTTTATGGAAGAGGGGCAATAAGAAAGAAATTGCTGAAAGAAAGTCATAAGAAGTCCCGTTTGCAGTTTGCGAGATGCAATGTTGGGGACGCAGCAAACATGTGGAAGAAGGAGCTCTGGTCAGATGAGACCAAAATTCAACTTTTTGGCCTAAAGGCAAAACTCTATGTGTGGCAAAAACCAACACTGCACACCACCCTGAACACACCATCCCCTCCGTGAAACATGGTGGTGGCAGCTTCATGTTGTGGGTTTGCTTTTCTTCAGCAGGGACAGGTAAGCTGGTCAGAGTTGATGGGAAGATGGATGGAGCCAAATACAGGGAAATCTTAGAAGAAAACCTGTTAGAGTCTGCAAATGACTTGAGACTGGGGTGGAGGTTCACCTTCTAGCAGGACAACAACCCGAAACATCCAGCTAGAGCTACAATGGAATGGTTTAGATCAAAACATCTTCATGTGTTAGAATGGCCCAGTTACAGTCCAGACCTAAATCCAATTGAGAATCTGTGGCAAGACTTGAAAATTGCTGTTCACAGACGCTCTCCATCCAGTCTGACAGATCTTGAGCTATTCTGTAAAGAAGAACGAGCAAAAATGTCCCTCTCTAGATGTGCAAAGCTGGGAGAGACATCCACAAAAAGACTTGTAGCTGTAATTGCAGAGAAAGGGGGTCCTACAAAGTATTGACTCCGGGGGGCTGAATACAAATGCCGCCACACTTTTCACATATTTATTTGTAAAAAATGTTGAAAACCATTTTCCTTCCACTTCACAATTATGTGCCACTTTGTGTTAGTCTATCACATAAAATTCCATTAAAATACATTTACATTTTTGGTTGTAACATGACAAAATGTGGAAAGTTTCAAGGGGTATGCATACTTTTTCAAGGCACTGTATATATCTGAAAATTGATCAGTACTGATGTACTGATGGCCTATCTAATTTATTAAGGGCCTTAAAATGCCAGGACAGTACAAATGACCCCTTTTTTGAAAGTAGAGTCCAAGGTATTTAGTAAGAATCATGGCAAGATTTCAGGGTTCATGACACCAGGGTACCCATGTGGAAACATGTTACAAGCCATGGGGAGACAAGCTCTGCAGACACTGCCATGTCTCTTCCATCAACACGAGTTCACAATTACACAGCACTAGTGCATTTAGCCATTACCACTGTGGAAAAGAAATATTTGTAGTAAGTGATTTGCAGCTCCAAGGCTTGCATTTTTTTAGAATTTCAAAGAGTATGTGAGAATATAATTATTTGTGATCCTGTAGCACTGGCAGTGGAAGGATACAAGTCAACGAGCACCTAAGGCAGGTTGGATACACCCAGAGGTACATGGTAACCATGGGGCATTTTTACAGTTCAATGACAAGATCTCTGTAGATTGTATGATTCACACTAGCTGAAAGGATCTCATTATTACCTTTCTGCCATGTCAATTAATAATGAGGACATGACACGAAGAACGCCTAGAGATGTAACAGAAATTTAATCCTTCCAAATGGTACATATCCTTACATCAACCTGATCTCTGTTCACGATCCACAAACAAGCTATAATGACCTACCTGGGTCCCAGAAATTAATTGTTTGGGAAATGTTATAGGTAATTCACTGGTAGATATCATAGTATACTTTGCCATTTAAATGGTTTGATCAGATGAGATTTGTCCACTGAGCAGCTCATAGCTCACAGCTCTTAAATACTGTGATGATGTCACAAGGGGGTGGGGAGGGAAGGGTATAAGGAAGGAAGGGTGGGAGGGGTGGAAAGAAGGTAGGTAGGGGTGGAAGGGAGGAGTGGAAGGGAGGGTGTGGAAGGAAGAAAGGGAGGGAAGTGTGGAAGGAAGGAAGGCAGGGAGGGGTGGAAGGAAGGGAGGGAGGGATGAAAGGAAGGGAGGGTGGAAGTAAGAGAGGAATGTATGGAAGGAACGGAGGGAAGGAAGAAAGGGAGTGTGGAAGAGAGGGGTGGAAGGAAGGGATGGGTGGAAGGAAGGGAGGTAAGGAAGGAAGGAGCGGAAGTAAGGGAGGGGTGGGAGGTAGGAAGGAAGGAAAGAAGGACGGGAGAGGTGGATGGAAGGGAGGAGTGGGAGGAAAGAAGGGAGGGGTGGGTGGGTGGAAGAGAGGAAGGGAGGGAGGGAGAGGTGGGTGGAAGGAAGGGAGGGGTGGGTGGAAGGAAGGAAGGGGTGGAAGGAAGGAAGGAAGGAAGGGAGGGAGAGGTGGGTGGAAGAGAGGGAGGGAGAGGTGGGTGGAAGGAAGGGAGGGGTGGGTGGAAGGAAGGAAGGGGTGGAAGGAAGGAAGGAAGGAAGGAAGGAAGGAAGGGAGGGAGAGGTGGGTGGAAGGAAGGGAGGGGTGGGTGGAAGGAGGGGTGGAAGGAAGGAAGGCAGGGAGAGGTGGGTGGAAGGAAGGAAGGGACGGGTGGAAGGAAATAAGGAAGGGACGGGTGAAGAAAGAAAGGAAAGAAGGAAGGAAGGAAGGGATGGGTGGAAGGGAGGGATGGGTGGAAGGGAGGGGTGGGTGGAAGGAAGGGAGGGAGGGGTGGAAGGAAGGGAGGAGTGGAAGGAAGGAAGGGAGGGGTGGAAGGAAGGGGTGGAAGGAACTGATGGGTGGAAGGAAGGAAGGGGTGGAAGGCAGGAAGGAAGGGTGGAAGGGGTGGAAGGAAGGAAGGGGTGGAAGGAAGGAAGGAAGGAAGGAAGGGGTGGAAGGCAGGAAGGAAGGAAGGAAGGGGTGGAAGGCAGGAAGGAAAGGGTGGAAGGAAGGGATGGGTGGAAGGAAGGGAGGGATGGAAGGAAGGAAGGAATGGATGAAAGGAAGGATGGAGTGGAAGGAAGGGGAGGATGAAAGTAAGGGAGGGTTGGGTGGTAGGAAGGGAAGGGTGGGTGGAAGGAAGGGACGGGTGGAAGGAAGGGAGGGAGGGAAGTGAGTGGGTGGAAGGAAGGAAGAGAGTGGGTGGAAGGAAGGGAGGAAAGAAGGACAAGAGGGGTGGGTGGAAGGAAGGTATTGCAGGGCTGCGTTCACACTTTAGCATTTTTTGAACACACATAAATTCACGCAATTTGGCACCCATTTATGAAACGTGCAAAAACTGCATGACGCGCTTGCATTGCCATTCATTGTTAATGACACCCCAAATGCAGCAAAAAAGACGTGTGTTTGTTGAGGAAAGGAAAACACAAGGCAAAATTTGCAGTAAAAATCGCAGAAAGCAAGACACTTGGGCTGCATTCACACCTGAGTATTTTAAGCTCCCAAAATGCATAAAAACACATGCTGCACTAGCGCTGCCATTCATTGTCAAATCAAAATGTGTGACAAACGTGCCAAAGTGCTTAAAAAAAGCGTGAAGCTCAATGTCCAAAAAGGTGCATTTGTTGTGTGCAGGGCAGGGCATTGAAATAAATGGGCAGCCCTATGTGTGTTGCATGAAAACGTGCACAAAAATGTGTGTTTGCATAACACTAGGTGTGAACCTAGCCTAAGAAAGGTGCACGAGCAACTTTGCTGAGTTTGTCAAACGCACAGGGCAGCCCATTTAAATTCAATGTGTGTGGTGCAAAAAGATGCTCTCAAAATGCTAAATGTCAAGGCAGCCTAAGAGTGACCTATAGGCCCCATTCACACTTCGCGTTTCAGGAATATGCGACAAAACGCACAGGAAACACTGGTTTTGCCATGTGTTTTGGAAACTAGTGAAAAACGTGCTGCGACACTTGCACTGCCATTAATTTGGAACCCTAAACATGGTTTTTCTGTGCACCAAAAAGCGTGTTGAAAGAACAAGCAACCGTCCGCTGCCGGAAAAGTGCACGAGCTTCTTTGGTGCGTGTGTCATGCAAACGACAGCCCGTTCACGTGAATGGGTTGCCCTATGCAGGATGCACAGAAATGCACAAAAAAGAAGCAAAAAAAGGGAGCAGGAATGTATGTTACCACTATGCAAAGTGTGAGTGGGACCACGAAAAATGATCACCAGCTTAAAAAAAAAAACCCTTGAATACCAGTACAATTGTAAACGTACCTTGGTAGACAAGGGGTTAAAGATGGAGTGTTCCTTTAAAATGCAGTTAAATCTGACAAGGTATACATATTTAGGAAACAAAACCCCACCATTATTTCAAATATTTATTTCAGGTACTTATATGGAGCCATCAATTTACATATATATATTGTACATTCACATCAGTCCCTAACCCTCAAGGGGTGTACAATCTAAGGTCCCTAACTCACATTCATATACTAGGGACAATTTAGAGAGGAGCCAATTAACGTAGCAGCATGTCTTTGGCGTGTGGGAGGAAACCGGAGTAGCCAGAGGAAATCCACGCAGAACATTCAAACTCCAGGCAGGTGGTGCCGTGGTTGGGATTTGAACCAGCGACCCTAGTACTGCCAGGCGGAAATGCTACCCATTTAGCCACTGTGCTGCCCAAACCTTTATTTTTTTAAAATTCTGACTGTATGATTGTTCAGAATAATGACAATTTGGACTGCGTGAGGGTTACCCCTTTAAGTTCATGCATTAGGAGGGCTTGCCCCTTTAAGAGAGACCCCACTTTGACTGCATAAAGGTAGCGGATTGCATTCCATAAGGGCAGCACCCACTTTCACCACGCCTCGCCCTTCGCCATTGGCCTGAAATCTGCAGGGTGTGAGCTCATTATGAAGGATGTGGGCATGGCCAGGGCTCTGCAGAAGTAAGTGTGACATCTGGAAATGCTGAGAGTGGTGGAGAGGGGCTGAGGAATTCATTATCTGTATAGGAGGAGGAGGAGGAGGAGGGGGCTGAGTGCCTGGAGGACAGTGATCTCATATATGGAGGAAAGAAGGGAGGCAGCCACAACAACAGCATAGGGACCCTGCATGAGTGCACCAGGATAGAAGCACCACCGAGCAACAGGAGCAGACGCCAAGGGGGCCAACCACAACTGGAGCCTCGCCAATCGTCATGGAGGATGACACAGAGAAGAGCCCCCCAGATGGAGCTTATGGTAAGATGGCTTTGTGATAATATATACTGCTTGGATGGAAATATGGAACTCCTGATCGGACTCCCACAACCAATGTATTGTATTGTGCAGTCCATTGTGTTGTGAAATTCATGCATCTCCCTTTAAATCTCCTCCCCAGTCCCTGTATCTCTTCCGATCACTCCAATTGAGGCACCTATAACTACCCATAACTCCTGCCATTGACTGTCTACCACTACCAATAACTCCTCCCATTAACACAGTAGGGCTCATGTCGGCGGGCGCTGTTTTCCTGCCTCTGGAACGCACGTCAGCAAAATCCTATTGACTTTATTTGAGCAGTTCGCATTGGCAGTTCAGACCTACTTTGTGCTGTGTTGCATTTCTTTGAACCAGGGGCAGACTGACCATTCGGGTACTCGAGGATCCCGAGTCAGTAGGGGGCCCCATGAGATGTCCCTGGTACCTTTCATAGGCTTTTTTGGGTGTGGTTTGAGTGTGGGCAAGGACACAGGGGCCCCATGGTCCCCTATTGCCTGAGGGGCCCCATGAGTTGTCAGTCCACCCCTGGTTTGAACGCAGCATGTTCTGTAGAAGTGCACTAATCACAACCATTTCTTGTCAAACGCTGTATTTGATGTTGCAACTGCATGCATTTTCATTTGACGTGCAAACGCAGCATTAAAAAAATAATACTCATCAACATTAATCCTAATGAAACATCACAACCATAAATCCTCCTATTACCTCAATGCTGATTCCTATCACTGCCTATAACTCTTCTCTCAACCTCAGTAATGATGCCTTTCCCTACCTATACCTCCTCCTATTACCTCAACAGCAATGCCCATCGCGACCTGTAACTCCTCCCATTATCTTATTAACGATACCTATCATTACCCATAACTCCTCCCCTTGCCAGAATAGCAATTCCTATTACTACCTATAACTCCTCCCCAGGTGTCAATGGGACTAATAAATGCCCTTGTGTCAGTGACCAGTGGCAGTAATAGTATTCAGTGTCTGGACATCAGTGGTCACTGGTAGTAATTAATGCTAAGGTGTCAGTGGGGGTGGCAGTATTAAATGCCTGTATATCAGTGGTAGTAATAAATGCCCAGGAGTCAGTGGTCAGTAGAAGAAATAAATGCCCAGGCATCAATAGTCAGTGGGAGTATTAAATGCCCAGAAGTCAGTAATCAGTGAAAGTAATACATGCCCAGCTTGCAATAGTGGGAGTAATAAAAGTCCAGGAGTCAGTAGAAATTATAAATACCCCACTGTCAGTAGGCAGTGGGAGTAATAAATGCTTCCATTTCAGTGAGGGGTCAGTGCCCCATCATTGGTGTTTGGTGATTAGTGGTCAATGGGAGGAATGGTGCTCCATTGTTGGTGTCAGTGGTCAGTGGGAAGAATGGTGCTCCATCATTGGTGTTTAGAGGTCAGCAAGAACAATGGTTCTCCATCACTGATATCAGGGGCTAGTAAGATGAATGGTGCCCCATCATTGGGGTTCAGTAGGAGTAATGCTGCCCAATCATTTGTGTTCTATGGTCAGTGAGAGAAGAATGGTTCTCCGTCATTGGTGTTCAGTGGTCAGTGAGAGGAATGGTGCTACATCATTGGTGTTCAGTGATCAGTGAGAGGAATGGTGCTCCATTATTGGTGTTCAGTGGTCAGTGAGAGGAATGGTGCTCCATTATTAGTGTTCAGTGGTCAGTGAGAGGAATGGTGCTCCATCGTTGGTGTTCAGTGGTGAGTGAGAAAAATGGTGCTCCATACTCTTGGAATGGGATGTCCAACCAGCTGATATAAGTTTGATGGTCTGGTGTCCACAAACATTTGGCCATATAGAAGAACCCATAATGTCATCTCTGACCTTATGTAAAGCCTATTAGTTCAGTACCTCCATTTACACTCACTGACCACTTTATTAGGTACACCTTGCTAGTACTGGGTTGGACTCCCTTTTGCCTTCAGAACTGCCTTAATTCTTCATGGCATAGATTCAACAAGGTGTTTGAAACATTCCTCAGAGATTTGGTCCATATCCATATTTCTATCATCTCGAACCAGTTTGCCCATTCTCCTATGACCTCTGACATCAACAAGGCATTTTTGTCCACACAACTGCCACTCACTGGATGTTTTCTCTTTTTTGGACCACTCTCTGTAAAATCTAGAGATGGTTGTGTGCATGAAAGTCCCAGTAGATGAGCAGTTTTTGAAATGCTAAGACCAACACCAACAACCATGCCATGTTCAAAGTCACCTAAATCCCCTAAATTAATTGAGTTGCGGCCATGTGATTGGCTGATTAGAAATTTGTGTTACCAAGCAATCCAACAGGTGTGCCTAATAAAGTGGCCGGTGAGTGTATTATGTGTATGTAATCTATTTTGTTTGAGTAACAGCACCTATTGAGTATGCCTGCATCTAGTAACAGTAAGTAATTGCAAGCATGGCATGGCCCACAGGTGCATGAGGCGTCATAGCGTAAATTGTGGACGCTCGGGCCTAAATTGCTGGATGCACACAAGCCACATTTAGACATTTACATCCACCTGGCATACACACATACAGTATAACTAGCATGCAACCATGACTAGTCATTTCTATGGGTGGCTGTATGCTGCACCTGTGCCACCCAGGAACAAAAAAACACCCCAAAATTCACGGTGTCTGGCCTCGTGTGCACATGTGTATAGTCTCGGAATAGTCTGAGAGGGTGTCCTGTGCTGGGGATTGGCTACACTTGCCTGTTGGCTGCTTTCCATTACAAGAGTAGTGGATAAATGGTTTATGGCTTATTTTAGCCACCTCAGCAGCTCATTCTTACAAAACAATTTTCTTTTTAATTAGACCAGAGTTAAGCTAGTTCTCAGCAAAAGTACATGTTGTGGTTACCCCATGAGTTTCGTAATACAGAGTAGACTTTGTCATGACACCATTATGTCTGAACATAATTCAAGTGCAACTCTTTAGCTCTCCTGATTCCCCAATATAGATCTTTAGTTATGACTAGAGGAATCACCAACAGGAAGAAGGAGGTCCTGATTCCCCAATATAGATCTTTAGTTATGACTAGAGGAATTACCAACAGGAAGAAGGAGGTCCTGATTCCCCAATATAGATCTTTAGTTATGACTAGAGGAATTACCAACAGGAAGAAGGAGGTCCTGATTCCCCTATAGATCTTTAGTTCTGACTAGAGGAATTATCAACAGGAAGAAGGAGGTCCTGATTCCCCAATATAGATCTTTAGTTCTGACTAGAGGAATTACCAACAGGAAGAAGGAGGTCCTGATTCCCCTATAGATCTTTAGTTCTGACTAGAGGAATTACCAACAGGAAGAAGGAGGTCCTGATTCCCCAATATAGATCTATAGTTCTGACTAGAGGAATTATCAACAGGAAGAAGGAGGTCCTGATTCCCCAATATAGATCTTTAGTTATGACTAGAGGAATTATCAACAGGAAGAAGGAGGTCCTGATTCCCCAATATAGATCTTTAGTTCTGATTAGAGGAATTACCAACAGGAAGGAGGTCCTGATTCCCCAATATAGATCTTTAGTTATGACTAGAGGAATTACCAACAGGAGGAAGGAGGTCCTGATTCCCCTATATAGATCTTTATATATAACTGTTAGGAGTTGTATAGAATCTGCAAGATTATTTATTTTAGGTACTTATTATAGAGCTGTCAATTTACATATATATTGTACATTCCCATCAGTCCCTAACCCTCAAGGGGTGTACGATCTAAGGTCCCTAACTCACATTCATACACACACGGGTCATTTTGGATGGGCCAAGTTGCCTTCCAGTGTGTCTTTGGAGGAGGCCCATGTGGGAATGGGGAGGACCATGCAGGCTCCAGGCAGGTGGTGCCATGGTTGGGATTTGAACCAATGATGCTACCAGGTGGAATTGCTAACCATTTAGCCACAGTGCTACCCCAATATAGTGTCCACTTTCAAGAAACTGATCCATTAGAGACTTGCTTTGCTGAACGCACATCCACAATAGATTTGTCTGTCGGGAGTGATTTCTAGAGTTGGGTGTATTCAGTTTAGTTTTTTAATTTTCATAGCAATGACAAATTCCACACCGACTTACAAAGTACACGGACAGTTCACATCAGTCCATTGCCTCTGTAGAGAGTTTTCAGGCTTATAACAGGCAGCTGAGCCACGGTTTTACATCCCTCCAGGCTGCCCCGCTTGAACTGCGAAATAACTGTCAGATGGGGCGGTTCATATGCAGTGACCACGGCATATTTAATTCAGGGTGCAGAGTTTGACAGCTGGTTCCGCTTGTCAAACTCCCTAAGGCTGGCCATAAACTATACAATTTTCTTACAATTTTCTGGCCAATTTCCTTTAGATTTACCTTTCACTATGTAGTGCAAGGGCCTGCCTAATAGATACAATTGAAAGTGTTGTTTAGATTTGACCTCCTATTATATGGTTTTTGGTGAATCTAAAGCAAAATTCTCAAGAAAATTGTATAATGTATGGTCAGCCTTATTTGTGAATTGCCCACGATTGCAGCATGATAGAGCAGCATAGGGTTAAATCAGGCAGTGAGGAAGTGTTATCCTCACCTCCTGTCAAATGCCCTCTGAAAAGAGATCTGAATATGGATCAATCTTCGAAGCGTGCTGCATTCCACAGCAAGTGTGAACATACTGTCATTTTTGGACTGGATCATACAAATGGCAACCTAGGAAAGAGGCCTGAGGCCTGGTGGATGTCAAGGGGGGCAGCTACAACTTTTATTTATTTATTTTTTAAATTTTATTTCAGGTACTTATATAGTGTCGTCAATTTACGCAGCGCTTTACATATATATTGTACATTCACATCAGTCCCTAACCCTCAAGGGGTGTACAATCTAAGGTCCCTAACTCACATTCATACACATACTAGGGCCAGTTTAGAGAGGAACCAATTCACCTACCAGCGTGTCTTTGAAGTGTGGGAGGAAACAAGCGTACCCAAAGGAAACCCACGCAGGCACAGGGAGAACATGCAAACTCCAGGCAGGTGGTGCTGTGGTGGGGATTGCGAACCAACGACCCTAGTACTGCCAGGCAGAAGTGCTAACCATTTAGCCACTGTGCTGCCTTCATGCTGATGTGGAAAGCTAGGAGGATAGCACAATTGGTGAAATCTGTGCAGCTGCCTGTCACTTTATAAGGGAGGAAGAACTTCATAAGAGAGGAAATAGACAGTTGATGGAGTCGTGCCAGAACAGGCAGTACAGATAGGGAGGTTCTTTATGTCTACTGCAATGTCAGTGGTACTGATGAGGGGGGACAAAGCCGCTACATTGTCTATGCCCCCATTCTACCTTCATCTGTCCCTGCATTGCAATCACAAAAATTCCTTTTCCGTGCATACATTTACTGCTTCCAGAGCGCTCCTGACAGCTGCCCAGGGCTCCTGAGAATTGGCTTGCTGTCCATTCAGTGAAGCAGACAGGCAGGTATTTTAGTGGATGAAGTCATCTTTGTTATGACCCATGCCTGCTGGTCAGGGTACTCTGCTGCCACACAGTGGACGGTCTGCAGATGACCACTTCTGGTTACTGCTGGAATAAATAAACAGCATTCTGAATAGGATTAGATTAGGAGATGGTTTATTGGAATTACCATGTGCTGGATGAAGCCATGTGTTCTCTGCAAATACGCCCAGTCCAGTCACAGGAGCATGTTATTTTACCATTTCCTGTAGTTATAGGAATATTATATATTGTCACTAGGACAGAAAGTGAATACAAATCCAACATTTTGCAGTTTATTTCAGGTACTTCTATTGCACAGTCAATTTACGCAGCGCTTTACATATATATTGTACATTCACATCAGTCCCTAACCCTCAAGGGGTGTACAATCTAAGGTCCCTAACTCACATTCATTCATACACATACTAGGGCCAATTTAGACAGGAGCCAATTAACCTATCAGCATGTCTTTGGAGTGTGGGCGGAAACCAGAGTACCCGGAGCAGGGGCAGACTGACCATTTGAGCACTCGGGCATTGCCCAAGGGCCCAGGGTCAGTAGGGGGCCCCATGAAATGCCCATTACCTTTTTTATAGGCTTTTTTGGGTGTGCTTTGAGTGTGGGCAAGGACACAGGGGCCCCATGATTGTGGGCAAGGACACAGGGGCCCCATGATCCCCTGGGGGCCCCATGAGTTGTCAGTCCGACCCTGACAAAACCCACATAGACACAGAGAGAACATGCAAACTCCAGGCAGGTGGTGCCATAGTTGGGATTTGAGCCAACAACCCTAGTGCTGCCAGATGGAAGTGCTAACCACTTAGCTACTAGTGCAAGAATAAAGACTAAACCTCTTGAAGAAGCACATGTTCTAGTGACAACTGTCTAAAAAGAGAGTTCTTTTCCCTTTTACAAGATTTCCTCCCAGTTGTTTCTTCAAAGGGAGATCTTCAGAATGGGACAAAAAACAAGTCCTTACTGAACCCTGTAGCTGCAGGCATTGATGAGCCATTCATCCTCAGCAGCAGCACATGTGTAGTTCAAGAACTCTTGGAGAGGTGTAGAGTGAGTTGAGCTGATGAATCAATGGTAGGAAGAGGGGGGAGCTGAGACGAAAGTCATTTCTGGGAGTGTGGCTGGAAGAGCTGAGCTGCTAAGCCAGGCTGGGAGGAGGGAGCAGCGTAAACTGAGCCACTGCTAGGAGGGTAACTGGGGAAGCTGAGCTGCTGAGTCACTTCCTTGAAGGGTAGCTGAGATGCCGAGTCACTGTTGGGAGGTGGCTTGAGGAGCTGAGCTGCTGAGGCACTGCTGCGAGGAAGAAGCAGAGTGAGCTGAGCATTGCTGGGAGGGCTGCTGTGGAAGCTGAGCTACTAAGTCTCTGCTGGCAAGGTAGCTGCGAAAGCTGAAATGCTCAGTCACTGCTGGAAGGAGAAAGCAGAGTGAGCTGAGCCACTGCTGGGAGGAAGAAGCAGAGTGAGCTGAGCCACTACTGGGAGTGTAGCTGGGGAAGCTGAGCTGCTAAGTCTCTTCTGGCAGGGTAGCTTGGAAAGCTGAAATGCTGAGGCACTGCTGGGAGGAGGAAGCAGAGTGAGCTGAGCCAGTGCTGGGAGGAAGAAGCAGAGTGCGCTGAGCCACTGCTGGGAGGAAGAAGCAGAGTGCTCTGAGCCACTGCTGGGAGGAAGAAGCAGAGTGAGCTGAGCCACTGCTGGGGGGAAGAAGCAGAGTGAGCTGAGCCACTGCTGGGAGGAAGAAGCAGAGTGAGCTGAGCCACTGCTGGGAGGGTAGCTGTGGAAGCTGAGCTGCTAAGCCTCTGCTGGCAGGGTAGCTGGGAAAGCTAAGCTGCTGAGTCACTGCTGATAGGGGAAACATAGTTGCAGAGTCACTGCTGGTTGTGGGAGCAGAGTGAGCTTAGCTGTCAAGTTTGAGCTGGGAGGGTTAGCAAAGCAAGCAGGGCTGCTGGAAAAGGGATGGGGGGGGGGGGGGGTTTGAGGGGAAGGACTCTCTGCTGCTGCTGCTATTTGAATTACTTTGGTGCTTCTGGTGTGAACATTGAGGATTAATTATTCCATGTAGCCTGCAGCTACAGTGGTCAGTGAGAGCTTGTTTTAAAGCTCATTTGCTGCTTCTTAAAAACATGTAAATACTTGAATGTCCACAGGCTCACATTAAGCTGAGCTATTTGCATATGTATCAGCTTTGTTGTAGGTAGCTGAGAACTTCTTTTTGTATATAAGCGAAGGTAAACCTGTCATACAGTGTAGTATCTCTGTACAGGCCTCACTCGTCCCAGTGTCTGCACTCACCTGCTGGGGAAAGCCAGTGAACGTAAATGAACGTGCCTCATATGCAAATAGCGACTTTCAGCCACAAGTCAGAGCCCTGCCAGCACCTCTCCACATCCCCCTCAATACAAGGCGGTTTGTTTTCTGGTGCCAGAGCTCTGTTTAAGGCGGAAGCTTGTTATTTGCATCCCTAGTGCACCCCGGGGCTGTGAGCCGCTTAAAAAGAAAAAAAACAAATGAGGTAACATAATGGTATGTGCAGGCACCTCGAAGGAGAAACATTTAACTTGTTGGCTGCTTTTATATACCAAACTACTTGGCAGGTTTATTTTAAGCAACTTTTTTCATCTCCTGAGATTTACAGAGGCAGAAGAACTTGTGGGTGGGTCACCGTTCTTGCTTCCTTTTCAGATAAATAACCCTCCTACAGAGAGAGCCTGTCATTGTTCTGTGTGCCATGACAGATCTGGGCCACTATGGAGGAAACAGATGTTGCAAGATTACGTTCAAAAATGGAAAGATAGCCGCTTCCTTTTTGCACGTAACTGAATACTTGTACTGTTCTCTACCTGTGCTGATTTTATACACACCATCAACAAACTGCCCATATGGAAGAAAAGTATATTCGAAATATATTTTAAAAATATTCTTCCAAAATATATTGACATATATTTGAAATGCTTAAATTTTGGCCATATTCAATATATTTCAATATATATATATACACGTTGCATGTTGAAATGCATTTTTATTACAAAATATATGAAAAATATTTTTAAATATATATTTTTTAAATATATTCTTCAGATTTTTTTTTTAACATATGGGAAGAATATTTTTAAAATATAGTTCAAATATATTTTTCTTCCATATGGGATAGTCCAGTACTAGGATGACAACATTGCTCCCCCATACACAATTCAGTGAGTAAGTGTTGTCACCCCAGGGTGAGAATTTCTAATCAAGCCTGCTGGATGATGCTGACTACTTTGCAGCAGCTAGCAGGTGGCTGTTAAAAAAAAGACCACTTCCTGTTTAGGAACCAAAAATGTCTTTTTAACAGAAAGCCGCACGACAATGAAAAATAGATTAATGGCTGTTTTCTTTGCACATGTGAAATATTTGACACATGTCCCGAGCTCGCAGTAATTGGTGTCACTACTCTGTCTTCTGAAAACGGCCTGAAATCTGTGTGCTGGCCTGTTCATACCTCCTGGTAGGAAGCCAAGTGAGAACCATATATAGCACCTGCTGCCTGGCCTGCAGTGAAGTAGAAAAAGCAGTTAGACATCAGAGCCCGGGGGGCCAACCTTCCACACCTGAGATATTGGTTTTATGTGGTCAAATCCTTTGGGGCCCATCACATTCTATGTGCCTATTCAAGGTGAATGGCACCCAAATGCATCGTACAACAGAGCCTAACGCACAACTCACCACCGTGTGCATGTCCTGTGCGTTGTGGTGAGCTGCATTGTTAAACAAAGAGGGTCATGCGTGGTTTTTTTTATGTGTGCATAGGCAGCCCTGTCATAATGAAGAGGCTGCCTTAACCCAACACACGTTAACGTGCCATATTGTGCGTTTACATGCGTGTGAATGGGCCTGTAAAGTTAAATATAAACCCAATCACTAAAATCATAAAAATAAGCTTTAGGCCCCTTCCACATGGGGGGGGGGGGGAATCTGATCTGTAGAGCCGAGCGGGCCGATGACAGGTCCGTATCCAATCAGTTTATGCAGAGTGGACGTGGACATAGCCTGCTCTGCTCTATGGGTGGTTGGGTATAAATGGACTGCCCTCCAATCCAACCCGCCTAGACAGAGGGGCTGGGGGGTGCTAATTACCTTCCATTTCTTTTAGGTGGACCGGGTCGGATTGGAGGTAGGTGGGAGTGAACAGACACAAGTTTGCTGGTCCATAGAGATGAATGGACCGCCTGAAAAATGGATCAGAATGGTCATGTGAAAAGGGTCTTAAGCTGTTGCCACCCATGTAACGCATATGTGTGGCAGAGCTGGAGCTAGCCTGATCGGGGGGTTCAGTAACAGAAAAGTCAGGGGGCATAATGTCGGTAAGTGACTTGGATGCATGGAACAATATTCTCTGTTCATTCGACACCAGGGGCGGACTGACCATTTGGGCGCTCGGGCACTGCCCGAAGGCCCAGGGTCAGTAGGGGGCCCCATGAGATGTCCCTGGTACCTTTCATAGGCTATTTTGGGTGTGATTTGAGTGTGGGCGAGGACACAGGGGCCCCATGATCCCCTATTGCCCGGGGGCCCCATGAGTTGTCAGTCCGCTCCCTGTTCGGCACACTTCTATACCAGTGGTCTCCAAACTATGGCCCTCCAGGCGTTGAGGAACTGCAAGTCCCAAGAGGCCTTGCAAGACTCTGACAGCCATGGGCAAGACTCCCATAGGTAGAGGCATGATGGGACTTGCAGTACTTCAACAGCTGGAGAGCCATAGTTTGGAGACTCCTGTTCTATACCATCACCATAGCCTGGAAGCATCCTCTAACAGGTAGTGCAGAGGTGGTGCAAGAGTGAACTGGGAATGCTGTCATTAGTTTAGGGTGATTAAACAGAACCTGTGCCCCTTATATCAGGAGTCCCTCCTTATATCAGAGTTCTTCTTAGAGTTCCTCCTTGCATCAAGGCTTCTATAAGAGTTCCTCCTTACATCAGATGTCCTCACCAGAGTGCCCCTTACATCAATTGCCTCAACAGAGTGCCCCCTTACATCAATTGCCTCATCAGAGTGCCCCCTTACATTATTTGCCTCATCAGAGTGTCCCCTTACATCAATTGCCTCATCAGAGTCCCCCTTACATCAATTGCCTCATCAGAGTGCCCCCTTACATTATTTGCCTCATCAGAGTGCCCCCTTACATCAAATGCCTCATCAGAGTGCCCCCTTACAATAAATGTTTCATCACAGTGCTCCTTTACATCATTTGCCTCATCAGAGAACCCCCTTACATCAGTTGCCTCATCAGAGTGCCCCCTTACATCATTTGCCTCATCAGAGAACCCCCTTACATCATTTTTCCTCATCAGAGAACCCCCTTACATCAGTTGCCTCATCAGAGAACCCCCTTACATCAGTTGCCTCATCAGAGTGCCCCCTTACATCAATCTCCTCACCAGAGTGTCCCCTTACATCAATTGCATCCCTAAGAGTGCCCCCTTACATAGTTGCCTCATCAGAGTGCCCCCTTACATCAGTTGCCTCATCAGAGTGCCCCCTTACATCAATCTCCTCACCAGAGTGTCCCCTTACATCAATTGCATCCCTAAGAGTGCCCCCTTACATCAGTTGCCTCATCAGAGTGCCCCCTTACATCAGTTGCCTCATCAGAGTACCCCCTTACATCAATCGCCTCACCAGAGTGTCCCCTTACATCAATTGCATCCCTAAGAGTGCCCCCTTATGTAGCACCCTCTGACTGCAAACCTGAGTGGAGGAAATGCTTGTTGTCTGGCTGTGCAGGACTATAGGGGGCCCAAATCTCTTGCAACGCCTAAGGGGGTAGTGCTACATTTACATCAACTGTCCCTATCAGGTCTCGTGAATTTGTGGATGCACTCTCAGAGGTTTGGGGGGGCACAACTAAAATCTAGGGGGGGCATAGCTCACCCCAGCACCCCTCTAGATCTGGGCCTGATGTGTGGTGGTAAAGAGGGAGGACTTTAATGCATACACGCCACATATATGTGTCCATGTGTGACCAAGGGTTCTATGCTTGCTCCCAGCACAGTGACTGAGCTGTCAAAGACAGCTTGCAGTCTCTAGTCAAGACCAGGAACCGGCGGGACCAGCTCCCAGTCATGTAACCACAGAGGCAGCCGAACTTCCTGCCCATGGGCATAATAACCTAGTTAACCGGTTCCTCAGAACTACTGCTACAGGGCGGCAGGGCTGCCCAAAAATCACGTAAATATTTTCGAGTAGGGGGCGCGCGCCGCCCTACCTACACCACCATTGGCGGCTACAGCTGTTGATCACCGGATCCCGCCCGAAGATTCCCCGCCGGCACCTGGCAATCTCTAAGGAACAGTGACAGAGGAGAGGTATGTGTGTAAACAATACAGATCTCTCCCCTGTCAGCACCGACATGCTGCTTTGTAGTGCTCTGCATAGCAGGGAAACACAAAGCAGGGTGCTTACATAGTAAAACACACACAGCACACAGTTAACCCTTTGATTGCCCCAGATGTTAACCCCTTCCTGCCCAGTGTCATTAGTACAGTGTCAGTGCTTTTTATTAGCACTGATCACTGTATTGGTGTCACTGGGGATGTCAGTGGCAGTTAGTCAGTTCCCCCCCAGTGTCAGAATGCCTGCCGCAGTCCGGCTATAAGTCGCTGATTGCCACCATTACTAGCATAAAAAAATAAAAATTCCAGTATATATTCCGCCGTTTGTAAACGCTATAACTTTCACATAAACCTTTTAATTTACATGTATTGTGATGTTTTTTAGCAAAGACATGTCGCAGAATACATTTGACCTAAATTTGTGAAGAAATTTTATATTTTTAATTTTTTACTGGACATATTTAATAGCAAAAAGTCAAAAATATTGTTTTTTTCAAAATTGTCTGGATTTTTTTGTTTATAGCACAAAAAATAAAAAACACAGAGGCAATCAAATACAACTGAAAGAAAGCTCCATTTGTTGGGAAAAATTGCATTAATTTCATTTGGGTGCAGCATTGCATGACAGCGCAATTGTCAGTTAAAATAACGCAGCGCCACATTGCAAAAAATGGCCTGGTCAGGAAGGGGGGTAAATCTCCTGGAGGGCAAGTGGAACGCTGGGGCTGGGTAGTTTAGGATTAACATGTCAATGTAATTCCAGAATATTTCATATTCCTTGGTGATCCTACCATGATGGTCTTTGCCAAGGCACTTCCTGTTATGGGGTGACAGCAGTCTCCCAGTTGCTGTCCTACAATGATACATGCATTCCTGGTGGAGAAAACAAGCGGCCGTTCTGAAACATTCTTGCACAGGCATGGTCCACCGTTGTCACTATCAGGAAGCCGGTCCAGAGGAATGATATCCAGCTTATACAAAGAACTCTTCCTTCCACTGACACCAAAAATGGGGCATAATTACTTCCACTGACACCCGTGATGGGGCATTATTCCATTCACTATTCCATACACTGACATCAATGATGGGGCACTATTCCTCCCACTGACACCGATGATGGGGTACTATTCCTCCCACTGACACCAATGATGGGGCACTATTCCTCCCACTGTGACCAATGATGGGGCACTATTCCTCCCACTGACACCAATGATGGGGTACTATTCCTCCCACTGACACCAATGATGGGGTACTATTCCTCCCACTGATACCAATGATGGGGCACTATTCCTCCCACTGACACCAATGATGGGGCACTATTCCTCCCACTGATACCAATGATGGGGTACTATTCCTCCCACTGTGACCAATGATGGGGCACTATTCCTCCCACTGACACCAATGATGGGGTACTATTCCTCCCACTGATACCAATGATGGGGCACTATTCCTCCCACTGATACCAATGATGGGGTACTATTCCTCCCACTGACACCAACAATGACACCAACAATAGGGCACTATTCCTCCCACTGACACCAATGATGAGGTGTTATTTACTCCCACGCTAGGACATTTTCTACTCCCAGTGGCCACAATCCGGCTTCCTTAACCACTTGCCCTCCTGAGGATTTACCCCCTCCGTCCTGACCAGGCCATTTTTTGCGTTACGGTGCTGCGTTACTTTAACTGACAATTGCGCAGTCATGCAACGCTGCACTCAGATGAAATTTACATAATTTTTTCCCCACAAAGCTTTCTTTCGGTGGTATTTGATCGCCTGTGAGGTTTTAATTTTTTTTTGCGCTATAAGCAAAAAAAGGCTGACAATTTGGAGAAAAAAACTATATTTTGGACTTTTTGCTATTAAACATGTCTAGTAAAAAAATCTAAAAAATCAAATTTCATCATAAATTTAGGCCAAAATGTATTCTGCGACATGTCTTTGCTAAAAAAAAATCCCAATACATGTAAATTAATTGGTTTATAGCGTTTACAAATGGCAGTATATATACGGGGACTTTTTTATTTTTCCTACTAGTAATGGCGGTGATCAGCAACTTTTAGCGGGACTGCGGCGGGCATTCTGACATGGGGGGGGGAACTGACTTGGTGTCACTGACATCCCCAGTTACACCAATACAGTGATCAGTGCTAAAAAACAGCACTGACACTGTACTAATGGCACTGGGCAGGAAGGGGTTAATGTGAGGGTCGATCAAAGGGTTAACTGTGTGCTGGGATTGTTGTACTAGGGGGCTGGGGGGGGTATGCTTCACTGTAAGCACACTGATCGGGATGGTTGTACAGTGCACAGCCATCCCAGTGTGCCCGAGCTGACAGGGAGGAAGATTGTAAACAAAACAGTCTTCCTCCCTGTCGGTGATTGTTGGTAATCACTGGGCGCCGGCGGGTAATCACCGGCTGGGACCCAGTGACTGACATCCGCGGCTGCGAATGGCGGCGTGGGTAGGGCGTGCAAGCGGCCCTCATGAGCCCCCTACCCGGAAATGCAAATGCATTAGTGGAGTCCCTGCATAGAGACCGGCTATTATATTTGACAGAAGAAATAGATTATGCAGAAGAAGAAGAGAAACAACATTGTATCTATTTGTACTTGAATAGAAACATCTGTATCCCAAATGCATACAAATAGATACAATGTTGCAACTTTTTTTCTTCTCCGTCTTCTTCTGCAAAATCTATTTCATCTTCTCCTTTTCTTCTATTGTTCTTCTTGATATTCTATTTCTTCTTCTCCTGCAAAATCTATTTCTTCTATTTCTTCATAGTCAATTTATTGTCAAATCGGCCAGAAGAATGGCCGATTTGACCATAAATTACTGCGAAAATTGGACGATCTAACAAATCATCCCAGGATTATACACCTTGGATGATTTTCAAAATTTCTTAAAATTAAGAAAAACGGCCAACATTTTTCCCCACTAACGGTGCGAATATTGGACGATTTTCTTATCGGCCGATAATTCGGCAAGAAAATCGGAAATCTATGGCCGCCTTCACTGTGAAGCCGTGGCTTTTAGACTCCATGCACACTGGAGGGTGTTTTGATAATGCTGGTAACATTAGCCGAAGTCACGTTAAAGACGTGTTTTTCTGATTTTTTTTTAGCGTTTTTGCATTAGCAGTTTAGCTACATTTTGCTGAATTTAGTGGCGTTTTCCTGCGTTTTTTCGCATTTGCATTTTTTTGGTGAAAAAAGTCCAAAAACGCCAGTTTGGAGTGTTTTACCACATTTTGCTGCGTTTTTTAGCATTAGAGCGTTTTTACAGCTAAAAATCTCCTCTAGAAACCCAATAGTTCTGGGGTTTTTTCCAGCCAAAAAAGTTGATTACAGTGTGTATGGACACATAGGAAAACATGCTGGGGGGTTTACTGGCTGTAGAAAAAAACGTCAGAAAACATCAAAAGCCAAAAACAGCCGCTGTACCTACGTCCAGTGTGCATGAGGATAGGTTCACCTTATCCTATAGTAATACATGCAGACGTTTTTGCAGGTAAAAAATGTGTATTTATTTTCTTTCAAGAGCCTGCAGAGCATTGCGTCCGTGATCAACAGCGCTCCCTACCCCAAGCACTCCCGCATGTTGAGGGCATGTGGCATGGTATGGTTTGGGGGCTCGCTCATCCCCCCTTTTTCTTTATGCTCAGATAAGGGTCTGGTTATGGATTTTAGGGGGACCCCCCACACCAATTTCTAAAAACATTTTGGCATGGGGTTCCCCTCAAAATCCATACTAGACCTAAGGGTCTGGTATGGATCTGGGGGGACCCCATGTCATTTTTTTTTTCTCAAATTTTCATTCTTTTGTTTATATTCAGCTGTCAGCTGATGAACCATCAGTTGTTATGGATGCAGGCAACCGGCTTACCACCCGCTCCTTAACAACCAGCTATATATTGATTAATGGCTGCAAAATGCCGGCGCAAAAAAACTGAAAAACGCTGGAAAAAAATGCTCATATGAGTGTTTTTTATCCAGCGTTTTTCCAGACTTTTTTTCAAAAGTATCGAGCGATCTGGTGCTGGTGGGTGCGGACAAATGCACTGCATTTGTGACCTGCATTTGGGGTGTTGTTAATGTTTTTATTGACACCCGCCGCAGATCACAAATGTAGAGCGTTTTGCACGTGGTTTAAATTCAGTGTCAACTGGCAGCTGCGGCACGTGTACAGCACTGTCAGGCTGTAATGTCAGAATTGGGGCGTTTGGCCAGGGGGATGGTAAAATTGCTGCAAGAGCCCTTAGTTCTACCCTAACCCTAGGTTCACACCTAAGTGTTGTGTTTTGCAGAAGTGCAGTACAGTGCATTTAACATGATTTCCTATGGGACATGTTCACATCTGCACGGTTTCATGCATTTTTTTGAAAGGGTCAGGAACTTTTTTGAACGCAAAAAGTTGCGTTTTTGGTTCTATAGACTTCAATGGAAAATAGGCAGCAAAGCATGTATTGCATTTTTGCATTTTAAATCTACCTAGCAACAAGAAAAAAAACGCAAAACACATAAAAAACGCGTCAAAAACGCAAAATGCAACATAAAGTGCAATGCAGAACCTGCATAGGTGTGAACCAAGCCTTAGAAGGAATTTCTCCCAACTTCCAAAAAAGGAAGCAAAGGGAAATCTCCCTTAGTCCCCGGTCACATTGGATGCGATTTATAATCGCGCGTTTTGTTTGCTGCATTTTCTGAAGATTTCCCAGCGATTTTTATTTTTGCGTTTTCCATTGCGATTTGCAGTGCAATTTTGTAGTCTATGTGAAATTGCAACAAACTGCATAAAAAGTAATACAAGTACTACTTTTGAAATCGCACTGCAGCAAATTGCGAATGCTAAGACACTCACATTTATTAGATCCGATTTCAGGTCCGATTTCAATTCCCAAATCGCACCTGAAATCGCGGCGGTGTGAACCATCCCTAAGCCCTCGGTCACACCGCCGCGATTTCAGGTGCGATTTGGGAATTGAAATTGTACCTGAAATCAGATCTAATGAACGTGGATGAGTGTCTTAACATTTGCGATTTGCTGCAGCGAGATTTCAAAAGTAGTTATTGTATTACTTTTTCTGCAGTTTGTCACAATTTCACATAGACTGCAATAGAAATAGCACTGCAAAACGCAATGGAAAACACAAGAAATCATTGGGAAATCTTCAGAAAACGCGGCAAACAAAACGAGTGATTTTAAATCGCATTCAGTGTGAACCAAGCCTAACCCCTGCTTCACAATGCAACTTTGAAAGCTGCAGATCAGTGCAATTTGCACCTCCAATTTCACTGTGTCTTGCAGCTTCATTTAACCACTTCCCGACCGGCCGTTGTATATAAACGGCCGGACGGTGGCACTGCAGGGTCGGGTGGCCGTCTATAAACGGCCTCCCCGCACCCTGCTTGTGCCCGCTCCCTGGGAGCGCGCAGCACCGCGATCCGGTGCCCGCTGTGTCCTCCGGACACAGTGAAACACCGATCGTCGGACGGGACCTCTGTACGAGGTCCCGATCATGTGATCACTGATTGGCCAATCAGTGATCACATGCAAAGTAGTAAGCAAGATGTCACTTCTGACATCATTGCTTACTATGTGTGAAATCTGTGAATGATCACAGAAGTCACATGGTACAAGGCTATTCACAAAAGCCTTGTACCATGTGACAAGCTGTGACCAATCACAGCTCACTCAGTTCTTCTCAATGAGTGCATGAATGCACACAGAGAAAGAGAAATGATTGCTTTTACATCCTATATGGGTGTAAAAGCAATCAGTGTAAAAAAAAAAATCTTCATCACCCCTCACAAGTAGTACAGTGTCACCATGGTGACACGGTACTGCTAGGGTGACAGTATGTAAAAAAAAAAAAAATAATAATAATATAAAAAAATAAAATAAAAATTTAAAAAAAAATGTTTACAAATTATAATTTTTGCTTATAAACTAATTTGGATTTTTTTTTTTTTACTAAAAAGATAACGGAATAAATTTTGGCTAAGATTTATGATGAAATATTATTTATTTGCAAAATTTTATAAAAAAAACACTTTTTTTCAAAATTTTTGGACATTTCATTTACATAGCAAAAAAAATACAAATCCCAGTGGTGAATAAATACCACCAAAATAAAGCTTTATCTATCTCAAAAAAATGGTAAAAAATTCATTTGGGTACAGTGTTGCATGACCGCGCAATTGTCATTCAAAGTGTGATAGCACTAAAAGCTGAAAATTGCCCTGGTCAGGAAGGGGGTAAAAGTGTCCGGTCTGGAAGTGGTTAACAGACGTCAATGCAAGTCGCAATGAAACCGGAAAAAAAGTCATGCAGGAATTATTTTTGGACTGGCGCTACTTCAAATGGGACTGATTTAGCCAGTGCCACTGAAATACATTAGATGCGACTTCAGGTGCGATTTCCAAGTCGCATGCTGCACCTGAAGTCTCACCAGTGTGAACCAGGGCTTAATGGGACACAGACAGCAAGAAATAAACTGACAGGGATGTTAACCCTTCCCTACTCCACCCTAAACGTAAGAAAAAAACATTTTGACTATACATACACTTAGGGGTGTAGTTTATTTATTTATTTCAGGTACTTATATAGCACCATCAATTTACGCAGCACTTTACATATATATTGTACATTCACATCAGTCCCTAACCCTCAAGGGGCGTACAATCTAAGGTCCCTAACTCACATTCATACATACACATACTAGGGACAATTTAGACAGGAGCCAATTACCCTACCAGCATGTCTTTGAAGTGTGGGAGGAAACCCACGCAGGCACAGGGAGAACATGCAAACTCCAGGCAGGTGGTGCCATGGCTGGGATTTGAAGCAACGACCCTAGTACTGCCAGGTGGAAGTGCTAAGCATTTAGCCACTGTGCTGTAGTTATTTATATATATACAATTTGGCAGAAAAATTTACGTCTTTGGGATATTTCCTGCGTAGGACATGTTTTTATTTGATTTAGTCCTCATGCACATGGGACGTTTTTACAGTGGCTGTTTTTGGCTTTTGATGTTTTTTCTACAGCCAGTAATCCCCCCAGCATGTTATCCTATATCACCATACATATATAGGTGTCCGTTTGTGAACCAGCGGTAATAGATCGCTGCTCAGTTCTCCGGCATTCTCGGAGAACACAGTTCTCCTGTGAATGCAGTTTATGAAGCAGTTCTCCGAACGAAGGGAGAACGGTTTCCAAACGCTGGAGAACGGTCTACAAACTCTGAAAAACGGCTCATTTTACTATAATCTCTCCACATTATAGAAAAAGACCAGTTTACTAAGCAGAGGTAAATTATCTCTGCTTAGTTTTCGGTCCCTCTGATTCTCCAGCTCTGGGCTGGAGAATCTGGACGGAGAACACAGATCTCCAGAGAAGGGCTGACATGATCTCCTGAGTGTTATAAACTGTGAATGACCAGAGAATAGCTGAGATCCGTTGAATCGCAGCTATTCTCTGTGTCATAAAAGGACACCTTAGACTGGAATCAATGTTTTTGGCTGGAAAAACCCAGAACTAGTGGGCTTCTAGAGGTGTTTTTAAGGCTCCATCCTAGATTGTAAGCTCGAAAGAGCAGGGCCCTCAATCCCCTCATGTTTTGCATTGTATTGGTATTGTTCTGTCACATGTTCTGTCCCCCTCTGTAATGTACAGCGCTGAGCGAACTATTGGCGCTTTATAAATACTGTATAATAATAATGTACACTGCAGCTGATAAACTCACGTTTAGGAGCTTTTCTGCGGTTTTTTTTCAGCAGCCCCTGAACTCTCCCTAATGTTTTCCTATGTGTACATGTACACAGAGTCGTTTACAGTTATTTTTTTGAATGCACCAAACTTGCGTTCAGGAGTAGATTTTATCAGCGTTTCAAACGCCAAATGCTTGTAAACGCGGCTAACCACGTTTATAAGCATTTGCATTTAGAAGTGTTTTTTTTAACTGTTCCATGTCCAGATGCTGTCCAGAGCCTTTTTTCATATCAGAAATGCATGCAAAGCGTTTTCCATGTATTCAAATAGACCCGGTACACCAGCGCAGTCAGTTCCAGGTTTTGCATGAAGGAAATAATGGTAGAACGTGTCGCATTATGCTCATGATGGGATCCATAGTGAATACAACCAGAAAAGACAGATCATCTCAACACATACTGCTCTCTCTGCTTCTGCTCTCTCTATTTCTCTCAAAATGTCTGAAATTGTTAATTGTTTACTGTTTTCAGTGCATTCTGGGCATTTTGGAAGGTCTCCTGAGGTTATCTTTAAAAAACGCTTCCAAACGCAAACGCACATAAACGCGGTATGCAAATGCGGCTAAACTGACGTTTTTTAACCTACGTTTTCCAGCAGTCAGTTTTCATCGTTCAGAAGAGTTTTCCAAATGCCCCGTGTACATGGAGCCCATAGCTGTAAAAATGCTCTAATGCTGAAGAACGTGGCAAAACACAGTAAAACACTGCAAACAGGCGTTTTTGGACTTTTTTGACCAAAAAAAATATTTTTTTTGGTCAAAACTATGCAAACGTGGGAAAACACCACTAATCGCAGCAAAACGCTAATGCAAAAATGCTAAAAAAAAGCTGAAAAACTCACGTTTTTAACGCAACTTTACACAGCTAACGTTACCAGCGTTATCAAAACGTCCCGTGTGCAGGAGGGTTAAAAGTGGAAAATACTGTATTTGGCCTCTAGAGGCGCTGTGTATCATGGAAACTTTCTATGCCACTAAACACCATCTAGTGGTCAAATGCAGTATTTTCTGTTTAAAAAAAAAAGACATTCAACCAGTACAGGAAATAGCTTGATAGCATTCATTTGCCCCAATCACACAGAACGAATGCACATGCTCTTTCACGGGGCCCGAGAATTTTTCAGACAGGGTTGATTATTGAATTTGAGAGTTTCATCCACTGGAAAACTGAAACATCAGCTTTGGATGGACGGTCCCTTTATTCCTCTCTGTGCAGGTTTGCTGCCGGCATCCATTTGGTGACAATTGATTCCATTGTGACATCCAGCTGTGGGCTGCTGCTGTTAGCAGGGGCGTCCCTAAGGTTGGTGTCACCCGGTGCGGTAACACTTGGTGACACCCCCTCCGACGATCCCCACAGGATGGATCGGATCTGCGGATTGAGAATAATGGCTCGGACTCTGATCCATTAATCCTCCTCAATTCGCAGATCCGATCCATCCTGCGGGGAGCATGCAACTTATACGGGGTTAACTGATCTCTCCACGAGCTCCACGAAAAGGTACGTTTTAAAGCAAGCCGATGATCCCCACAGGATGGATCGGATCTGCGGATTGGGGAGCATAGTGGATTGCAGTCCGATCCATTATACTCAATCCGCAGATCCGATCCATTCTGCAGGGATTGTTGGCTTGCTTGAAAACGTACCTTTTCGTGGAGCGGGTCCGGTGTCACCCCATGCGGTAGGTGTCACCCAGTGCAGCACACACCCCCTGCACCTGCCTCAGGACACCACTGGCTGTTAGGATTTGATTTTTTTTCCAAAACCTCTTGTGTTATTAATCTGCTGGCCTTTCCTGGCAGTATTACACTCCTCCGCACCGATTCCTGGAATGTGTACACAGACTGGACAGGATTCCAGAGACGCAATACTTCCTACACTCTAGTCTCAGTCTTTGTTGTTCAAAACATCTGAAATGATGATGCAGAAAAATACGTATTTTTAAATGTCTTGCACGGGTATCAAACTGGTGTCCCTCCAGCTGTTGCCTAACTACAAGTACCATGAGGCATTGCAAGACTGACAATTACAAGCGTGCCTTCCAAGGGCAGAGGCATGATGGGACTTGTAGTTTTGCAACAGCTGGAGAGCCGCCAGCTTGACACCCCTAGGGGCTTGTCTACACATACAGTAGCCCTCTGAATTGCGATCTGCAGTGCATTGTTTTCAGAGGGTGATACACAGGCAGTGAGGAGGTGATCTAAGGCCAGGGGCGGACTGACCATTCGAGCAATCGGGCACTGCCCGAGGGTCCGGGGTCAGTAGGGGGCCCCATGAAATGCCCCTGGTACATTTTATAGGCTTTTTTTGAGTGTGGGCAAGGACACAGGGGCCCCATGATCCCCTATGTCCCGGGGGCCCCATGAGTTGTCAGTCCACCCCTGCCTAAGGCATATTTTAACCCAAAAAAAGACCACACCAAAAAACCATAGCTGTGTGCTTGAGTGGCCCCATTCACATGAATTGGTTGCATTCGATGACGGGGTGCACTGAAATGAAAATTCTTGGACCAAAACCAAAAATTCAGGATGCATTTGGCCGAAAATCGAAACCAAAATGGGCGTTTTTTTTAAATATATATATAAGTGTATTATATTTGACTTTTTAATTAATATCATGAATTATTAATGAATTTATTTTCTGCAGCTTTTCGGCCAATAGGCTGCTTTCACACTCTGCTTTTTGGTTAAAAAAAGGCACAAGAAAAGCTCAAGAAAAATGCTTCCCTTTAGGCGCCATGTACACGGGACAGTTCTGAATGATGGAAACTGACTGCTGGAAAACGGAGGTTAAAAAACGTCTGTTTAGCGCATTTGCGTTTAGAAGCGTTTTTTTAAGATAACCTCAGGAGACCTTCCAAATTGCCCAGAATGCACTGAAAAACAGTAAATAATGAACTATTTCAGACATTTTGAGAGAAATAAAGAGAGAGCAGCGTGTGTTGAGATGACCTGTCTTTTTTTTTTTTTTTTTTTGTGGTGTTTGGATGTTCCGGCTCATTTCTGTGCAGAAATTATTGCAGCAGTGTCTAATATATTTTCTTTCATGTGAATCCTCAAAGTCTGGTGTGCCAGGTCCATCTGAGTGCCGGGAAAACGCTTTGTATTTATTATTTATTTATTTCAGGTACTTATATAGCGCCATCAATTTACACAGCACTTTACATATATATTGTACATTCACATCAGTCCCTAACCCTCAAGGGGTGTACAATCTAAGGTCCCTAACGCACATTCATACATACACATACTAGGGACAATTTAGACAGGAGCCAATTCACCTCCCAGCATGTTTTTCAAGTGTGGGAGGAAACTGGTGTACACAGAGGAAACCCACGCAGGCACAGGGAGAACATGCAAACTCCAGGCAGGTGGTGCTGTGGGTGGGATTCGAACCAATGACCCTAATACTGCCAGGCAGAAGTGCTAACCATTTAGCCACTGTGCTACCCATGTATTTTTCATGATGAAAAAAGGCTCTGGACAGCATCTGGAAATGGAAGAATTAAAAAAATGTTCAAACGCAAACGCCTATAAACACAGTTAGCCGCGTTTACAAGCGTTTTGCGTTTGAAACGCTGATAAAATCTACTCCTGAACGCAAGTTTTCTGCGTTCAAAAAAACAACTGTAAACTCAACTGCCTGTAAACGAAGATGTGTACATGGACACATAGGAAAACATTAGGGAGCGTTCAGGGGCTGCAGAAAAAAAACGCTGAACAGCTCCTGAACGTCAGTTTATCAGCTGCAGTGTACATGAGTCCTAATATTCAATGTATGTCTTCACACTGGTCTGTTGCATTTGGTTTTAAAAATCTTGCTTGCCGCATTTATGGGGCATATTTGCAGAGTTGAAAAAAAAAACGCACCAAAAACGCACCTCCCCATTGAGGCCTGGTTCACACCAATGCGGTTTTAGTGCTTTTTGCAGAAATTCACTACAGTCCATTTACCATGGTTTCCTAGGGAACCATCTATGCTTTTTTTGAGCAGCTGCGTTTTTACAAAGCGTCAGGGACTTTTTAAGTGCAAATTGTTGCATTTTTGATTCACCAGCCTTCATTGCAGATGCTGATGAAGACACATGTAGTGTGTTTTCACGCGTTTGCTGTGTTTTTGATGCATTTTGTGTAAAAATGCTACTTAACTGTCTTTGGTTTTGCCGCCAGACAGTACCCATGTGAAGCAGGGTCCAGAGCAGGGGCGGACTGACAACTCATGGGGCCCCCGGGCAATAGGGGATCATGGGGCCCCTGTGTCCTGGCCCACATTCAAACCACACCCAAAAAAGCCTGTGAAAGGTACCAGGGATATCTCATGGGGCCCCCTACTGACCCCGGGCCCTCGGGCAGTGCCCGAGTTCCCCAATGGTCAGTCCGCCCCTGGTCCAGAGGGTAATAGATCTACACTGCTGAGACAGCTAGAATATCAAACTTTTGACAGATTTTCCCATAGTCAGTGTTGCCAAATTGTCAATCGGTAGTCACAAGAATATTCAGGCTCCATTCACACGACTCCACAATCATGCGATTTCCTTGCGACCTTACATTGAAACTTTGATGTGACTTTGGATGGGTGCAACTTTGGCTGTTGACTATGGATTTGACCGTTGCACAACTGTTGCATTGATTACATTAAGATGTGACTTTCATGCAACTTTGCTTACATTGCAGTTTATGGCACTCAAGTCGCATGAAAGTTGTATTAAAGTAGTGCAGGAATCTTTTTAAAGTCGCTGCAACTTTAAAGTGTTACTAAACCCACAACAGTACAATCAGTCTGTATATACAGTAAAGAATGCTTGTTATACTCACTGTGGAACCTAAGGGGTTAATCCTCCACATTGTGTAAAAAGGCTGTTTGATCCTGTTTTCTCTGATACTCCCCTTCTTCTACTGTCTTCACACCATCTCCTGATAGAACAGAGCCTTGGGGGCAAGCTGCACATGCTCAGTTTGGTGTGTAGTGCTAGAGAGTTTTTTTTTCCTTTCTTGGGAGAGTGCATATGATCAGCACAGGGCCAACCAGAACTGTCCAGACAGAGGTCAGGGGGTCTTGCAGCCTCATAGGGGAGAATGAAAACTCCTCCTGAAAGCTTTAACCTGTGCTCTGCTGGACACTGATCGAAGTCACAAGACTGTTATATACTGCTGATGAGAAAAGGTATTTAGCAGTTTATATTTACTAAAATAATTACATTTCCATGTTCTGTGTACTGTGGGAGACCAGATATAGTGAATGCAGGGTCCGGGGAGACCAGATATAGTGAATGCAGGGTCCGGGGAGACCAGATATAGTGAATGCGGGGTCCAGAGAGACCAGATATAGTGAATGCAGGGTCCAGGGAGACCAGATATAGTGAATGCAGGGTCCGGGGAGACCAGATATAGTGAATGCAGGGTCCAGGGAGACCAGATATAGTGAATACAGGGTCCGGGGAGACCAGATATAGGGAATGCAGGGTCCGGGGAGACCAGATATAGTGAATGCAGGGTCCGGTGAGACCGGATATAGTGAAAGCAGGGTCCAAGGAGACCGGATATAGAGAATGCAGGGTCCAGGGAGACCAGATATAGTGAATGCAGGGTCCGGGAAGACCGGATATAGTGAATGCTGGGTCCAGGGAGACCAGATTTAGTGAATGCAGGGTCCGGGGAGACCAGATATAGTGAATGCAGGGTTCTGGGAGACCAGATATTGTGAATGCAGGGTCCTGGGAGACCAGATATAGGGAATGCAGGGTCCAAGGAGACCAAATATAGTGAATGCTGGTCCAGGGAGAGCGGATATAGTGAATGCAGGGTCCGGGGAGACCAGATATAGTGAATGCAGGTCTAGGGAGAGCGGATATAGTGAATGCAGGTCCAGGGAGAGCAGATATAGTGAATGCAGGGTCCGGGGAGACCGGATATAGTGAATACAGGGTCCGGGGAGACCAGATATAGTGAATGCAGGGTCCGGGGAGACCGGATATAGTGAATGCAGGGTCCGGGGAGACCGGATATAGTGAATGCAGGGTCCGGGGAGACCTGATATAGTGAATGCAGGGACCGGGGAGACCAGATATAGTGAATGCATGGTCCGACGAGACCAGATATAGTGAATGCATGGTCCGACGAGACCAGATATAGTGAATGCAGGGTTCGGGGAGACCGGATATAGTGAATGCAGGATCCGGGGGGACCAGATATAGTGAATGCAGGGTCTGGGGAGACCAGATATAGTGAATGCAGGGTCCGGGGAGACCAGATATAGTGTATGCTGGGTCCGGGGACACCGGATATAGTGAATGCAGGGTCCTGGGAGACCAGATATAGTGAATGCAGGGTCTGGGGAGACCAGATATAGTGAATGCAGGGTCCGGGGAGACCAGATATAATGAATGCAGGGTCCGGGGAGACCAGATATAGTGAATGCAGGGTCCTGGGAGACCAGATATAGTGAATGCAGGGTCTGGGGTTTAGTAACACTTTGTCCTCCAGAGGATTTAGCTCCCTTCCTGACCAGACCATTTTTTGCAATACGCCACTACGTTACTTTAAGTGACAATTGTGCGGTCATGCAACGCTGTACATAAATTATTATTATTATACAGTATTTATATAGCGCCAAAGGGTATGCTCAGCGCTGTACAGTAGCAAATAAAATTTATGTCCTTTTTCCCCACAAATGGAGCTTTCTTTCGGTGGTATTTGATCACCACAGCGATCACATGACCTGGAACCCAGGTCCTGATCATTAGTACAAGACTCGGACCTCTTTGTGAGAGCCCTGTCTCTGTGCTGGGAGCACGCTGTGTGGAATGCTCCCAGCACAAAGGGAGATACGCATATACAGTGAAGAAAATAAGTATTTGATCCCCTGCTGATTTTGAATGTTTGCCCACTCACAAAGAAATGATCAGTCTAAAAATCGAATGGTAGGTGTATTGTAACACTGAGAGACAGAATAGCAACAAAAAAGTATTATAACCCCTGCAATTTCTTGCCTCTGTGTCCCACATTAGGCAATCCCTGGTTGTCACCAGAACTAGTGTCCCCATTGGAAAATTTCCCCTCTATTTCTGTTCTGGTGACAACCCAACACTTGGGATTTTCCTTCACTTTCAATGATAAAGCCCCATTCACATCATTGTGTAACGGGAATGCAGTTTTGAAAGCGCAGTTCTGTGTGTCACATAGGGCCAGCCCATTCACTTGAATGGGCTGCCCTATGCTGGTTTGTCGCCCCGAAAAAAGATCCTGCTCCTTTTCAGGTGACAAGCTTCATGCGATCCCATCATGTGACAATTGCAGCAAAATTGCATTGAGTTTGGGGTGGGGGATTTGGAATCGTAGCAATTTTGCACGCAATTTCAAATTTCGAAGTGCAAATGGAGTGTGAATGGAGCCTAAAGGTCACCAGAACAAGTAGAGAGGTTGAATCTCCCTAAGGGGGGGGGGGGGTTCTAATCATTTCCACTCCATCCAAAACTGACAGGGGTTCTAATCATTTCCACTCCATCCAAAACAAAAGACAAACAAACAAAAAAAAAAGAAGGTTATTCTTTTTATATCTAAGTATATACAGTATGTATTATGTATTTTTATATGTATACTTTTATACTTGTTTTATATGTATACTTATATATGTACACATATATGTATTTAATATGTATTTTCATATGGACACTTTTATATATATATATATATATATATATATATATATATATATGTACATATATATGTATTTAACATGTATTTTTATATGTACACACACATATACTTTTATACTTTTTTATATGTATATGTTTATATGTACGTATATATATGTATTTAATATGTATTTTCCTATGTACACTTTTCTATATATGTACATATATATATGTATTTATTATGTACTTTTATATGTACACTTTTTTATATATATATATATATATATATATATATATATATATATATACTTTTATATGTACGTATATATGTATCATATGTATTTTCATATGTACACTTTTCTATATATGTACATATATATGTATTTATTCTGTACTTTTATATGTACACTTATATATATATATATACGTTTCTATATGTATACTTTTATATGTACGTATATATGTATATTATGTATTTCCATATGTACACTTTTATATATATGCACCTATATATGTACTTAATATGTATTTCCATATGTACACTTTTATATGTGCATTAAGAAAGGATCTGGCAGAGAAGGGGTTAACACTTGACCTGGAATCCCTATGCAGATCAGATCCTAAGCATCCTGTGTGTTGGTCTCAGTATTCAGGTCTTTTATTTTGGTGCAGTTGAACAGTCAGGACTTTTCCAGGGACAGGATTGCTGGGTCCCTGGCACTGTAGTCCACCCTGGGCAGCCCCCTCTCTCTGTCCCTCCATCCCACATGAGTAGGCTCCCTCCTCCCCCGCCTGTGAACAACCTGACACCAGTTAGACCAGTTTGGGCGAGGAGTCATTGGGTGTCTGGGAGCAGCTGACCTGGGTGGGGGAGAGAGGAGGAGGGGGGGTAATAAGAGGGAGAGGGAGGAGGAGAGAGTCTCAGCAGCATGGGGGATCAGGAGAATTACTATGGCAAGCACGGTAAGCCATTGGCTGGGGTTCAGGGGGTGTAGGGATTGGGGGGGCTCTGTGTAGGTGTTGGCATGGATCACTGCTGGGGATCATTATACTGGCCATGCCCACTGCACCGTCTTCTGTTAGGCTGGCAGTCCTGGGGTAAGCTGGATGGAATGGTCTCCTGGGCTCAGCTCATTGCTGGGTGATGATCACTGTCAGGATATGTGTGTAGGGTGGGGAGCTGTATACATTGTGTGCACTGGACATGGGGACCCCTTGACTGCCGGATAACCTGTCCTGTGTATCTGCGTTCCCAGGATCAGCAGTCTGCACTGCGAGGATTGCTTGCCTGTATACTCAGGAGATCACTGCCCATAGACTGTTTCCAAACTGAGAATTATCTCCCATAGATGGTACCAGGGACTGTCTAATCTCAGGGGATCACTGCCCTTATACAGTACCAGGGACTGTTTCTGCTCTCGGGGGGGGGGGGGGAAATCACTGCCCTTATACAGTACCAAGGACTGTCTGTAATCTCAGGGGATCACTGCCCTTATACAGTACCAGGGACTGTCTCTGCTCTCGGGGGGGGGATCACTGCCCTTATACAGTACCAGGGACTGTCTCTGCTCTCGGGGGGGGGATCACTGCCCTTATACAGTACCAGGGACTGTCTCTGCTCTCGGGGGGGGGATCACTGCCCTTATACAGTACCAGGGACTGTCTCTGCTCTTGGGGGGGGATCACTGCCCTTATACAGTACCAGGGACTGTCTCTGCTCTCGGGGGGGATTACTGCCCTTATACAGTACCAGGGACTGTCTCTGCTCTCGGGGGAATCACTGCCCATAGGCAGTACCAGGGACTGTCTCTGCTCTCGGGGGGATCACTGCCCATAGGCAGTACCAGGGACTGTCTCTGCTCTCGGGGGGATCACTGCCCATAGGCAGTACCAGGGACTGTCTCTGCTCTCGGGGGGATCACTGCCCATAGGCAGTTCCAGGGACTGTCTCTGCTCTCGGGGGGATCACTGCCCATAGGCAGTACCAGGGACTGTCTCGGGGGGGATCACTGCCCATAGGCAGTACCAGGGACTGTCTCGGGGGGGATCACTGCCCATAGGCAGTACCAGGGACTGTCTCGGGGGGGATCACTGCCCATAGGCAGTACCAGGGACTGTCTCGGGGGGGATCACTGCCCATAGGCAGTACCAGGGACTGTCTCGGGGGGATCACTGCCCATAGGCAGTACCAGGGACTGTCTCGGGGGGATCACTGCCCATAGGCAGTACCAGGGACTGTCTCGGGGGGATCACTGCCCATAGGCAGTACCAGGGACTGTCTCGGGGGGGATCACTGCCCATAGGCAGTACCAGGGACTGTCTCGGGGGGATCACTGCCCATAGGCAGTACCAGGGACCGCCTCTGTGCTCTCGGGGGGATCACTGCCCATAGGCAGTACCAGGGACCGCCTCTGTGCTCTCGGGGGGGATCACTGCCCATAGGCAGTACCAGGGACCGCCTCTGTGCTCTCGGGGGGATCACTGCCCATAGGCAGTACCAGGGACCGTCTCTGTGCTCTGGGGGGGATCACTGCCCATAGGCAGTACCAGGGACCGTCTCTGTGCTCTGGGGGGGATCACTGCCCATAGGCAGTACCAGGGACCATCTCTATGCTGTCAGGGGATCACTGCCCATAGACAGTACTGGGGACTGTTTCTTCTCAGGGGAGCACCTTCATAGATGGTACCAGGGACTGTTTCTAAACTGTGAGAATTATCTCCTATAGATGGTACCAGGGACTGCCTATAATCTTGGGGGGATAACTGTCCATATACAGTACAAGGGACCGTCTCTGTGCTCTGTACTGTCTATGGTAGGTGATCCCCTGAATGTATAGAGAGGCCCTGGTGCACTCTATGGAGGTGACCCTCAGAGTATAAAAACAGTCCATGGGAGGTGATCCCCTGCAATTCTAGAGACAGTCTCTGGTATCATCTATGGCAGGTGGTACCAGAGACTTCCTATACTCTGAGGGTCACCTCCATAGATTGCACCAGGGCCTTTCTCTATACATTCAGGGGATCACCTACCATAGACAGTACCAGGGACTATATTCTATATGTCTATGCTCAGAGGATCACATTGCAGACACCTGAATGCCTTTAAAAACTCAGTGTTTTTAGGTGTCGATGTACAAGATGTCTACAGGTGGAATCTTTGTTTGAGGTGGCAGTTTATGTTCAGATCAGGCATTGATTGTATGTTAGTAAATCTGGCCACACATGTTACGATCTGATTGTGCAACCACTTTTACCTCCCCCCCCCCCCCCCCCCAGGAAACAATTTAAGGGCCTGCTGGGTTGAAAACAAATGGGTTGTTTATTTAGGAGCTGACCTTCCATAATCAGGTTGGAATATGTATGGTCCGCTTACACACACCCCTTGCTGAGCCTCTTTGGCCAACTGCTATTCTGTCCTGCAGGGACTGGTTGGGTCCTGAGCAATTCCGGTTTTCCAGACAGAACTATGAACGGTTCCCTGATACATACCCACAGGGGCGGACTGACAACTCAGGAAATCATGGGGCCCCGTGTCCTTGCCCAGACTCAAAAAAACCTATGCAAAAGGTACCAGGGGCATCTCATGGGGCCCCCTACTGACCCCGGGCCCTTGGGCAGTGCCTGAGTTTCCAAATGATCAGTCCACTCCTGGATACCTCTATGTTTGTGCGTTGACTGGTGGCTGGGTAGTGAATGTGTTGCTGGCTGCCATCTATGCATGCATAGCCAAGCTATTTTTTTTCCTCTCGTTCATTTTGGGTAGAAAAATATCAAAACTTGTCTAGGGTTTTTTTTTTTTTCCCCATCGGTGTCCCTCTAGGTAGACTTCCCTTCACTTCCTGCTCTGGAGGCACAACAGAATGAAGTCTTTACAAAACAAGGGGCCTTCTCCTGGATGGTGGTCACCAGTACACGGTGTAGGTGTCTCCCCTGGAAGACTTCCCATCACGGCTTGTTCTGGTGGCATCTGTGACATTTTGGATTTCCCATCACTTTTTGTCTCTGACCGTGATCACCAGGATAAGAGGAATTCTAGTCTTTCCCTTCTTTATACTAAATTTTGGGGGAAAAAAAAGTTTTGGGCTATTTATTGCCTTGTCATTGCATTGCTTTAACTTTTATTTGGTACATTTAGGCCCCTTTCACACAACGCTTAGTGGAAACGCGCATTGCACCTCAGGAATCCTATTCACTTGTGCGTTGGTCACGCTAAAGAAGCTCAAGAACCCAATGTTTGTCCCGGGCCAAGTACAAATTTACATGTGTGTTTTGTCGTGCGACAATCGTTTCAAATTTCCATGGCGTTTGGGGTTCCATTTAGAATGATTGGCACCCAAATGTGCGTTGCGCATCTTACCATGATTTACAATTGTGGGGATTCTGCTCGCAATTCCAAATCGCCTGTATGTGAACAGAGCCTAACATTGGAGAGAATACCGGACCTGCAGAACCCCCTATATCAAAATTTATTTTTTTTAATTATAATTTTATTTTTTTATTTATTAATAATGATAATAAAAAAATATGTATATAATCAAATGAGAATGCAGCGCTAAGATGTACAGATAAAAATGCATAAATAAGTAAAAAGTCTTAGGAACAATAATTAAAAAGGTGCTCATTCTTCACAAGCCACGGAAGTCACGATAACCCAACTGTCATCTAGCGAACCGCGATTATCACATTGCACCTTTTTTAATTATTGCTCCTAAGACTTTTTACTTATTTATGCATTTTTATCTGTACATCTTAGCGCTGCATTCTCATTTGATTATTTGTTTACTATTGGAGGATTCTTTTGTTTGCTGGCTGCTCATTTTGCTTGATGCTCCATACTTTACTCAGCGCTCGTATATTACTACTTTACAATATATATATATAATGTTTGTTTGTATGCAGTGTACCAAACAGATGATGCATGCATTGTAGTGCATTGCAGCATGGGTCCATTGGCGCCTACCACACTCTCTTGCATTGGAGTTCATTTCTAAGTGAAGGCATGGTACCCCCAGGGGTGGACTGACCATTTGGAAACTCGGGCACTGCCCGGGGTCAGTAGGGGGCCCCATGAGATGCCCCTGGAACCTGTTTCATAGGCTTTTTTGAGTTTGGGCAAGGACACAGGGGCCCCATGATCCCCTATTTCCCGGGGGCCCCATATGTTGTCAGTCCGCCCCTGGGTACCACCTTGTCGTGCATTGCAGTAACATGCTTTGTACTGTGTGTTACCCCCAACACCACTTTCACACAGGCGGATCAATTGGATCCTCATGTCCATTTTTCCGGTGGACCCGATCGGGCCATCCATTGTCCTCTATGGAGTGGCAGGTGTAATCAAACATGTCCATTTACACCCGCCTGCATCAGATCCGCTAAAAACATATGGATGGGGGGTCATTTCCCTCCGTCTGGATGGATCAGGTGACAGATCAGTGTAAACGCACAGTTGGTCCATTTACATCTGACCGCCCATAGAGGAGATGGGGTTGTCTGTTCCGCATAAGCAGAGCGGACACTAACCTGTCATCTGCCTGTTCAGTGGGGATCAGCAGACAAGTACCCCACGTAGCAGGTGGATCCGCTGGCGGAGTTTGTCCGTGTGAGAGGGGCCTAAGGGCTCATTTTGACGGGCAATCTGGGGCAGATAGGCTGCTGTGTTCAGACGTGCATAAAAGCCGCCTCTAGACACAGCAGCACTCTGTTCTATGGACGCATACAGACTGGCCAATTACCTGATGCAACCAGAAATGCCACCCCTGGATGCAAACCATCCAGGGCCAGATGAGTGGCCCCCGTCATTGATTTGTACAGGTGGCCATGCCGCTGCTGTTCGCACACACTGTGCAAGGGGATGTTTTACTTTTGGCTACAATTCAGGTCTGCGCAGCATCTTCTACCTGCTGTATCTCAAGCCATGGGTGGCCCAGTCGACACCCTCCTGTCCCACGTTCTTCCATCTAAAAATCCAGGAGATCCAGGGCCACCCAGTGCTTGAATTTAGGTCAGTTCGGCCAAATTTGGAGCCATGTATGACTAGCTTTAGGTTAAGTTTATACTTGCTGAAAAAATTCTAATGCTAACGTGACTCAACAGACCTGTAGCGTATGACGTGCATTTTTTATGCGTTTATTAGACATTTAAGGTCCTTTAATAAAAAACGCATCAGACACCCTCCAAATGATTTGCTTTTTAAGAAGGTGGAAGTGTTTTTTTGTTTTGTTTTTTTTACCCATCCCACTGATATTTGATGAAAGCTTTTGAAGCGCTGTCCATTGTTATCCGTTGTAGGCTGCTTTGCTAGGTGTTCGAGGAGCAACAAAAATGCACCCCAGCTGCCTGTTCCTGATGCCAGTGTGGACAGAGCCTTAAAGTGTTACTAAACCCACAACAGTACAATCCGTCTGTATATGCAGTAAAGCATGCTTGTTATACTCACTGTGGAACCTAAGGGGTTAATCCTCTGTATTGTGTAAAAAGGCTGTTTGATCCTATCTTCTCTGCTCCTCCACTTGTTCAAATGCCCACTCGGATAAGACAGACTGAACCGTGCCCTTCTGCACAAGCTCAGTTTAGTGTGTCTTGCTTTTTTTTTTTATTTTTATTTTTTTTCTTGTGAGAGTGCATGTGATCAGCACTGTCCAGAGAGAGGTCCGGGGTTCTGCATCCTCCTAGAGAACTCCTCCCACAAGCTTTAATCACTGCACCACTGAAGTCACAAGACTGCTCTAACTGCTAATGAGAAAAGGTATTTAGCAGTTTATATTTACTAAAATAATTGCACTTCCATGTACTGTGGGAGACCGGATATAGTGAATGCAGGGTGCGGGGAGACCGGATATAGTGAATGCAGGGTGCGGGGAGACCGGATATAGTGAATGCAGGGTTCGGGGAGACCGGATATAGTGAATGCAGGGTCCGGGGAGACCGGATATAGTGAATGCAGGGTCCGGGGAGACCGGATGTAGTGACTGCAGGGTCCGGGGAGACCGGATGTAGTGACTGCAGGGTCCGGGGAGACCGGATGTAGTGACTGCAGGGACAGGGGAGACCTGATCTAGTGACCGGCTATAGTGAATGCGGGGGCCGGGGAGACCGGCTATAGTGAATGCAGGGTCCTGGGTTTAGTAACACTTTAGGATGGCCATACATGGATCAAAATGCAGACGGTTCATCAGGAACCTGACAAATCTCAATTCATGTATGGGAACTGTGGTTGTACAGGAGTCAGTCTACAGATCAATTTCTGTATAACCAGCCTGTCAGATAAATGATGCTCAATTAGTACCGCTGACTGTAGCTGGCAGTGCTGATCGGTTTATTCTGATGGTGGGGAAGTCTCCCTAGCCATCCTGTGACAACTTGTGTATTACAGTCCTTGTCTGGTGCAGACCTTTTTACCCTACAATCTGGATATTATCACAGAGTAAATAATATGAGAAGGTGCCTTCATTGTGATTATCCCACACTTGGCTGTATTGTGTACATTCAGATAACCTCCAGCAACCTAATCCTCTAACCTAGAATTGTAGTGAACCTGCAGTGATAATGTAATCTGTGCCGGGGGAGGGCTCCTCATCCAATGCTAGTTACCCTTTAAGCCCCGTACACGTGGGCCCAATATCAGGCAGTATTGGCCGGTTCCACATAAATCAGCCGACATTCAGCCCATGTGTATGACATCCGGTCTGACAGAAGCCGGACGCTTGTCTGGTTTCTGTCAAAGGGGCATGACCGAAAAAGGTCTGCCAATTGGCTTCTGATCAGCACTGTTGGCCAATGGCTAAGAACGCTGACCGGTGTGTTCTGGTGAGGGGGCAGTACCCCTGTAAGTACACAGTAGCACAGCGGGGAGATTGCTGTACTGACTCTGCTTGTGTTAATACAGAGATCTATCAGATGTGTGGGTGTTTTTTTTTTTTTTTTTTTTTTTTTTTTTTTTTTTCTGCTATAAAATGCCTCTAAGCTTCCTAATGTCCATGGACACCTAGGATAACACTGAGCTGCTTCTGCAGACAAAACGCAGAACTCCTGCAGAAGCAGTGTTAAAGGCCAGTGTGCATGGATCCTAAATGTAGAATGGGGGGGGGAAGAACAGCAAAATCCAATACCGTGTGCTACAGGTGTTTGCTTACCGAGTATTTAAACCGAAGAACCAAAATGTTATATATTGCAGTTTACCAGTCCTTGGATGTGGTGACTGCGTTTTTAGTTTTCTTTTCCCCCTTCCCCTTTTTTTTTTTTTCTTTAAATTTTGTGATCCTGTCAGTAACACCTTTTCTGTCCTAGGGTGACAGCACTCATAGCTGTACTGTATAACTGGATGGTCAGGGTTGTCTTATTAGGGTAGGAAGTGTTAGGATTACAGAGGCCTAGCGCACTGGATGTTTGGAGTACACTGACTGTCCGGCAGGCATTTTTGAGTACGTGTACTGTAGTAGCAATTTTGGGAAACCAGGAAACTTCGGACACGGGACCTTGAGGAAAACAAGTGATTTATTAAAAACAGCGCTGTTTGACCCAGCCGGTCTCATGCCTGCACAGCCGAGTGAGTTGTCTCCACTTCTTACAAGCGTATATACCAATGATTGTCACAATGCATATTTTTCCTCTTTCACTTTCTACACATTCAAAAGACTTTCTAAACTCTGCAGAGTATAGCCTTGAGTTCCAGCTACAGATAAGGGTGCTAGCTACAGGCTGGTACACATTATTTACAGGAAATAAGTGAAGGGGAAAGTGAGCTGTTAGAAATGGTAATGTTTAAAGGGGAACTCTGCAATATTTAGGTGCTGCCACAGTACTGTAAAGACAAAATATGGGAAAATGTACAGTATATGTTGCTGAAATGTATTACATTTTTTTTTTTTTCCCAGACAAACACTCTACATACATACACTATAGAAATCAGATGTACAGCCTGGGTGCAAAACGTAATTTGGGACACATTGGCAGTGCAGACCAGCAGCCACAGTATAACGTGACCGCTGGTGTGATTGGGACCGCATGGTCACATAAGGCTAACCGTTTAAGGGTTGATTCATACAAAGTGATGTTAGGTGGAGCCTGGTGGGCGGAGTCAGCATATGACTTCTTGCTTTTCTGGGATATTAAAGTAAAGCATAATTTCCCAGCCATATATCCTAACTCTGTTCCTGTCTGCCTGAGAGTCTCTTGGGGTTCACTCTGGTCTTTGTGTCTCCTCTCTATTCTCCATAAAGACTGGTTCACACTAGTGCAGGCTGCGCAGTCCGTGTTTTAGCAGACATGGAAGCCCATTCATTTGAATGGGCTGCTGTTCTCACATTTCACACAAGGAAACATTGCATGCACCTTTTTCCAAAATGCATCTACACGGAAACCACCTGGTCTTTTTGACCGTGCAGTTCCTGCACCTGCGATCGCGCCACGGGATGAGATATGTGGGGGTGCCCTTCAGAATGGTGTCTAGCAAGAGAACCGTGATGTGGCTGCGGATGGTTACAGCTGCAGGAATGGGTGCAAATCCTGCACCCGCAACCAGCCTGCAGCTGCGGAGCAAATGTGAACCAGGGGTAATATAGGGCCCTCTTTACACAAGCTTTCAGATCTGTTCCACCTATCAGTTTTCCAGGTGGACATGTTTGGAAGCTACATGCAGGTCTATGGGAAAAGCAGACTTGTGTCTGTTTAGATCTTCCTACCTCCCAAGTCTGGAGGTAGGACCTAAATGTGATGGATCAGAGGATGCCTGAGATAAATGGACACAACTCTATAGGACCATCATGGATCCGCCACAGTCCGCTGTCAAAATACAGACAAACCCTGACCTGGCTCGGATACCATAAAATTGACATCCATCCTGTTGAGCTCCAATTCAGAAGGGGATCTTCTCATGGAATCCTTGCTGAATAGCTCCCATCTCAAAGGTCCCTAAAATAAAAAGTCCAGCTGGTAGAATGGAAGGCTCTCATAATGCAGTTATGGGAAGTCGAGCATGTTTGGGTCTTTTTTTTTTTTTTTCCCTCAATAGCATGCCTGAGAGATATTACTAAGGAACAATCAGGTGGGTTAATGGCTCTGTTTAAGGTGGACCCTTTTAATAATGCAGGTAAATAGTTCAGATCATCATGATGGGGTGAAAATCATAATGGTCCCTGGGGCTCTGGTGGAAATGGTCAGCTTTGTCCATAAAACCTTTGCTAGGCTCTGGTGCTCAGCACTGGAATTGTGCCCATCATGTTTGGGAATAGTCTTGTGTGTGATCCCTCCATACTGTGGATGAATGTGTAAATTAGTATGCTGGAATTCAGGGATTGCTGGGAGTCTAGTGCAATTTATATCATAAGAAACCCCCCAGGGGCAACGCATACCTCTATCACTGGAGACTTCCTCTACAGATTGTCTTCTGGGAGCAGCACCAGCTTAAGGCTGCAGTTGGCCTAAAACTGACCATAAACTAGTAGAATTTTGTTTTTGACTTTTTTTTTTTCTTTTTTAAGATCGTTCATTAAATTATCTGATAGTAGGGTCAAAACCGCATTCAATTTTGGCCGCAGTGACAAGAAAATTCGGAAGGAGCAGGATGGAAATGTTTTCCAAAACAAATTTCTAACCCTGTATGTGGTTTTTATTCTGAAAAGTTCATTCATTCTAAAATCAAATGTTAAAAGCAAATTAAATTTTGAAGTATTTTCCAATTACTTTTGTTCAGCCATTGAATGTATGGCAAATTCTCATATGAATGTTCATAGGAACGTTTGTTCAAAATTCTTCTAGAGTATGGCCAGCTTAAGGAGGTATTCCATCTTAAATAAGCTGCGCTGTCTCCTAGGCTCCATAATCAGAGTTCACCTCGATGTGCGCACACTCTTATCAGTTTCACCTAAACATTACTTTATATAAATACTCCCTCATATCTCTCCAATGCAAGCAATACACATAGCTAGAGAATTTTTCTTCAATAAATGGATTGTTGTCTTTCAGAAATCAATAGTAAAGATTGCTCCGCTTGATCTACAAGGCGCATATTTTGAATAATTGAGAAAAGAACATGTACATTTTCTGATACAGTGTTTTAGTAAACTGTCATTCAGTTAGGGTTCAGATTGTCTTTGTGTAACCGAGAATTCTTTATAGTTGAGAGTTCCAATTGTTCATTCAGTCTGTTATGGAAAGTTAAACAGAAGAGATCATGGAACACAACAGGCCAATATGTGCCTTTCAGAAAGAAGGTCAAGAAAGGGGTGAGAGTAAACTTGGAGCCAGCGACAGTGATCACCAGGAAAAACCCATGTAGGATATTCACATCTGGTTAGAAGATCAGTTGACCTTCATTACAGCTCGCTTTGTATAAACTGGTGTAGCGCTACTGGCTTGAGAGCCCCTGGTTTTGGTTCCCCCTTTATTTCTTGCACAGCCAGGCAACACTCATTTTCCAGATACAAGAAACCGTCCATGAGCTTGGTTTTTAGGATTAGGGAGTTCAACTTGGATAGGGTAAAGGGATTATGGGATGCTCAACTTGGTTGAAGAATAACATTGAGGAAAATTTCCTTCTCTAGAGTTCTGCAAAATGACAGAATTTTGATTGCGTTCCAATCAGAACCACAACAGTCTTCAGCAAAGTAATTCCCTTCTAGGAATTCGGTGTCCCCTGAATAGATTTTAAGAAAAGTAACCTCCTATAGGAGCTCCGGATCCTGTTTGTGAACAAAATACCAGCCCACCTGGCTACAGTATCTGATCCCAGGGCAAGGGATTGGGTAAGCACTAAACTGTTCCCTGAAGACCTACCAATAACTTGCATCTAGCAGACGTCTACACCCCCAGGACCTAGAAGGGAGAGGTGCTCACACTGACCTGCAGCTATGGATAGAACTGCTTTTCAGGCCTTCCATTGGGCTGGTCCTTCTCCAGGCTTTGCAGGCTGTCCTTCCCTGGTGGACTGCTGGACAGTGGAGCTCCCTCCTTCCTCAAACCTGGAGACAGAACCCCCCCCCCTTCTTCAGGGCCTTCACCCAGGCTACACAACAGCACTTACTCCTCCATCTTCATCTCCTACCCTCTGCTGACCAGGCTCTATCATATTTATGGGCCAGCCTGCCACACTGCCAGGCCTCCTGCCTGGGATTGGTCAGACTTCCATAAATATGCAAATCATCTCCTCCTTGCTTCTGGCTTCTAGAAGCTTCTCGAGCAGGGGGAGGTACCAGAGGACTGAACTGTAGAGCCCTCCAGCCTGCCCTGAAGTAACCCTCACTCACACCCAGACTTCCAGCAAGCCTCTAACTACACTTTAAAACTATGTACACTAGATGGAACTACACTAGTGAGTAAAGTAGAACGCCGCTCAGAATTATTTACATCTCTACTGAAACCGAACACAGCAGTGAAAATTCTGAACCACCCATTCTGTTGGGCGGAGGGGTCACAAATGTCTATTTATAGGATCTTCATGGCTTTGTGTTCAGCATGTCCTAGCTGAGCAAATCTGAATTTGAGTGAATAATGTTCATGAGGGCAGGATCTTTAATGTGAAGCCAAGATTAAGAACACAGGGACATGACCTCAAACTAGCAGGTGGAAAGTTCACAACTAATCTTTGCAAGTATTTTACTGAAAGAGTGTTTGAGGTTTAGAATAGACTTCCAGCTGGGGTAGTGAGCCAGCCAACAGTAAGTGGACTCAAATATGCTGAGGGCAAAGATCTATACTCCAAGTTTAAAAAATTCTATATAGTACACCCCTCACATTTTTGTAAATATTTTGTTTTCATGTGACAACACTGAAGAAATGACACTTTGTTACAATGTGACGTAGTCAGTGTACAGCTTGTATAACATGTAAATTTGCTGTCACCTCAAAATAACTCACAGCCATTAATGTCTAAACCGCTGGCAACAAAAGTGAGCACACCCCTAAGTGACAAGGTCCAAATTGGGCCCAATTTCCCTCCCCGATGTCATGTGACTTATTAATGTTGCAAGGTCTCAGGAGTGAATGGGGAGCAGGTGTGTTACATTTGCTGAAGGCAGCTGCAATTAGAGCCTGGCAAAGCATTTTATTTATGGGGAAAAAAAAAAAAAAAATATATATATATATTTTTTTTTGTTCCCTTGAAAAAAAGGGGATGGCTACTCTTAAAGCGGAGCGCCACCCAAAAGGGGAAGTTCCACTTTAAGGACTGCTCCCCATTAAGGTTTGGCACCTTGGGGGAGCGGGTACCCAAATTTGACAGGTTCCCACTTCCGGTCCGATCACCTAGGTATCAGAAATGGAACGTGTCCTTCCTCCCTGTAGTCTTTTGGGACCCGAGACAGGTCTCAGACTACAGGACCATTTATGAAGTGCAGTGCTTCTCGCGCATGCGCAGTGGGTACCCGGCTGTGAAGCCACAAGCTATCACAGCCAGGTGCCCACATTGAAGATGCCATCCTCCTGGAATACAGGACGGCCGGTAAAAAGAGCTGCGGGGGACACACCGTGGGACCGAAGGACAGGTAAGCGGCTGTTTTTTAAAGTGTCACCTATGGGTAGTAAAATGTATGTTGTTTGTCACTGTTGCATGGTTGTATGCCATATATTATTTATTTTTTTTAAAGCGTGACATGTTTGGTATCTATATCTTTGGTATACCCCCCCTCCCCCCCTTTCCCGGTAGCACATGCTTGCCTTTTCCTTTGCTCTCCCTCATTTCGTTCAGACACCAGAGGTGAAGGAATGACAACCATGAGTTGCTCTAGCTTAGAATTACAGCGGGCTGAGATCTGTCACCTGCCAGGAAGGGGAGTGAGCCATGTATTCCCCCATACCTGGAAGTACTGGAGATTTTCTCCATCCCTGCTGGGCAATGAATGGGTTGGCTGCAGAAGTGAAGGAAAGGTGACTGTGCTGCTGGGTAGAAGGACATTAAGGGCCCATTGACAGCTATGTATCCATGTGTGGGGACACAGGCGCATAATGGCCCTTAAAACCACGCCAAACTGCAGTGCACGGATGTTAACCCGACACATCGGAATAAATGAGTGTTCTACTTGGAATAAATCTTCTTCATGCAGCAAAATTCAACAGGACAGCTGGATGGTCAAAGTAGAGATTGATTTATGCACACTGGATGTTGTGCCAACTCCTCTCCTAGACGTCTTTTCCCCCCTGGCAGCAGCGTTTTAGCAGAAAAAATGCTTGACGTGTGTAATGTGTTTAGGTGCGTTACGTGTTGGGTGTTATTTCATTTCTTTGCCAGAATAATCCTTTTATTCTGACCATTGAAATGAACACTTGAGCACTAAACGTGCCCAGTTTAACATGCTTTTAGACCCGTTTTAGGCGCATCGAGTGTTTTTTTTTTTTTTGTTTTTGTTGTTGTTTTTTTTGTTTTTTCCTCCTGCTTCTGGAAGCACTAGTAGTGTTTGTTTTGTTTTTTTGTTTTGTTTTTTGTTTTTTCTTGTTTTGTTTCCTGCCTCTAAATGCCCTTCCTTCTAATGCGCGCATGGACACATATGATACCATACAGGGGTGTTTAGAGGTAAAAAAACCCCACCAGTTTAAATGATCTTGAATGTATAAATGTGCCCATTAGGGCTCTTCTGGCCTTCCATGGCTGTGCTTGCTGCAAAGTGTAATGTAATTCTAGTGTTCCCCTCCTGTACAGGTGTGTATTTATCCTATTATTAGCCTTTTATAGCTTGTATAGCAGGCTGCTTGATCCTCTCTCATGAATTGACTCACTACGTGGAGACATGTTGACTCAGCAATTCAGTTTTCTCTTCTGAAAGGCAAGACCAGCTATATATGGCCGAAACCCATTGGTGTGTGACTGTGCGGTGTTTGGTGCATTGCGCTAAGGCAGCCCATTCATTTTTTAAGGGGGCTAGTAATACAGCACAGGGCAGGTTTTAATGGACCTTTTTGTGACTTGAATAGACATCTGTGCATGAAGTCGCACAGATGTCGGCCAAGTCGCACCTGAAGTTGCACTGACATGCGGCTTTGAAGTCATGCGACTTCCAAGTGAAGTCGCATGATTTCAAAGTGTGATTCAGTGTGAACCGACAGTCAAAGGAAGTCCTCCAGTGGTGCGCTGTCACCACTGCAGAGGCTTCCATCTTCTCTCGGTCTTCTGGCTTCATGGGCTGCGGCTGCTTAAATGGCCAAGCTGATGTCACATGCGCTGCGGACGTCACGGACTGGCGCAATGCTGAATGTCTCCTAAACGGCGCATATTTAGGAGATATTCCTTGCACCTTCAGGTAAGCTTTATTATAAATCTACCTATGGGTACAAGTATCCCAGCGGTGTTTACTACTGTTTTAACTTTATTTGTTCTTCCTTGTGGTGTGGGTGTGTTTTTTTTTGTTTGTTTTTGTTTTTTTTTTTTGGGGTGGGATCTTGTATAAGGCAAAAAAAAATGTTGGAAGCCTCAGTGAGCACCATTGTTAATTTTAGGCTTCACACATGGGCCAATTCCCCCCCCCCCCCTTCCCCCCCAAAAAAAACTATGATCGCTAATTTTAGTCTTTGTGACTGTTCCGTACCTGTCTGGAGATTGAAATGACAAGAACGTCCTTTCTCACCTTCAGCCCAACTCCCCTTAGAGTGAACTCATGAGCACTCTTGTGGGCAGGCACAGGCCTATCCCTGACTCCAGGTTCAAAGTGATCACACGCCAGCGCCCAAACCAACCATTAGCAGGTATTCTATTGTAGGATTTGGGTGTAAATAGGAGCCTGTGAGTTCTACCTCCTATGAGATGTGTTCTCTGCTACTGATGACCCAATCGGGCTGCAGTGGGTTTACCGGTGACACCGCCTGCTGTCCAGTATGTTGTGGGACTAACAACTGTGAGAGCGATGCTAGGACAGCCTTGAAGTTGTCCGAATACTAATGTCTTATGTGGGTCATCAACAGGGGCGGACTGACAACTCATGGGGCCCCCGGGCAATAGGGGATCATGGGGCCCCTGTGTCCTTGCCCAAACTCAAAAAAGCCTATGAAAAAGGTACCGGGGCATCTCATGGGGGCCCCCTACTGACCCCGGGCCCTCGGGCAGCGCCCGAGTTTCCAAATGGTCAGTCCGGCCCTGGTCATCAACCACCTTTTTGGCACCATTTGTAGAGTAGACTGAATGTTACAAGCCATTGACTGCCCTATCCCGCTCATGTCATAGAGCCTCTGGGATATGGACACTTCTGGTATGAGTCACCGAAGTCCTATTTATTAATAGAGCTTTTTTAAGGGCAGCTTTGTCCTCCTTTTTTGTACGACGGCTGGTCAGAGTAGCTGGGTGTGCCGCTGTGGCTCTGGCAAAGAAATGTCAAGAATGTTGTATGGAGGGTGAAGAATAAGTGCTGAATCTTTGCAAGTTATTCAGTTTCCTGCAGCTGGGTGCTGATTTGTCATTCATTGTAAGTGGATTATACACCTAAAGAAAGTCTAGTATATTACACTAATCGTGTATTTTGAGTGGTGCTTAACTATAAGGAAACGCAATCAAAAATTATAATTTTTTTTTTCTTAGATTTCATTAAAAAAGCTTAATATTCCTTTCATAATGCTCTTATGACAGAATAACTGCCTGTTATACTGTGGTGATGCTGCTTCCCTGACTCCCAACCGTCCTTGCGTTCCCCCAAACGTTTCTGGGTATTCTAAAGCGGCATTTCTCAACCTTTTTTCAGTCAAAGCACCTTTTAAAATTTATAGACAGTCCCGAGGCACCCTTTAAAATCAGGGCTGTGGAGTCGCTAGATAAATGTTCCGACTCCTCAGTTTTTTGTACTTCCGACACCTCTGTATTAATATGCGAATGTATTTTATACATTCCTTGAAGGAAAGAAAGGCAACATACATGTCATTACCACAGGACTACTGGCTGGGAAGCCAACAGTCTACTGTATTGAACAGTTTAAGCAAAAGACAAACACAATGAAAACAACAAAGTTTTTATTTTTTTTTTATTAATTAATCAAGTGGCTGGATAGTAGCAGCAGGCATAAACATCAGGAACAGGAACTTTACCAGTCCAAAAATACAAACCACATTATTTGGTTGTTTTAGAACAAAAACAAAGCTTATCTATATGAACCAAAAACAAAATCTGTAAAACACTATGGAAAGTAGAAGTATTGCCGCTCCTAATTGTGCGTTGCGTGCCATATAGTGAAGCACATGAAAAGCATGCTTCTTTACGGTCACTTAACGTGTTTGTTTTGTGGTAACGTGAGGCACTGCATGCATTGGTCTTTATTCTTACAGTAGAGAAGTCATTAATTATAACTTTTTGTGAATTGGGACATTTAAACTTGCTTTTTTTTTAATTCCAATCTAAATTTAGTCGGAGTCGGAGCATTGTTTGCCGACTCCGACTCCAGGTACCCAAAATTTCCTCCGACTCCACGACTCCGACTCCACAGCCCTGTTTAAAATTATGGACAGTCTTCTCAACTGATGTCATTGGTTGTCAGGACTAGAAGGTTGTAATGGTGCACAATGAGAACCTGTGACTTCTAAAATGTGAAAAACTTTTCTAATTTTATATAACTCAGCAACATTCACACATGTAGGACACCCAACATTTAGAGGTGATATAACAAATACACTTTTGCACACTGGTACTGACTAGTATGCCAGTGTTTCTCTTCTCCCTCAGTTTTTCTCCATCACTAAGCTAATGTGACCCCAGCACTGATGGGGAGGATCAAACTAGGGTGCTGTGCATGCAGCTGACGTCCTTCTGCTCAACTGATGATGGCATTGGTTGTCAGGATGCCGGTTGTAAAGGTGCAAGATAAAAACCTGTGACTTTGTGTAAGTCACAAGTTTTTGGCAATTTTTAGACCTTTTGCCAAGGTACCCTTGAAGAAACCTCAAGGCACCCAGGATGCCTGGGCACCCTGGTTGAGAGACTGTTCTAAACCAGTGGCTGCTTGAAGGTGCCTGCATAGTTCTGGCACCAGCATTACTCAGCAGAGCCATCTGCAATGGACTGGTGGGACAGGCTTGTGGTTTGTGGTGTGTGTGTGGTGTGTTTTTTTTTTTTTTTTTTTTTTCAGGGATATGACCACTGGCATCATAGATCTTCTTGTTGAGCTCTTCTCTTGTTTCCTTTAGTAGGGGTTCTGCCTCCATGGGACCTCAAGGTCTAATAAGGTTGAGAAAAGCTGATCTAAGATATTGTCCATCAAGCTATAAATCTTTCCAACAGTCTTGGGTTGCCCTTTTCTGTAAGGACAAAGGCTGTTCTTTTACTATGTATGCATACAGATGGAGCAGAAAATCTTAAGAGGTCAACAAAATACTTGGTATTCCTGTCGTAAAGGTCCTTGTTCAGGCACTTCTGTTATAGGATGACAAAGCACTGTCCCTGTCTCCCAACTGTTCTGCATCGTCATGCTCTTCCTATAGAAACTACAAGTAGCTGTACAAATACACATCGCATAGAGGTGTTCCATTGTTGTCGCCATTGTTTCTCAGTACAGGTAACCTGCACTGAGAAATTCTATACAGCTATTACTGAAGGGCATGTAGACAAGACTGGAATGGATCCGCTGCACTGAGATGCAACAGAAAATGGGAAGAAAATGGTGGAAACAAGACTTTTAATGACTTTTTTTCAAAATTTCTGCAGTCTGGATCTCCAATATAATGCTGTATCCAATAAAGATTTGTCTCCAGAGAAACCACTCAGCCTCCCTCCATAAATTGATGCTGTCCACACAGGGTTCCTTGTAAAGAATGAAATACTTGTAAAAATAGACTGTGAGAGTGACAGCTGCTGTAGCTGGACGGTGTACCAAGTTGTACTTGCATTTAGGGCAGTATGCACCCAGAAACAAAAAGTAGAAAAAAGCGCCAATCTATATGTGTCAAAAAAAATATATAAAACTTGTGTATAAAGCAGCAACACCCGACCAAAATTATAAATAATAAATTTGGCACCGCCCCTTGATGACGTCGTGGTGACGAAACGTGTTGGGCGTGGCCTACTCGATGCTGACGTCAGGACGTTCTGTTCCTATTGTGTGTCGGAGGTGATCTGCGGTGAGTGGGGATCCTCATTTCTCAGTTGCTGTGTATTGCTGTTTAAGCTGGTGTCTGTCTGGACACCCTTCTTGTGAGTGTATTGGAGATTTTATTAAACATATACCTTTTTTTATAAAAACGTATTGCACCATTATATTTCTTTCTTTTGTCCCTGAGTGCACCTTATACATTATGGAGAGATGGATTTGAAAGGAGAGATATAATATAAGACCTTTGGCTGCAGAGTATTGCTTCTGATAGAGATATGCTGTTCTTTATGCCGACTGCCATTATTGATCATCAGGATTTGATTACTTATTTCATCTAATATTTGGAAATCGTTGCATTCATCGCTCCCAGAGCACAAGCGCTGTTGCTGGTCTATAATCTGATCAGCATTTAGCTCTGGTGAGTTTATTTAATTCATTTGGTGGTGGATCACTCACAGTTCACAATGGAATTTCTAATTGATTTTTTTTGGACTTTCACAGTTTTAATATGGACACTTAATCATTTGGTGTTGTATATTTTTAGCGCATACTGTTTAGTATGCACCCAGAGACCATTTCTGGAGCACAGGTAGTCTGCGTTCCAGGCATTCTTCTTTGGGTGCAAACGTAAGTACCACTCCTCCAGTTCTGTGCACCCTCACCTAAACACCAAAGGCTCATACAACGGAGCTAAACGCCCAATAGTCATTAGCCTGTTGGAAAAAAATATAAACAAGCTAACAGCCGTGAGCATGTTTTTACCCGCTATGGGACACACCCAAGGTCCTTATCTCGGTAAAGCTCATTTCATTCCTAGGAATATGCAAAATATTTGAATGGCTATAGACTGATCACAGTTCTACTTGGACAAGTCTTGAAATATTAGACACACAAGAAGTTCATTGTTTTTCGTGGTTTGGCCGAATCATAGACTTGGGCAGTCCAAATACATATACAGCTGTGCTCAAAAGTTTGAATACCCTTGGAGAAAGGAGCATGTAAAATGCATTTTTTTTTTAAATATTTCTTATGGGATTCGTATCCAACTGAAGGTCATAACAGAATGGCACAATCCTAAAACAAAACATGGCAGCAACTAAATCAATGAAATGACCCCTGTTCAAAAGTCTGCACACTCTTAGTTGCTAATACGTCTTGGCAAAATGCCTCCAGGTCATGCAAAGTCTTTAGTCTTCTTGCATGAACCACATGTTTGAGATCTCCCCAGAGTAGCTCGATGATCCTCAGGTCAGGAGACTGTGATGGACCCTCTAGAACCTTCACTTTTTTCCTGCTGTAACCACTTGACCTTGTACTTGGGGTCATTGTTGTGCTGGAAAGTGCAAGAGCATCCCATGTTCAGCTTTCATACAGAAGAATGCAAATTCTCTCCCAGTATTTTCTGATAACATGCTGCATTCATCTTGCCATCAATTTTTCACAAGATTCCCTGTGTCTTTTAGGCTCTATAGAGAACTATTTGATATATACAGTGGGGATCGAAAGTTTGGGCACCCCAGCTAAAAATTTGTATTAATGTGCATAAAGAAGCCAAGGAAAGATGGAAAAATCTCCAAAAGGCATCAAATTACAGATTAGACATTCTTATAATAAGTTAGATTTTATTTCCATCATTTACACTTTCAAAATAACAGAAAACAAAAAAATGGCGTCTGCAAACGTTTGGGCACCCTGCAGAATTTATAGCATGCACTGCCCCCTTTGCAAAGCTGAGACCTGCCAGTGTCATGGATTGTTCTCAATCATCGTCTGGGAAGACCAGGTGATGTCAAGCTCAAAGGTTTTAAATGCCTAGACTCATCTGACCTTGCCCCAACAATCAGCACCATGGGCTCTTCTAAGCAGTTGTATAGAAAACTGAAAATAGTTGACACTCACAAAGCTGGAGAAGGCTATAAGAAGATAGCAAAGCGTTTTCAGATGTCAATATCCTCTGTTTGGAATGTAATTAAGAAATGGCAGTCATCAGGAACAGTGGAAGTTAAAGCAAGATCTGGAAGACCAAGAAAAATATCAGATAGAACAGCTCGCAGGATTGTGAGAAAAACAATTCAAAACCCACGTTTGACTGCACGATCCCTCCAGAAAGATCTGGCAGACACTGGAGTTGTGGTACACTATTCCACTATAAAGAGATACTTGTACAAATATGGTCTTCATGGAAGAGTCCTCAGAAGAAAACCTCTTCTACGTCCTCGCCACAAAAATCATCGTTTGAACTTTGCAAATGAACATATAGACAAGCCTGATGCATTTTGGAAACAAGTTCTGTGGACCGATGAGGTTAAAATTGAACTTTTTGGCCGGAATGAGCAAAGGTACGTTTGGAGAAGAAGGGGCACAGAATTTAATGAAAAGAACCTCTGTCCAACTGTTAAGCATGGGGTTGGATCAATCATGCTTTGGGGTTGTGTTGCAGCCAGTGGCACGGAACATCTCACGAGTAGAAGGAAAAATGGATTCAATAAAATTTCAGCAAATTTTGGATGGTAACTTGATGCCATCTGTGAAAAAGCTGAAGTTAAAGAGAGGATGGCTTCTACAAATGGATAATGATTCTAAACACACCTCGAAATCCACAGGGGATTACATCAAGAGGCGTAAACTGAAGGTTTTGCCATGGCCTTCACAATCTCCTGACCTCAACATAATTGAAAATCTATGGATAGACCTTAAAAGAGCAGTGCGTGACAGACAGCCCGGAAATCTCAAAGAACTGGAAGACTTTTGTAAGGAAGAATGGGCAAAGATACCTCAAACAAGAATTGAAAGACTCTTGGCTGGCTACAAAAAGCGTTTACAAGCTGTGATACTTGCCAAAGGGGGCAGTACAAGATATTAACTCTGCAGGGTGCCCAAACTTTTGCAGACGCCATTTTTTTTGTTTTCGGTTATTTTGAAAGTGTAAATGATGGAAATAAAATCTAACTCTTTTTTTTTTTTTTTTTTTACATATTTTAAGAATGTCTAATCTGTAATTTGATGCCTTTTGGAGATTTTTCCATCTTTCCTTGGCTTCTTTATGCACATTAATACAAATTTTTAGCTGGGGTGCCCAAACTTTCGATCCCCACTGTATATATATATATATTTTTTTAAGTTTGAGCGTTTTTGGAGCTTCAAGCTACAAAACACTCAATTGTGAATGCAGCCTTATGCAGGCCATAGATGGGGAGAAAAACGGCAGATTTTTCTTTTAAAAAATGAAAAATCGGTCGTTCAAGTGGCCGACGTTACCATCAATGGTAAAAAAATCGGCAGATTTTTCATCCCGTCTAGAGCCGGCAAAAAGTGTCCCTGCAGAGAGCTCTGCTATTTCTTTGACAGTTCCTTGACATTTACAGCAGTTGCAACAATGTATCTATTTGTTTCCATTTAGGATACAGATGTTTTTATTCGGAAACAAATAGATACAATGTTGCAACCTCTGTAAATGTCAAGGAACTGTCAAAGAACTGTCAGAAATAGCGGAGCTCTCTGCAGGGACACTTTTTGCCGTACTGGAATTCCTCTAATTTCTTCTTCTCCTTCTCCTCCGATTTGCCCATCATTGCCGCGAAGATGGGCAAAATCGGCCGACTTTATTTTCGGCCGAAAAATCGGCCGATTTTCGACCCATCTATGGCCTGCATTAGTTTAGACATTTGAAAGCCTCTTGGGAAGGAAGACCTCTCCAATCCAGTGTCCAGGTGTACACAGCCCTTATAATGAAGGCTTGGGAATAGCTCAGAGCTCCAGCCAGGAGGGAGGTGTGCCTCCATCTGAAGACAGGTGTGTGTGGTCCTGTCTGGAGACAGGCAATCTACTCGAAAGACCGCAGCACTCCATGTTGGAGAGATTTCATACCCATCAAACTGAAAGCGTTTGGTCAACTGAGAGACTGCAAGAGCTGAGGCAACTAGGATAGAGTCCAAGGGACTGGAGGAATCTAAGTCTCAGGAGTGAGAGCTCAGGGGAGTTAGGAGAACCCCTACTTAGATGCCAGGAGTGGGCCCGTGCAGCAAGGTCAAAAATATTGTGAATGATGTTATCAAAGGATATGGTATAGTATTGGGTCTACAACAAAATGGCTGCGGCGCTAATGTCCTCGAATACCGGGACTACAAGAAAATGGACTATGGCTTAGCTGTGGACATTTGTCGTGGCAGCAGGGATAGCTGAACGTTTTGATATAAGATTTCGTGTAGGTGGGCTTGAAAATGAGGGAGTGATGGCAGTTTAAAAATCATGTCCTGATTTTTCAGCTCCCACTCTAGTTTTGAACCTTCCGCCATTCATTCCTATGGGACCAATTTCACTACAAAAATGGCGATATTTCGTGAACCATTCGGTGAAACGTTCCACAAAGTAATAGCACACCAATCGGGAACAATCTGCACGTTTCGCTATATACAGTGGGGATCGAAAGTTTGGGCACCCCAGCTAAAAATTTGTATTAATGTGCATAGAAAAGCCAATGAAAGATGGAAAAATCTCCAAAAGGCATCAAATTACAGATTAGACATTCTTATAATATGTCAACAAAAGTTAGATTTTATTTCCATCATTTACACTTTCAAAATAACAGAAAACAAAAAAATGGCATCTGCAAAAGTTTGGGCACCCTGCAGAGTAAATATCTTGTACTGCCCCCTTTGGCAAGTATCACAGCTTGTAAACGCTTTTTGTAGCCAGCCAAGAGTCTTTCAATTCTTGTTTGAGGTATCTTTGCCCATTCTTCCTTACAAAAGTCTTCCAGTTCTTTGAGATTTCTGGGCTGTCTGTCACGCACTGCTCTTTTAAGGTCTATCCATAGATTTTCAATTTTGTTGAGGTCAGGAGATTGTGAAGGCCATGGCAAAACCTTCAGTTTACGCCTCTTGATGTAATCCCCCGTGGATTTCGAGGTGTGTTTAGGATCATTATCCATTTGTAGAAGCCATCCTCTCTTTAACTTCAGCTTTTTCACAGATGGCATCAAGTTACCATCCAAAATTTGCTGACATTTTATTGAATCCATTTTTCCTTCTACTCGTGAGATGTTCCCTGTGCCACTGGCTGCAACACAACCCCAAAGCATGATTGATCCAACCCCATGCTTAACAGTTGGACAGGGGTTCTTTTCATTAAATTCTGTGCCCCTTCTTCTCCAAATGTACCTTTGCTCATTCCGGCCAAAAAGTTCAATTTTAACCTCATCGGTCCACAGAACTTGTTTCCAAAATGCATCAGGCTTGTCTATATGTTCATTTGCAAAGTTCAAACGATGATTTTTGTGGTGAGGACGTAGAAGAGGTTTTCTTCTGATGACTCTTCCATGAAGACCATATTTGTACAAGTATCTCTTTATAGTGGAATAGTGTACCACAACTCCAGTGTCTGCCAGATCTTTCTGGAGGGATCGTGCAGTCAAACGTGGGTTTTGAATTGTTTTTCTCACAATCCTGCGAGCTGTTCTGTCTGATATTTTTCTTGGTCTTCCAGATCTTGCTTTAACTTCCACTGTTCCTGATGACTGCCATTTCTTAATTACATTCCGAACAGAAGATATTGACATCTGAAAACGCTTTGCTATCTTCTTATAGCCTTCTCCAGCTTTGTGAGCATCAACTATTTTCAGTTTCAGTTTTCTAGACAACTGCTTAGAAGAACCCATGGTGCTGATTGTTGGGGCAAGGTCAGATGAGTCTGGGCATTTAAAACCTTTGAGCTTGACATCACCTGGTCTTCCCAGACGATGATTGAGAACAATCCATGATACTGGCAGGTCTCAGCTTGGCAAAGGGGGCAGTGCATGCTATAAATTCTGCAGGGTGCCCAAACTTTTGCAGACGCCATTTTTTTGTTTTCTGTTATTTTGAAAGTGTAAATGATGGAAATAAAATCTAACTTTTGTTGTCATATTATAAGAATGTCTAATCTGTAATTTGATGCCTTTTGGAGATTTTTCCATCTTTCCTTGGCTTCTTTATGCACATTAATACAAATTTTTAGCTGGGGTGCCCAAACTTTCGATCCCCACTGTATATCTGTCTATGTAGTGTAAAAACTGTTGGAGTTAGGGTGGAAAATTTGGCTATAATAATAAGAATATATATGTGAGATAACAGTAAGTGGTTGCCATGCAAGAACACTTCACAACTATTGTGGTTTACATACAAACTACCATTGTAGATTTATGGCATAGCGCTACACCATTTTTGCATTATACCATGCAGCAAGGTGCTGTAACCAAGGCTGAGTCAGGTGGTCTGGTTTTTTTTTTTCCCTGTTACTTTTTTTGCTGAAACCCCTGCGTGGGCAAGTTTAATAGACTTTTTTGTTTTTCCTTTAAAAATAAAAGTGGGCTACTAAGCCCCTAAACCACAAGTTTGAACTGACATGTCTCACTAAAATGCATCTGCCAAATTGAGCTAGCTAACCAACTCCCATATCATAAAATACAAGAACAATCTTGTTCTATTTTATTAAAGACGACTGAAACATAATTGATAAAGGTAACATGGCGTAAACAAAAGATAATGCTACTAGGTGATCTAAAATGGAGGCACATAGAGATACCTACATCATCCTTTCTCATCCCTCTTCAACCTGAATACTGAGCTATTCTTATTGGGCAAATCAAACTGAGTAGTAGTTTGCTGGTTCATCCCACTCTCAAAACGTTTGTATGTGCCCATTGCTAGAATTGGCTGCCTCCATTGGCCAGTGAGAGCTGTGCACTAGACAGCCAAGCTCCACCACTTCCAGTAAGTGTCAGAACTTTACCAATGTCTTGGGTAGTATTTCTTCATATGAATGAGAAATGGTTTTTGTGCTAGTAGTGGAATAAAATATATGTATGAATAGGAAAACCTTTCTGTAGACCTGTGACTTGGCGTTGTGGAATAAATTCTTTGGCTGTAAATAAAGCTGTAGGCATGAAGGTGCCCAGGATAATATTGATCACTGTAGGCTGGGGTGGAAGCTAGTGGTCTTGGTGCATCCCATGTATAAAGGCTGACTTTGGCTGTATAACATGGCATTAGCCAGAATGTGAAGAACTCTTTACCTGATGGGATGGTCTAAGACATCCTTTCTCAACCAGGGCTTAATGAACCCTGGCATTCCTCCAAACATTACTAGGGTTTTGCTTGAAGGCATCTCCATAGTTTGGGCACCCACATGGCACTAGTGGTGGTGTGAGCCATCGGCATGGGATGATGGAACAGGCCTCTATACTTGGTTATAAGAGGCCTTGTTCTTGCTGTCCCAGTGTAGTGGGTTATTCTTCTGACCACTGCAATACATCACATTCTTTTATTTATGATTATATCTACAACCTACTAATAATACAAATGTAACAGATGCGGTTTCCTTTTTAGTCGGGTTCTATCTCCATACGAAAAACTGATCACCTGCCCAGGTCTATAAGTGGCTTTTTAAACAGTGAACATGGAGGGCGTCACTATGTGAAAGATTCAAAAAATAGAACTATCAAGTTCAACTTGCCAGCCTACCCCAGTCTAATCACGGCTATTGTCGGCAGGGAACATGGATATGTATAACTTATCAACAGAGGGGATAAGAAAAGCCAGTTCAATCTGCCAGCCAGAGTTAGGACCACAGATACCCAGGGTGCCGTGATGTGGCTTACGTATGTATTTGCAAATGTGTGCTAACTAAACCCCTTTTTTTAAATGCATGTTTCTAGATAGGTTAATTTGGTCTTTGATAGTTGGCCAACTGGCTGGCAGATTGAACTGGCTTTTCTTATCCCCCTCTGTTGATAAGTTATACATATCCATGTTCCTTGCCGACAATAGCCGTGATTAGACTGGGGTAGGTTGGCAAGTTGAACTGGATAGTTCTATTTTTTTTTTATTTTTTTTTAATCTATCTCCATACGACCTACATGGCAAAAAGTTTGACAAAACCAGGACTAAGATATTGCCAAGCCAGCTAGAAGTCCCAGTCATGGGTTGCTCATTTTCCTTGAGGACAAAGGCTATTTTTTTAGTACTTATGAAAAATGGAGCATAGAAGCCCATTAATTCGCTCTATAAATTGAAATTGTATGGCATGAAGTTTCTAAGAACTTCTAGAATTCATGTACACCTTTTTTTTCAAGGGTAGGAATCCTTGAATGTTGTCCATTTTTCTGAAGATGGAATGGAGAAATGCATTAGTCATCTGATGTAGCTCCATAAATAAAAACTCTATAAAGTCCGTAAGAATTTCTTACATTCTGCTTCTACACCTTTTAAATGCATTATGCGACCATTTCATTTTAGCTTTCTCAGCAATTTTATTGGTGACCTGATGAACCTCGGCGGTTGCCTTGTGTGGAGTACAGTTAAGGTGAAAGTGCTGTACTAGGTAGGAAGCAGGCCAAGTTGCACTGTTAGTAGGTGTGTCTGGTGCTTGAGAATGTTCATATCAGAGTCTCCCTGCAATGTCTCTGAATCTCTCAACTTCAGACAAACAACCTCATCAATGAGTCAGACTGTGGTTCTAGCGTGAATCATTCGAAAATAACGCAACTCCCTGCATTGGTTTAAATGAAGAACATGGATGATGTATGGACTTGTCCTGTGACACCAGTGACTGTCGTGATGGTGCAGCTCTTGAAAAGGAATATCTGTATAGATTCTAGAATGTATAGGTGAACTTGGGGAAAATTTTAAATTCTTTCATTTTTCTGGGAAGATTTGGATAGACAGGACATACAGCAATACTAGAGCTCAAAGCATTGGATTGCCTGTGTGCAGAATAGAGACCCTTTTTATTTTATTTTTTTATGGTGCCCATGCCCAGTGGCTGACCACCTATGTTCAGAATGCATCAGACCAACTACTCAGTACGGGACACAGGAACAAAGGAGATCACTGGAGTTTTGGTGTCTACTTCAGAGTTCCAGGGGCATCAGCCAGGATATATATATATATATATATATATATATATATATATAAACATTTGTCCAAGCGGAATCAATGTAGCTATGTAAAAATATACCATGCCTGGTATTCATCTTTATCTACACAATATTGGACATTAGCCACCGTCCCATTGCAGATATACTATTACAAGGCGGCCAAACTGTGCAGAATCGCATATATTAATAGATTCTGCACTCTTTGGTCACGGGTGCGCGCTGCTTCTGCTGTGATTGGTCACAGCAGACTCTGATCAGCGGATGCCAGCATCTGCGATCAGCTAGGACAGTGGTCTCCAAACTGCAGCCTGGGGGCCATATGTGGCCCTTACCTTGCCTTTTATCTGGCCCTTGGGCACTATTTCTCCCACTGACACCAATTATGGGGCATTATTCCTCCACTGACACCAAAGATGCATTCCACCCAATGATGGGGCACTATTCCTTTCACTGACACAAAGGATGAAGCGTTCTTCCCACTGACGCCAATGCTGGGGCACTATTCCCCCCTCCCCCCCACTGACTCCAGTGCTGGGGCACTATTCCCCCCCCCCCCACTGACGCCAGTGCTGGGGCACTATTCCCCCCCCCCCCACTGACGCCAGTGCTGGGGCACTATTCCCCCCCCCCCCACTGACGCCAGTGCTGGGGCACTATTCCCCCCCCCCCCCCACTGACGCCAGTGCTGGGGCACTATTCCCCCCCCCCCCCCACTGACGCCAGTGCTGGGGCACTATTCCCCCCTCCCCCCCACTGACGCCAGTGCTGGGGCACTATTCCCCCCTCCCCCCCACTGACGCCAGTGCTGGGGCACTATTCCCCCCTCCCCCCCACTGACGCCAGTGCTGGGGCACTATTCCCCCCTCCCCCCCACTGACGCCAGTGCTGGGGCACTATTCCCCCCTCCCCCCCACTGACGCCAGTGCTGGGGCACTATTCCCCCCTCCCCCCCACTGACGCCAGTGCTGGGGCACTATTCCCCCCTCCCCCCCACTGACGCCAGTGCTGGGGCACTATTCCCCTCCCCCCCCCCCCCCCCGACGCCAGTGCTGGGGCACTATTCCCCTCCCCCCCCCCCCCCCCCCCGACGCCAGTGCTGGGGCACTATTCCCCCCCCCCCCCCCCCACTGACGCCAGTGCTGGGGCACTATTCCCCCCCCCCCCCCCCCACTGACGCCAGTGCTGGGGCACTATTCCCCCCCCCCCCCCACTGACGCCAATGATGGGGCACTATTCCCCCCCCCCCCCCACTGATGCCAATGATGGGGCACTATTCCTCCCACTGACGCCAAGGATGAAGCGTTCTACCTACTGATACCAATGATGGGGCACTGTTTGCCTTTTCTATTCACAATGACCACAGTCCGGCCCCCTCAAAGTCTGAAGGACAATAAACTGGCCATTTTTTGTTTAGAAAGTTTGGAGACCCCTGCTCTAGGAGACTGACAGAACAAAGCCCTGTCATCAGCAATGTGCTGGATTATCTTTCCCTACATGCAGTTTACCAAAAATATGTAGCAGAATACATATTGGCCTAGATTTTATGAAGCGGTTCGATTTTTTTTTTTTTTTTTTTTTTTTTTTTTTTTTTTTTTTTTTTCCCCCCTCTTTCTAGAATTGTGAGAGAGGGTTAGAATCACTGTCTGGCTTTTATTGTAGTCTGTGACCCTTTTCAGCTTTCCTCTCTCCCTTTTTGGCTGGGGTTCTTCTAACATAAAAAAACAAACCGTAAATGACTATGTAGATGGGTGTGTTGTGTAAGTAAATAACTGTAGTATGACCATAATCCCAGAATTGTCTCAGCTTGTCATTGCACTGTGAGTGTGCCCCGGGCACTATGAGGTCTACACTGGGTGTTCCTCTGTATAGCCGAGAATACACAGCAATCTTCCAAGGTGAAAGGAAACCTCTTCTCTTTTCTCTTCCTCCTTTTTTTTTTTTTTTTTTTTTTCTGTCTCCAGAATTGGACAGCAACTTTCATCTACTGTATGTGTAATTATAGTCTCCATGTACCACAAACACGAATCTGCTGAGGCTTGAAAACGTGTCTGTGAACTTGCCATGTTGTCAATCTTTACAGCGGGCTACATGCGTTCTCCAATAACTGGTTATATAGAGATGCCTTTTATTGTCAAACGCTGCAGTCCTATTGGGGGGATGTCTGGCTGCCCTCTGGGCATAATGCACAGAGTAGGAGGTTCAGGCATGCGTTTCACGAAAGGCTTTCCCAGTACATAGCTCTTCCCTCCAATGTAGCCTAAGGCCAGCCATTCTTGGGTCGATTTCCCAACAATTTTCGTTCGAAAATCGAACCTAAGTGCTCATGTACACTGCAGCAGATAAACTCGCGTTTTAGGAGCTGTTCAGCGTTTTTTTTTTTTTTTGTTTTTTGTTTTTTGTTTTTTTTTTTCAGCAGCCCCTGAACTCTCCCTAATGTTTTCCTATGTGTCCATGTACACAGTCGTTTACAGTCTTATTATTTTTTTTTTTTGAACACAGAAAACTTGCAATTAGGAGTAGATTTTATCAGCGTTTCAATTGCAAAACACTTGTAAACGCAGCTAACCGCGTTTATAGGTGCTTGCGGTTTTGAAATTTTTTTTTAAATCTTCCATTTCCAGATGCTGTCCAGAGCCTTTTTTTTCATCATGAAAAATGCACGCAAAGTGGTTTCCCGGTACTCAAATGGACCCGGTACACCATATTTTGAGGTTTCGCGTGAAAGAAATGTTAGACACTGCTGCAACAATTTCTGCACAGATATGAGCTGGAACACATCCAAACACCACAAAAAAGACAGCTAATCTCAACAAATACTACTTTCTCTCAAAATGTCTGAAATAGTTAACGTTTAATTTTTTTTTTTTTTTTTTTTTTTACTGCTTTTCAGTACATTCTGGCCATTTTTGGAAGGTCTCCTGAGGTTATCTTAAAAAGACCCTTCTAGACATAAATGCGGTATGCAAACGCGGCTAAACAGACGTTTTTTAACCTACGTTTTCCAGCAGTCAGTTTCCATCGTTCAGAAGTGTCCCGTGTACAAGGGGCCTATGAATAATCAGTCAATTTTCGCTTTGTTAGTGGGGCAATGGCACAGGCCGATTTTTCGTGGTTCCTCCCCATTTCGTTGCTGGAAAATTTGTGAAAAACGACTGATTTTCGAAATCATTGGTGGCACCATCGGATTACAGAACGAACAACATTTTCAATCGAAAAATTGTTGGGAATTTGACCCGTGTATGGCCTGCATAATGCACCTGGTGTGAGCGGGCCTGTAGGCCTCGTTCACACCATACTGATGGGAAATGACGCAGAAACACACGTTTACATCAGTTGTCATGCATGTTTCAGGTGAGGTTTTTACACGTTGCCGATTCCTGCGCAGCCAACATACGCACATGACACTAGCAGGGGCGGACTGATCATTTGGAAACTTGGGCAGTGCCTGAGGGCTCAGGGTCAGTAGGGGGCCAGGCCCCATGAGATGCCCCTGGTTCTTTTTCTCCTCTTCCTCCTGTCAGTGGACTGGAACTGTCTGTAAAAGTGCTGCGTAAATTGACACACTATAGAAGTACCTGGATTAAATAAACTGGCGGCTTTTGTAATGTGAAACTAAACTCTTAATGAATAATCCTTGTGCTGCTATCCTTCATAAATGGATAAGAAAGTATATCTACTTAAAAAAAAAAAAAAAAAGTTTAAAACATTTCTTGCATTACTTTCTGGTTTTCATGCCTAGGCAAATAATGTTATATATCCCATTAGTCCTCAGAAGGGGAGGAGGGTTTTTTTTTTCTCAGCTAAGCACACTCTTCTGCCTGCATGCCTGAGAAAAGGGTAGATGGATTCCAGGAAGTAAATTCTATATGAATCACCTGCCCATACTCAAAATGGCCACCACTAGAAATGCTAGGGTAAATGTTTTTGATTTCTCAACAAAATAAAGCATGGAGACATTCATTGCCTTGAATATTAAAAATGAATGAAATAGCTTTTTTCTGTTTTTATTGATAAAAGATATAGATAGAGGTGTGTGTAATATAAAAATATATATATATATATATATATATATAAAAGCAATTGTGTTGCTATGTAGTTCGACATGCCAGGAGTTTATCGAAAGCTCCATTTTCAAGCAATGTATGCATCTTCTGGTATGGCAACCCTGGTTTGTCCATCTGCTGTGTCACTCACAGTAATTCTATCTTAGGTCAGCCTTTTCTAAGGACTCTTCCACATAGGCCTCTGGGCTTTGTGTCATGGCCACAGCAAATTTCACATGACCTGTCGAGTTGACAGGTGACACCGTCTGTCAAACACAGGCAGTCAAGTCAATGAAGCCATGCCGTAACTGAATGCCAAACACTTGGTTCCTGGTTGCAGCGCATTAGGGCCCATTGGAAAGTGCCATTCACAAATATAACACCAAGTCGCTAGGGGGAGGCAAGTTAAATAAATATATATATATATATATATATATATATATTCCGTTTTAAAATTGGGTTAGGGTTGAGAAGCTCCACAGATCAGATTTCTGGTACCTCCTCCTGATCTAGAGACTTGGAGAAGTCTGTAGAACTCAGTGGGTTGGGGTAAGGAGTGGCTGATCTGTATGCTTAAGGGATCCTGACCAATCCCTGAGCAGGATGCTTGGTAAGGGGTTGGGACAGCCCTTAAGCACAGGTGAACCTTCTCAGAGAGGGGGGTACAGATCAGGTGGAAGATGTGAGAGCAGGAGGCGAGTGTGGAGCCTGGGAGGGGACCCAGTGGGAAGGGGACTGCCTCCAGGTGAGATCTGGACAGGTGGAAAGCTGAACCTCACTGGCCCCCTGAGAAAGCACCACCTGTGGAGCTAAGGAAGGAGCCAGCCCAGCAGAAGGCCTGAAGGTAGCTATCAACCTACAGCTTGCAGGAGAGGAACAGTGAGTACTTCTACACCCCCTGGACTGGAGAGAAGGGAGAGGGCATTTTGGTGGGAAACCTGACTAACTCCAGCTGGACTGTGCTCTTAAGGCGGCAGGTATTGGATCCCTTTTGTCCAGGGAAAGCCCTCCGATTGCTGGATAGGGAAGAACTATTTGGGGTGTTACACCATGATAGGTTGGCGAGCTCTCAGAGGAGGAAAAACCCTTCTGTAGACTCCTAGTATCCAGGAAGTTGTCCTCGGTTAACAGTTCCTTTTGGCATCCAATGTGACCGTAATCCCCATCCAAGTTCAATACCACTAAAAAATGTGGACAGTGCATGTTGCCTGGCTGCGTAGGACTGTAGGGGGCCCCAAAACTTTGGTGACTCCTCTAAGGGGACCGTGCTACACAAACAAACAAAAAAAAAATAAAAACAGGCATTCAAGAGTTGACACTTTTGCCTCCTGATTGGCTGTTTAGCCATTCTCTGAATAGCAATCCACCCCAGATCACTTTTCAGAGAATGGAGAAGTGTGACCCTAGTCTAAAAGATGATATATAAGTGTTTATGTGGAATGGGGCTGATGTCCCCTCCCTGTACAGGAAGTGACTCATGGAATCTGACCTGTGTTGGGTGTAGTCCCACAACCTTCATCTTCTATAGGCCTCAACATTAAAGCGAGAAGCGGCTACTGTGCTTGTTCTCACGACGCCTCCTGCCTAACCGTCTCACATAATAACTTTCCTAGTTACTCATAGCAACCAGATTCTTGGTTTCCAGTGCAGGATGGGAGCTTCTGATTGTTGCCGTAACTGAATCTAATAGCTGATCGATGTGAGGGAATCTCTGTAGCCACTTTCTAGTTATTAATTTTTGGTTCTTGTTGAGCGGCGTCAGGTGGGTTTTAGGTCTTGTTGAGCGGTGTCAGGTGGGTTTTAGGTCTTGTTGAGCGGTGTCAGGTGGGTTTTAGGTCTTGTTGAGCGGTGTCAGGTGGGTTTTAGGTCTTGTTGAGCTGTGTCAGGTGGGTTTTAGGTCTTGTTGAGCTGTGTCAGGTGGGTTTTAGGTCTTGTTGAGCTGTGTCAGGTGGGTTTTAGGTCTTGTTGAGCTGTGTCAGGTGGGTTTTAGGTCTTGTTGAGCGGTGTCAGGTGGGTTTTAGGTCTTGTTGAGCGGTGTCAGGTGGGTTTTAGGTCTTGTTGAGCGGTGTCAGGTGGGTTTTAGGTCTTGTTGAGCGGTGTCAGGTGGGTTTTAGGTCTTGTTGAGCGGTGTCAGGTGGGTTTTAGGTCTTGTTGAGCGGTGTCAGGTGGGTTTTAGGTCTTGTTGAGCTGTGTCAGGTGGGTTTTAGGTCTTGTTGAGCTGTGTCAGGTGGGTTTTAGGTCTTGTTGCGCTGTCAGGTGGGTTTTAGGTCTTGTTGCGCTGTGCCAGGTGGGTTTTAGGTCTTGTTGCGCTGTGTCAGGTGGGTTTTAGGTCTTGTTGCGCTGTGTCAGGTGGGTTTTAGGTCTTGTTGCGCTGTGTCAGGTGGGTTTTAGGTCTTGTTGCGCTGTGTCAGGTGGGTTTTAGGTCTTGTTGAGCTGTGTCAGGTGGGTTTTAGGTCTTGTTGCGCTGTGTCAGGTGGGTTTTAGGTCTTGTTGAGCGGTGTCAGGTGGGTTTTAGGTCTCATGCACGCTATCTCCATTCAGCTGCAATTATCTTCATAGCTAAAAGTAACGGCACGTAGAAGAAAAATGTTATCTGTGCCCCGTTCTCACTGAACTTCTCACAGTGTGCATTAGAAGCTGCAGCAAGTCAGACTGCCTCATTTCCTGGCTGGGGGACGTCCAGCATCATCTAGCACTTTCCTCTCCAACCTGACCGTTCCTAGCCTTCAACTCCCAGTCATTGGATTTTTTGCTCTTTCAATCATGGAGGCTCAGCATCATGTGGGCATTACCTTGGGTGAGCTACATGCAAATCTAGCCTGGCAACAACACCACCCAGATCAGCCATTCTGTAGGACAGTGGAACCTCATGGTTCCTCTACAGATTCCTAGGGGTTCCTTGAACTGTGGGGAAGTGACCTCCTATCTGGTGGTGCCTCCATAGTTCTGGATCCAACACCACTTGGCAGAGCCAGCAGCATTACCCCAATAATCTTTTTAGCTGTTGGTAAAGGTGGCATTCTGACCACCACTTTAAGGAGTGGTCTACCAATTTATGGGGCATGCTTCCCACTGGCCCCAGAAGAAATAATTTTCAGATCTCAGGGAACCCCTGCTCAAATTAATTCAAGGATTCCCCTAGAGTAAATGTTCAGAGAGGCTGCTTCAGACGGACTACTCTGTATTAAGGGATTTTGGATAACTCCTTCACAGAGCCAGCCTAGATCTTTCTTCAGATCAAAAGGAGCACTGTGGTCGGGTGCTTTGATGTACAGCACTCTGCCAGCCCCTCCCACCATCCATGATCTACCTACATTGCATATGCATAGTGAAGCACAGAGACCCAGCAATTTTATATTTAACATAATGTTAATGTGTTTTAAGGGTTGGAAGAACCAGGGAAGGCAAATATGAGCAGATTAAACTTCAGCTTTTATAATATGTCTATATAGGCTGATGGACAATAGTTTTGGCGTGTGTGGTGTGTTGTGTGTTTTTTTTTTTTTTTTTTTTTTTTTTTTTTGTGGTGTTTTTTGTTTTTATTTTATTTTTTTAAGATCTATTGTCACTGGAGGGCATCTTTTTCTGCATGACGGACATGCTGGAAGTGATCTACTGTTGTGTGATCTCTTGTTGCTGGCTGCTGGAAGATCTTGTTGTTGCCGTGGTATTTGTCACGTGGGTCCATTGTTGGGGAAATCTATTGTTGCTGGGGGGGGGGGTAGGGGTCTTTTGCTGCTGGCGATCTACTTTACTGCTTTTTTTTTTTATCCAGAAATTCCATGCAAATTCCTGTGCACCACAAAATACTTGGCCTTGTATTCTGTAAAAGGAGCAGTATTAGGAGGTGGGTAGGGGGGTGGAGCCTAGGGACGGTGCGCAAAGGTGGGTAGGGGGGCGGAAACCAGAAATAACGCAGAAGGGGGGAGTTCCTGAACCTATTATTATATTTTTTTTTTTTTTTTTTTTTTTGAGGGGGGTGGGAGAGCCCTGCCCAATTGGTATGCATTGGGTCACACCACTCCAAAAAGTTTCATCACAGTTGCCATGTTGTCCCTATTTCTGCAGGACAATCCTGGCCCCATTTCTATAAACTGTCTCGCTAACTAAGGGGTAGTACGCTGACTTGGGATCTGGTATTTTTCCCGATCTCAGGAAAGTGTCCTCCCAATACAGTATTTCTGGGGCGGCTGGGTTCTTGTCCTCCTGGTACACAGGTACTCCTCCTTGTATGTGTCTGTGTCTCTATCGGTCCTACGCATGTCTTTCTGTGCTGGGTATAGTATTCTCCAGCTCCATCGCTGCCAAACATCTGGGAACATACGTTCCTCCCACTCTCTCCGTCTTCCACTCTCTAATTATGGCCAAACGTCTCCAACACAAAGGAGAAGTGACTTGGCCCAAGTATGCAGGCTGTGGATCGTACACATAATATAGGCTCATGAACAGGGAATGAAGCTATTATTTTTTCCACCCGCAGTCTGTCATTATATTTGCCAGATTGAGCTTCTCTTCACCAGTGAACTGAAATAGAATGTATTGCTTGGCCTGGCTGTGCAGATTTGCTGTCTGCCATGTAAAAAGATGTTCTCCTGGAGCGACTCGGATTGATTTTCTGCAGCACACTAAATGGCTCCCCCTCCTTCCCAGCCTGGAGGCTTCTGGAGTAGTTACAATCAGAAATCTGGCATGGAAAGCAGTTCATGTGAGCGTGTATGTCCAGCCAAAATGTTTTCCTTCGTTTTGGATATTGTGGGGAAGGGATTAGAATCCATGTATGGCCAGCGTTGCTCTCACGTCTGATCTGCTGACCATTTAGGGGAACTCCAACAACAACCTAGACAAACCCCAATAAAATGCTTTGTCTAATAGAGTATGGGGAATGTAGAACCCCTAACTGTGAATTATCAGCATTACGTGAGGGAAAATCTCTCTAATGGTGCCCCAGATAGTAGTCAAACCAGACAGGGGTTCTAATTCTCCCTCCTTCAAAACCTGTCCTGGTCTTTTGTTTCTCATGTTGCTCATGTTCGCCCAGGTGACCATGCATGTAGCAATTTATTCACTCTATCTAGGTGGTGTTGTACCTGAAGTAAGTGATCAGCATTGCTTCCTCTCCCATGGTTGATCTAGCAAGGTGACATAATAAATTGGTGTTTCTTGATGCTGCTTGTTGTGGGCACTTGGTGTTTCCCCTAGATGAGCGCCATCACTAAGTAAGCAGAGGGAGTACCTGCTCCCCTCTTCACTCCGTCTGTTCAAGCAGAGATCGGCTCAGCTAGAACCACCAACCAGAGATCCAGCTTCATTGGTTGCTAAGAAGCAGGTGGTCATGCGGCACAGTCATTGCTTGGTAGGACGCAGACAGTTTGGGTGCAAAGGATCCTGGGTTGGTAGGATGCAGGTGGCCAGTCCTCACAATGCTGTGTATTGCTAGGATGCAGGTGGCCAGACTGGGCATCATCATGTTTTCCATGGTGAAGGCACCTGGACCGCACAGTGTCCTGCCAACAAATGAAACTGGATCCCCCAACTGGTTGAGCCTTCTTGAAAAGGGTGGGTGGAACAGGGGAACTGAGAGTGCTTGACAGGCACAGTCGCTGAACATGAGACGCTGGGTGCTGAGCGCTACTTGAACTCAACCTTGTTAACTTCCCCACAAATTGGACTTCCATCAGGGAAGGAGCGGAGAAGCTGGAAAACCAGGGGAAAAAAAAGTATTGTCTGTGTTCACATTGCAGTAGATGTTCATTAAAAAGCCTAATACAGTTTAATATAAATATAATATATATATATTGTGGGAACTCGCTTCAAGGTGGTAGAGCCTTTTAAACGCACACAGCAACTCGCTTCTTTTAAAGGCTTTTTTGCCCACTTTTATTTACAAGAAAGTTCAAGAAACACAAATGCTTCCCACGCAGGGGTATCCAACATCAAGCAAATCAATAGTATTCAGCCTCCTGGCTTGCACGCAGTTTTAAGTCTGCCTCCTGCAGACTCTTCCCAAAATATGGCACCAGCACACAGCTAGTCTGGCTTCCACCTGACTCCAAGGCAGAGACCTCCCGTCTGCCGGGGTGGAGCCCTCCTGACTCAGTTTGCCGGGGTGGAGCCCAGAACTATGGTTAGGACCCTATAAAAAGGCCTGTACACACCTGTGCACTCAGTGTGCTGGGGGTTCTCAAAACACGGACCCCGGATTGGAGATTTCATCCCTCCCAGATCTCTTCGAAATCTCCAGGCTCCAGATCCCAAAACAAACTTAATAAATAAATGAGGAAACCGAAAAGTCAGTTTCCTCTGCAATACATTAACTCTCTGGAGCCCCTCAACCTGCCTGGTTGAGAATCCAGGGTTTTCAACTTGAGTTTGACCGTGGCAGGACACCGCACTGCCACTATATATATATATATATATATATAACTTTTTTTTTTTTTTTCTTTTTTGCTCATGAGAGTTCTCCCCAAATACTGAAATTTTGGAAAGTTTTGTAGTTCGCATATTTTGTCTGTCATTGTTTGTTTTAATTTAACTTTGCTTTCTTTTCTATTACAGGTGAACCAAAGAAGTATGACCCATCTTTCAAAGGTCCAATACACAACAGGTAATTCAACAATAGTGAAGTAGTCTCTCTATAAAATCCATTTTTAATAAGAATTATGTAACTGTAATTCTCTCCAAAGTGAAGGAAATGGAACAAGTGTCCCTTTTTTGGAAGATTTCCCAATTATTAAAAGAGAAATATGGAATTCACAAAATTCTCCCCTAGGTGGATACAGCATCTGTACTCAGCTGCCTCTGCACTGAAAACTGAGCAATCAAACCCCGCTGATCGCTCAGTTCTCTCCTCCGCTCTGAGCAGAGAGCTGTAACCATCAGTCTCCGGCTGTCTGCTCTGCCCCTGCAGCACTCACTGGAGCACCTGGCTGTGGAGAGGCTGGCTCATGTTCTCAGCGGCTTGCTGAGGGGCTGAGCCAATTGCCGGTCAAGGTTTCTGGGCAGGTGCTGGCTTTCAAATCGTGATCTCCTTCAGGGCCTGGACAGGTGTCAGATGTCAGTTCTCAAGAATGCAAGTCGGACAGTACTCCTGGGATCCATAGGAGTAGAGCCAAAAAAGCTTTGGCTATAATTCTGCTTTAATTTTGTATTCTGGTGACAACTCAAGATTCTTAATTTTTTTTTTCCCTTACTTTCAAAACTGATGACAGTGGCCTCCAAGGTTAAGCTGGCCATATATCGCTCAAATTTTGTCAGATTCCTCTTGAATCTGCAGAGATTTTGAGCCATGGGTGACCCTTTTGGCCCAACCTGATAATTTTTCTTAGTCAATTTAAAAAAAAAAAAAATAAACCAGTTGAACAGTGACTGCATCCAATGAGATGCAGCCACGGTTTGGGTATTCAGACTTTCACGGCTGCCTAAATATAATAGCTGATGGGAAATCCCTCCATACATGTAAAACGGGACCAATTGATTTTTCTCATTCAGCCTGCAGGATATACAGTGTATGGCTAGCGTAAAAGGAGATCTATGGTCGCAGCATACATTTTTCATTTTATAACCTCATCATTGCAATAACCATACAAACAATACTTTTGACAATCCAATATACGCTTCCTTGAAAAATCTCCTTCATGTTGTGAGTTCTGCCTGTCTGCTGGCCCTCTCTTTTCACAACTTCCTAGATTCCCTGCATGTTTTGCAGCTTCTCCCCAATTTCGAAGGACTACATATCCCAATGTACCTGGCTGCCAGCAATCGGTGATTCCTGTACTGACTCCGCCTCCTGAAACTCCTCCTCTCAGCGCTTCTGTAGTTCAGAAGGCAGGCTCTGTGAAATGTGAGACACAGCAGGGCAACTCACAGGGCATAGTGACTACGTGTCACAGAATTCAAGGAAGGAAATGTGTGGGATCTTCACAACGTAACTGCAATTTTCAAGATTGTTCAAATTATTAGGAGTAGGCTAGAAATAATTTAAATACAATATGGAAACTAATATGATTTTATATTTTGACCATTTTACACTTTAATCCCAGGCGCCAGGTTGCCAAGGTGACTAGAAATTGCATCCTGGTGTCTGGGTTCCTACACTGCCTTCCATAGACTTCAGTGGGAAATGGCGCCCCATAGACTTCTTCATTGGGAAAACTCCTGTCAATAACAATTCTCTGAACACTTACCTTCACATGCCACTCTACGTATCCCTTGCGAGTCTGGAACGCACCATTACGAACTTACACAGGACCCTTTTTGTAATGACACTCAAAACACAATGTGTGTGGATCGCATCTGTGTGAACCACCTCAAAAGGAACACAAAATATCTAGCCTGTCATGTGAATCTGTGAGTTTCAGAACTAATCCAGAATCGCATATGTGTGAACCAGGGCAGCTCCATTCATGTCTGGACATTTTGGGATTGCAGCAGAATCATTGTGATCGCAAAACGCAGGTTCAGGTGCCATTATTTTCAATGGCACCTAAAACGTGGTGCAGTTTTGCCGCGAATATCGTGTGGCAAATCTCATCACGTGAAGTTCTGGGCGCTGACAACCCACACTACACTAAAAGAAAAAACTGACTCCTAACTTTTTTTTTTTAGCTGGCTCCTAGATTCAAAGCAAATTTGTCAAGTCTGGTTTTATCCCCTTAGTGCCCAGCCTTGGTGTCCCTTTATCTGATCTATTATGCCCAGGGATTGGGCAGGTCTGCCTGATCACGTGACCACTGAGGCCATCACAGTGGTCACATGATCATTATTAGAGAACGAGCTGTCAAAAGACAGCTCCCACTCTCTGTGCTGTGAGCGCGCTCTCTTCTGCCCATAGACTCGTATATGCAGCATGTAGGCGTTTAAAGTCCACCTTAACATAAGCATTCTGATAACAGCAAGAGGTTGTTCTCCCAACAGGGACACAGACGTCAATCAAAACCTGACAGAGGTTCTAATCCTTTACTATTTTATCCAAAACCAGCACTAAATGCAAATGTTTTGCCTACTTCCCACGTAAATCATTTTTTCTTCCTTGCGACAGGCTGTCACTGTGATTTTATGACCTAGACATCCTATTTTCAAAATGGCTGCACATTTTGTCTCTCTGCAAAAGTCCTTCTGAGAATCTTCTCCATTCTCCAGTACAAGACTTCTCCGTGAATGGTGATGTTACAATTGCTCAGAATCCCTGGGGGACTGTAATGTACTGCAGTACAGACCATCCATTAGATGTGGTAGGATGTAATTCATACTCTAAGCAACTCATAAATAAAATAGCTAGGAGACTTGTGTTGGGAACAAACCATACAGAGGAGAGAAGCCTGGTAGGAAATAATGTTCCTGAGGTTGTTGTCATAATTTAAGGATAATTCCAGCTATACTGGTTAAAGTGATCACTCTCCTAATAATTATATGCAGTGCAGTCAAAGGGTCCCGATATTTCTAAATCCATGGTGCGGTGTAGAGAAATTTGAGTTTTCCATACATACATACATACATACATACATACATACATACATACATAATGAGGAAAGAACATACTCTGTTTCCCCTAAAATAGGACCTAGTACTATTTTTGGGAATTGCTAAAGTATAAGACCTACCCTGAAAATAAGATCTAGTTGTGATCAGGGCTTTCTTTTGAGCCAGAATATGGCGGAATGCCATTCCGGCACTGGCCCTGTTCACACCCATATCTACTGTCTCTTATAAACACAGAATCGCGGCTGAAGTGACAGCGCCATCCGCTCCCACAGAACCTCCCTATCTCTGTACTCACTGTGGGAAAGGGAAGGAACAGATATCTGGGGGTGCAGTGTGCTTAGGGACGGGGCATCTCCTCCTTCAGCCTAATGCATGGAAGTCGATGCCCCAGGGGTGATCACCGGCCAGTGGGGAAGTGGTGGAGCGGTGAGTAAGTGCGCTTGGTGCACTGTGTGGGAAGATAGGACCCGAAACGGGAATTACTATAGAGAGGGGCCGGCTGCTGACAGCTGTGTTTTGCTAAACTAGCTAACCATATGAGGGCAGTGGAGGGGGGATGTGCAAAGGTGAGCTGCAGTCAGGTGTTCCAGAGGTAAATTGACAGGTGAGTTGCAGACAGGGTTCATAGGTGAGCTGTGGCTTGGGGGGGTGCAGAGTTGAGCTGAGTTGCAACCCATCTCTGCACCTCCCGGCCGCAGCTCGGCTGTGCACCTCCCGGCCGCAGCTCGGCTGTGCACCTCCCGGCCGCAGCTCGGCTGTGCACCTCCCGGCCGCAGCTCGGCTGTGCACCCTGTCTGTGGCTCATATCTGCACCGTGTCTGAAACTCTCCTGTTAATTCACCCCTGCAACACCTGACTGCAGCTCACAACTGTCATCAGCCTGCCCTCTCCATAGTAACCCTCATCCACAACTGCCTGCAGCTCACCTCTGCACCCCCTGTCCACACCTGGACTTTTAAAAAATAAGACCTACCTCAAAAATAAGACCTAGTATGTTTGTTTGTTTTTTTTTTTTCTGCCAAAAAAAATATAAGACCGTGTCTTATTTTCGGGGAAACACGGTATATACATACCTAATGAGGAAAGAACAAAGAGAGGGCGCACAGGCCTAGTCCATAAAAAATGTTTAATAAGAAATAAAAATAGGTATTATACTCACAGTAAAGTCAAAGGTACATCATAAAAGAACAGCTGGGTCAACACCACGCTAAGTGACAGTCTGTAATAGGGAGTGTAGACATCCAATAGCCTGATGCGTTTTGAGGACTTGCCTCTTCCTCAGAGCCTCTGAGGAAGAGGCAAGTCCTAGAAACGCGTCATCCTATTGGATGTCTACACTTTCTATTTCTACTGGTCTATTGAGGGCTGCAAGGTGTGCATGTTCCAGGACATTCTTAATGTGGTTGTAGCCTGTATCGAGTCCATCCCCAAGCGCAGGAGCATTTGTGTTTGCTGGTTCTACATTCATACCTACCTGTAGCACCCTCCTAGCAAAGGTTGCTAGAGAAGTTCAGGTAAATCTCTCTGTAATCATTGCAGCATGGCGTAATTTTGGGTGTTCTAGGTCTCACTGGCTGCGGGCTCAACTACTTTCCCTGCCGTTTTAGTTCTGGAATAGACAGACCATGGGCCTGAATATTCATGTGGTCCCAACCAATCCCTGGGGAAGAGAATACCCAGTAGGTGGCTGAGGGGTACATGCATAGTCCTGGGGCCTGGCACATCAGGGTCCTTTTTTCAGGAGGAGGAGACCCAGGCAAAGGGGCTGCTTCCCTTCTGGGCAGATTAGCTGAAGTCTGCAGGAGTTCATCGAGGTTCCTGCTCAGGGAGAGCTGGGCACAGGGGCGGACTGACCATTTGGAAACTCAGGCACTGCCCGAGGGCCCGGGGTCAATAGGGGGCCCCATGAGATGCCCCTGGTAGCTTTTTCATAGGCTTTTTTAAGTTTGGCCCCATGATCCCCTATTGCCCAGGGGCCCCATGAGTTGTCAGTCCGCCCCTGGCTGGGGACCTACTTACTGAGCAGAGCTAAAACCAAGTCAGTGGGGGTTTTACTGAGGATCTGGCTTGGGAGCTCACTGGAGAAGGGTCTGGCTGGTATTGGACAAAGTTGTGTTCTAGAGAGACATTGTTAGTATAGGCTGGAGTGAGAGATCTAGTGACTGTTGCTGTTTAACTCTTTTGAGCACTTGCTCCAGGGTTGCTGACTTGGGACTGCTTCAGTGTTGGAGTCCCTGGAGTTGTTTGTTCACCTATTGCTAGTCCAGCAGGGAATTACCCTTAAGAGTCTAGTTAACCTCTTGGCGCCGGGCGAACGCAAATGTGCAGCCTCCTGGCGTCTGGGCCTAAATGCCGAGTGGGCGCACATTTGTGTTCTATTAAAGAAGACGTGCTGAGCGCGCGCGCTCCCAGCACACGTTCAGTACTCAGAGAGGTCCCATTCTCCTCTTTTGATCGGTATTTTTCCCGATCATGTGACCGCCGTGACACAGTGGTCACATGACTCTAAGCCCCTCCCGGCTTCTGAAACCCTTAAGGGGTTAAACTAGTGAGTGTCCGCTGCACCTAATTTGGAGTATCCCAAGGCTTGCCCTGCCTCCCAACCAAGTTCAATGAGCATTAAACCCTAAAAAAGACACATCCCTGTCTGGTTATTGTGTCGAGACTCTGGGAGCTGCGGGTGTCTGGCTGCTTTGCATCCATGTAGGAAGAGAACCTAGGACAAATCTGTGGGGTCTTTCAATGGTCTTAAGCTACATACCTGTAGGCCGAATTGGTGGCCTTCTGCATGAACTGTGCTGGCCTTCATCCAGCCTAGTTATTTATTATTATTATACAGTATTTATAAAGCGCCAATAGTTCGCTCAGCGCTGTACATTACAAAGGGGGACAGAACATGTGACAGAACAATACAATACAATGCAAAACATGAGGGGATTGAGGGCCCTGCTCCTTTGGAGCTTACAATCTAGGAGGGAGGGGATGGTGGCACAGGAGGAAATAGCTGTGGGGGAAGGAGTGGTAGGAAGAGTGGAGGAGATTGGGAATTAGCAGGGGGTGGGGTAGGCTTCCCTGAAGAGATGGGTTTTTAGGGTGCGCCGAGAGGAGAGGGGGTGATAGTCTGATGGGTTGGGGTAGGGAGTTCCAGAGGATGGGTGATATACTGGAGGCGGGCATGGGAGGAAGAGATCAGGGAACTAGAGAGAAGGAGGTCTTGTGAGGAGCGGAGTGTGCGTTTTTGGGTGGTATTTTAATATTTGGTCAGTGATGTAGTACGGGGCAGTGTGGTGGACAGCTTTGTACGTCAGTGTTAGCAGTTTGAATTTGATCCGTTGGGCAATCAGAAGCCAGTGGAGGGATTGGCAGAGGGGGGTGGCGGAAACGGAGCGGTTGGAAAGGTGAATGAGTCTGGCAGCCGTATTCAGGATGGACTGAAGCGGGGATAGCCAGCGGCGAGGCAGGCCAGTGAGGAGGGAGTTGCAGTAATCGAGTCGTGATATGATGAGGGAGTGGATGAGCTGTTTAGTGGTTTCTGGGGTTAGGAATGTGTGGATTTTGGCGATGTTGCGGAGGTGGAGTCTGCACGAGTTTGTTAAAGATTGGACTTGGGGCTGGAAGGATAGGTCGGAGTCTAGGATGACACCAAGTACTCTGGCTTGCGTGGTGGGCTAGTTTACTTGAGTTTGCCCCCATTACTAGAATGAGCATGGAGTCGCTGTATTGCTCAGCCCCCAAATAAGCACATGCATAGTACAGGTGTACCTCGGTTTACGAATGCCTTGGTTAACGTGATTTTCGGTTATTAATGTAAATCCATGAAATAATGCCTCCAGTTTAATATTAATATATATAATTTTTTTTTTTTGCAATACAAAGTGTATGTCGGTGCCTTTTTTTTATGCAATTGCTGGCTTTTTTTTTTTTTTTCTTCACTATAGCTCACAGAATTAGCTGTCACTTTCCCCAGAGCTAAGGGAAACTCTTTTAAGAAACTAAACACAGCGACCCCCCCCCCCCCCCCTTTTTTTTTTTTTTTTTTTTTTTTTTTTTTTTCTCTTTTCTGACCTCTGGAATGGATTGGTTTTCAATGCATTCCTATGGGAAACCGCGTTTTTCACAATACGAAACATCCCGGAGACTCATTAAATTCGTAAACCGAGGTACACCTGTATATTCTCGTTTTTTACCGCTTCCCAAACGCCTCAGACAATTCTGCACATTGCACCACATGGTGCTGTTCTAACGGGAGCGCTAGCGTCGCGGCAAAATGGCCGCCTCTGGTCGAGTCAGGAGGCGTTGAAGCCTCCTATTCTAGTCTATGGTGCCGCTCCCATTTGCGACACGGTTTGTGGGGCGTTTGCGGAGCGGTAACACCATTTAAACTTCATTATAGGCGTTTGCTGAGCGTTAAAAGCGCCCCACAAACGCCTAGAAACCGCTGCTAAACTGCGCATGCAGCGTTTGCGGAGCGTTTGCTGAGAGTTAAACACTCTGCAAACGCCGGACCAACGCTTGCCAAACACTATAGGGGCGTTTGGCAAGCGTTGGTAAAACAGTCAAGTGTGAACGAGCCCTAAGAAAACCATAACGCTGGAACAAGATCTAGAGGTGGGGAGGCAGGTTTGGGGGTAACTTTTGAGTAATGTCTGGACATAGTTTTTAATGGATACACTTTTATCAGGCTATTATATCTTTTTAATATCATGCCATCTTTGTCAAAGACCCTCATTTTTAAAGGGCAATGACGTATTATCAGTGACTACACTTTTTTTGCTTTCTCAATGTAACCTCTTCCATCATACCACACTTGTAGCTACATACTGAAACGTTTTGTTATAGCAAACCAAAATTGAGACTGAAACTTTATATTGCCTGATATAATGGAAATAATAATTTGCTATACAGTACACCTTGAGGAATGTTTTTGAAATTCGTATCTTCTATAATATTAAATGTGTATATAATGTAACCATATAAGCTCATTTTTATTTGGAATTTTGTTCAAATTGAATGTATATGTGTTACTTTTAGTCAATTGTTGCATGAGCGGACATTCAGCTCTACTGGGAACATTTTTAATTTTGAGCCTAGAGTCCCACCGCCTCTTTTCTGTTTGTATAGAATGCAGCAACAAAAGTGAGACCACATCATTTGGCAGTACACTATGTAGAGGCTGTAGTGGGATGGGAATAGGGTTGCAACCTCGTCCCTTTAAAACCAAACGCACATACATTACACAGGTTCTGAGGCTAACTGAATGCAGCTAAGGCACCAAGTGAGTTTATTCAGCCACAGATCCTGTGTAATGTGTTCAGTTTTAAAGGGATGAGGTGGCGACCCTAGATGGGGGAATAAAGACGTTGGTGATCTTGGTTTTAGTACAGAGAGAGCACAGCCTGCACCTCCTCCCTGCTGCTATCTTCACTGTGCAAAGGAGTTTATATTGGGGTGGTAGTCAGACACTGCACACTGAGATGTGAGTGCGATCCTGTGTAATGTCCCTTGCACAGAGAAGAGAGAGCACAGCCTGCATCTCCTCCCGGCTCTCTCCTCCTCCCTGCTGCTATGTGTACTAAAACCAGGATCACCAACATCTTTATTTCCCATCTAAAGTTGCCACTTCATCCCTTTAAAACCGAACACCTATTAATTACACTGGTTCTGTGGCTGATATGAGGTGGTAATTAAACTCCGTGCCTTATCTGCATTAAATTGGCCTCGAAACCTGTGCAATCAATATGTGTTTGGGTTTAAAGGGATGAGGTGTCAACCTGAGATGGGAAATAAAGTCGTCCGGTGATCCTGGTTTTGGTAGCAGCAGGGAGGAAGAGAGAGCTGGGAGGAGGTGCGAGCTGTCCTTAGTCTTCTCTGTGCTTACACAGGGTCAAACTCACATCTAAGTGGCAGGGCTTGATTACCGCCCCCTATCTCGTTCCCTCTCTGCTCCTGTACAGGCAGTGGGGGGGGGAATTTGTGATAGGAATAGGGAATTTTGAAAGCGGGAATTTAAGGAGGTTAGTGCTAGGAGGGGGGGGTATTTATTGGTGCTAGAAGGGGGAATTTTGGGGGAGAAATTGCAACTAAGATCACTGAACTCTGCCCCACTGACTAAATTTCAGGGCTTGTTCACACCTGGTGCAATGTGGTAACACATGCAAAGTCGTGTGGGTGCCATTACTTTTTAATGACTCCCCCCCCCCCCCCCCTGCATCAAGCAAATGCTTGTCTGTTTACGCCCATTAAAAACTGCATTGTGCAGGAGCACGCAAAAAAAGCGCACGCTCTTGGATGCACCTCCTGGAGTGAACAAGTCCTTAGACTGGTGGGCCCAGGATTGTACACAGTTCTAAAGAGTGCCTTGACTGAAATAAGGTGGACAGACTGGCTTCTCCTCTAGTAACTTTTAGCAATCTATATTTTGTGTTGCAGAAGCTGTACGGACATCCTGTGCTGTATTCTCATAGTTCTTGCCATTATTGCCTATGTGGCTGTGGGAATTGTCGGTGAGTATTCTATATATTGTACTGTTATCTTCTCACTGCAGTCTACTGTGAGCTTTAACGTGATGTGGTTGGAAAGAATGATGGTCAGTAGGATGTGTGAATTCCATCAATGGTAACAACTGGGCTGCCAAGTGCAACTAAAGCGTGTTAATTTAACTTTTAATTAGAAAAAAATGTATCTCTCTAAACATTTTAAAAGAAACATGCAGGCCAAGTGGGGTAGAGCAGATGGGAAGATGGTCGTGTCCTCCATGTTTTCCAACAAACTAGTTGGGTGCCACGTTTGGGAAACGTGAGGCCTACCCTGGGGTGGGTTTTTCTGGGCTACGTTAGGTGGGCCTCCTAGTCTTAGAGATGACTGTACACTTGCACAACAACTGTTCTCCAGTTAACCCCCGGGTCCCCATGTAAATGTATATCTTCCCACTGTAGCTTGGAATTAGGTGGGCCATGCCGAACACACAACAGCTACATGTCCAGAGTTTCCCAATACCAGTCCCGGAAGCAGGATGGAAACCCGTGCGGACGCCCAACTGTGCACTTTAACTCTTGAACTTGGGAAGAAGGAATGTGGTGTAGGGAGTGCCAGGCATGTTTTCAACAGGCTGTTTGTACCTTCCATTGCACATGGCAACCACGTGTATGACTTGCATTGGAGTAGAGTTCCACCCAAAAGTGGAAGCTCCACTTATCTGCCTCCTTCCCCCTCTGCTGTCACATTTGGCACCTTTTGGGGGGAGTGGGTACCTGGTTTTGACAGGTACCCACTCCCACGTTCGCTGCGGCAAACTGAGCTGGAAGTTTGGCCCCCCCCCCTGCTGCCCTCTGGGACATTTCACAGGACCCAGAGGACTAAGGCCCATTCACAAAGCACAGTGCACTTCACGCATGCGCAGTAGGAAACTGGCTGTGAAGCAGCAAGGCTTCACTGCTGGTTTCCCTTAGTTAAGATGGCGGTGCCAGCACCCGTCAGCTGATTGAGTAAGTGCCCTAATTTAAAAGTCAGCAGCTACTGTATTTTTGTAGTTGCTGACTGTACATTTTTTTTTTTTTTTTTTTTTTGGTGGGGGCTGGAACTCCTGCTATTAAGGTGACTCTTAACATGTTAACTCTTCATACCCCATGTGCAAGTCACCCAAGCTGTAGACACAGTGAGTGATAGTGCTGGTTACCTGCAGTTGCCATGGTGCTGCTCATGTGATCAGTTATGACACCAGCCATTTGATGGCTTGACAGTTCTGCCGAGAGCACAAGCGACACTGACTGCTATTCACAGCATGCCTTGGCCATGCTGATAGTGATGGCCCCCCCCCCCCGAAACAACTTCTCACCCCGCCTGTAAGCAGACACAGCCTAGGAGAGTAGTAACCCTGCTCTGATATAAGAAGCAGTGCAGCATTGTCAGGAATGGACTCAGCACTGGTGGTGGGACTCACCTGCCGTGTGGGCTGCAGTACCAGGGCTGACCAGCGGGTGCTCTCAGCAGCCAGAAGCTCACTCCTGCAGTCATCCAACACCTGGGGCTGATTGCAGGAGGTGTATTTAAGGAATGACCAGGCCTGTGATCAGTGCCTTGGTGTATGTTTCCCATGGGCCCCTGTACCTGGTATCCTGTGTTCCTGCTTATCTGCCTAATTGCTGACCCTGCTTTGATCCTGACCTCTGCTGACCGTCTCCTGTTGAACCCCTGGCTTGCCTGACCATCCTTCTGCCTGATCCTCTGTACCGCGCTGCCCGTGAGTTACTGAACCTGGCTTGTGACCCTGACTATTCTCTGCCTGCTCCTCTGGTACCTCACTGCCTGCACGTTGCTGACCTGGCCTGCCTGACTACGCCTGACGCTACCCAGACGATCCATCCATCCCGCACGGATCCAGTCACTACTGTCCAAACCTACCAGCCCCTTCGCATCAGGCTTTCCCCCGGTACATACCCTCGGCGGACCCCTCTACCACAGTTTGGTGCGCTCAGGGGCCGCGACCCGGTCTCAGTCCTGCGCCAAATCCATCCCCACCATCAGGGGCTCTGGTGAAAAGGCAGACTGGGGCTTAGACTCCACACCCTGGGGAATCCTGGTCTGTGGGTCACTAGAGATCCCACCGGGCGGTGCCTGACAGTACCTTACGGCCCGCCTGACCATTCCACCTCTCCAGCCCTGACTACGCCTGTGTTCCTGAAGCCTGCTACTTCCCTGTGTCAGTCCACACATTTCTGGTCATACCCGGATCCCTAACAAGCATTGTTGCCACCCTATCACCGGAAGCTGCATTGTGTTGGAATTCACTGGCAGACTTTTGTCGGGGGAATGATATCATATGCATGTATAAATAAGCACTGCAAAATGTTTTATTTATAAGAATGAGGCCATAGTTCTACTGTAATAAGTTTGATGGACTGAGTTTTGAGCTTCCTAAACAAAGATCTGTTTTCATTGTGATTTCTTATGCCTACAGCCTGGACATATGGAGACCCAAGGAAGGTTATATACCCCACTGACAGCAAGGGGCAGTTCTGTGGCCAAGCTGGCACTCCTAATGAGTAAGTTCTCAACTCCATTGCACTAAACTTGGTTAACTAGTCTTGCTTCAAAATTCAGATTGTTTGTTTGTTTGTTTTTTCCCTAATAGTAGCCAATTTCGGCTTGTTCAATTTAAGCTTTGACGATTAAAACCTGGAAGTTGGTTTCTATGTGTTGCACAAACGGTTAATAATTCCACTGTGCGAAGGATGGGTCAGGTGAAACCAGAAGTGCTTTATTAGGAACGGCTGTAATAAACACAGGAAACTCTTAATGGCATGAGACCGGATATCCATTGTAATCCTCAATACATTACTAAAACATGTTCATATACATTAATAAGTATTTCCATATGCATTAATAAACATCTTTAATCGCAATACTGAATATCTAGACCTCTGCAGATATGCTATTAACCTATTCTGCATAACAATAGCATATTACAATAGAGAAATCCCATTCCATGTATCTTAGCGCCAAATCGCATACCTGCAATATATTAACATTCACGCTGGGAGTAGTCTGATTGCATAATAGTAGCAATGGCATTTACTGACCACCAGGGCACATTTTAAGTCATTTTATCCTATTTATCACGTTAAACAGCCTCCTGCTTACCTGTAATAAACACAGAAAACTCTTAATGGCATGTGACCGGATGTTCACTGTAATCACGGTCCTGAAGGAAACTAAGTGTTAGACTTTTAGTTCCCCCCCCCCCCCTTCTGTGTCCTATTATAAACAGGATGTAGTTCTGCCATCTTGTGGTGATACAATAAAAATGCAATCACTAGTATTTTCTATTGACAAAGATAGATTACTCTTATAGGTATTAAGCTTTGGATTTTAATTTTATGGGGCTGCCTATTTTCTACACCTCTTACATATGCAGAGCTGCACCAGATTTTGCACCATGCAGTTTTAGTAATTAACCCATATAGTGTTGTGTTTTTGGGGCATATACAGGGGCGGACTGACAACTCATGGGGCCCCCGGGCAATAAGGGATCATGGGGCCCCTGTGTCCTTGCCCACACTCAAAGCACACCCAAAAAAGCCTATAAAGAGGTACCAGGGGCATTTCATGGGGCCCCCTACTGACCCTGGGCCCACGGGCAGTGCTCGAATGGTCAGTCCGCCCCTGGGCATATATTAGAATTATTCTTGCAATGCTTACCTCTTAAATGGGCCCAATTGCCAAGTCAAAATCATAAACCAGCAGCTCTTGTTTATAGATGAAGAGGACTAAGCACAGCCTTGTAGGCTGCTGCTATCCTGTATTTCCAGGTGTGTAAAATAACCTGCCCTGTGCTGTGGTTCCTCCTGCCAACCCCCTACTACTGTGTCCTATAGGACCAGCAGGTAAAACAGATTCACCTAGTCAGGAACAGACTATCCAACATACCCGGAAAGGTCAGCACCTGAAGTTCTTGTGTTGCGAAGATTTATTTTGCCACCCATCAAGGAGGTAATCATTGATGCTCTTCTTTTACAGGGGGGCTGCTGGTTTAACCCCTTGATGCCAATCGCACGCAAATATGCGGCCTCTCTGCGTCTGGGTCATGATGCCAAGCAGCCGCATATTTGCGTACAATTAAAAAATACATATATGCTGAGAGTGCTTACCCTGTATGCTCCCAGCACATATGTCTGCTACTCCCAGAAAGGTCCCGATCTCCCCTTTCGATCGGGATTTTTTTCCGATCATGTCACCACCATGACTGCGAATCACGGCAGTCACATGACCCTAAAACCCGCCTCCCGGCTTCTGAAACTCTTAAAGGGCCGGGAGGCGCCGGCGTCAAGAGGTTAAAGAATAATTCCAGACATCGGCATGTTTATACATGGCTATATTGGACCAATGTATTTATATAACATACCTGGCCCATACCACTGGAAATCGGAGAAGTAGACCCCACTACCCCAGTGATCTCCACTAGCTTCAGGGTCCTGCGCAAAGCAGCTGTTCTGATTTGTAAACACAGGAGGATGGCAGCTCGGCACGGGCGACGTTCAGAACATGCTTTGCATTTTATGAATAAATGCAAAGCGTTCTTTGATTGGATGAGGCGAGGTGATGACATGTTGCACCTTATCCAATCAGAGAACGCTTTGCAGTCATACAGATAATGGAAAACCTTTGAAAATAGGTGTCCCTATTTGCAGCATTTTCTCAGAAATGTCACAATTTTGTGCAACATACAATATAAAAAAAAAATTGTATATGAATAGAATGAGCAAAGCAGTAGGAGGTGCAGGATTGTGTATAAACTATGCTCAGTGACATAATAATTTTGTCACAACTTGAGACTTTTTTTTTTTTTTTTGTTGCAGATTTGCACTTGATTTTCCTGTCTCAATTTCTCAGTCCATTTTGTTACTAATAGTTTATAGTGTCCAGTAACTGTGAGGTGTGCGCAAACTGTGTAGTGTTACAGAATGGAAGGAGGGTACTAGAAGTGGGATTTGCTTTACACACTACACCGAGAGGTCTGCCTATAAAACGTATGCAGAGCGAAGGTCTCAAACATTTGCACAGCTGTCACAAATCCATGCATGTAATGTTTTTTTTTTTTAAAGCTGAGTTCTACTCAACCTATCAAAAAATAAGTCTGTAGCTGCTGACTTTTAAAAAAACAGCCACTTACCTGTCCCTCGGTCCCGTGGTGTGTCCCCCGCAGCTCGTTTTACCGGCCGTCCTGTATTCCAGGAGGCCGGCATCTTCAGTGTGGGCACCCGGCTGTGATAGCTTGCGGCTCCACAGCCAGGTACCCACTGCGCATGCATGAGTAGTGCTGCGCTTTCTGAATGGTCCTGTAGTCTTCTGGGACCTGTCATGTGTCCCAAAAGACTACAGGGAAGGAGGACACCTTCCAATCGCCTAGGCAATCGGACCAGAAGTGGCAGCGGGTACCTGTCAAATTCGGATACCCGCACCCCAAAGGTGCCAATTCTTAATGGGGAGCGGGCGAGCAGTCCTTAAAGCGGAACTTCCCCTTTTGGGTGGAGCGCAGCTTTAATGTTTATTTTCTATGATAATCGGCTCCATCTAGTGGTCATAATGTGGTATGTTTCTGATTTGAGGTATTGCAAGAAAATACTGTAATATGGTCACTAGATGGAGCTGGCAATCAAGAAGTACGGCAATTATTTGTGACTGCTCTGCAAATGCATGCGCCCTACACATAGGAAGTTTTTTTATTAGGATCCATAAAAGGTTTGGGATGTCTTCTGTACTGATTTGGAAAGCAAAGACAAGATCCCAGTTGTCAAGTGAGCACTTTTCTGTGGACAAGAGGGCATGCAAGTCTGATTGATTTATTTTAAATAAAAACAGCACTGTTCATTTCAATATTGCAAACTGTTGAACTATTATTTTGATCCACCTACAGAAAAAAGCCATTCCTGTTTTACTTTAACATCATGAAGTGCGCCAGCCCCCTTGTGCTCCTGGAGTTCCAGTGTCCAACGCCGCAGGTGAGTCACATGGGTAGCAGCTGGGTGCGAGGGAGCCTGCAGTGTCGCGACTGGTTACAGTTAAAGTGCTCTCATGAATGACCTGGTATGTGGTCTCCTTGTATGAAGTTTTTTTTAAATGCATTCATCTAGAAGATAAACATGCTGGTTTTATCTGATCAAAACTTCTTCTTTTTCCTGTCTATATATAAACAGGACGATGAAGGCTGTCTTCTTTGCATATCTGCGGTCAGAGCAAGAGAAGTGACAAAACTAAAACTCACTAGACACTTTTTATGTATTTATTTATCTATTTCCTTTTTTTACACCATTATTTGTAAAAAAAAAAACAATATAAACATATATAATTTTTGTTTTACACTATTTCTAAAAAAAATATAAACATATATAATTTTTTTTACACTATTATTTATATAAACAATGTTTTACCTATTTCTAAAAAAAATAAACACAATTTTTTTACGCTAATATTTATAAAAAAAATATATAAATGTGTGTGTGTGCATAATAAATAAATAAATTAAATAAAAAAAAAAAATATATATATATATATATACCGTATTTTCCGGCGTATAAGACGACTTTTTAACCCCTGGAAATCTTCTACAAAGTCGGGGGTCGTCTTATACGCCGGGTGTTGTGCTGAAACCTTACCTGTACTTCCGAGCTGACGCTTCTGCGCATGTCTTCGGCAGCAGTAGACGATCGCTGATCACCATTCCTCGCAGAACTGCATGAGACGTCGGATGCAGCCGTTCAGTGCTCGATTGAGCTTGACTGAAACTGTGACATGTGCAGAAGCGTCTTCTTGCCGCTACCCGATGTGTATCCCTTCTCTGCATATCACAGTTTCAGTCAAGCTCAATCGAGCACTGAACGGCTGCATCCGACGTCTCATGCAGTTCTGTGAGGAATGGTGATCAGCGATCGTCTACTGCTGCCGAAGACATGTGCAGAAGCGTCAGCTAGGCAGTACCTTGCAGGAAATACGGTAATTAACATTAATTATTATATATTAATAACTGTGGCAGTTCTCAGATCATCTTGGAGACAGGGAGGGCTGGGCAGGCAGGGAGAGCTGACCCACCCAATCCAAGCAGGCTTTGTATGCAGTGTGCACAGAAAATACTGGTACATCGCTTGCCGTGATTGGTTGGTAGAGGGGGGTAGTCTTATACGGCGAGTATAGCCCAAAGCCTATATTTTAACAGGAAAAGTAGGGGGGTCGTCTTATACGCCCAGTCGTCTTATACGCCGGAAAATACGGTATGTATATATATATATATATATATATATATATATATATATATATATATATATATATATATAGGCCTATAAAAAGGTGTCTCATTACCAAGGTATCGCACAAGAAACTTCTCATGATGGGTAAAAGCAAAGGGCTCTCTCGACCTTCACAACCTTATTGTTGCAAAACATACTGATGCCATTGGTTACAGAAGGATTTGTAAACTTTTGAATCTTTCAGTGAGCACTGTTGGGGCTATAATCCGAAAGTGGAAATATCATTTCACCATAAACCGGCCACAACTAGGTGCTTGTCGCAAGATTTCTGACAGAGGAGTGAAAAGAATTATCAGGAGAGTTGGCCAAGAGCCAAGGACCACTTGTGGAGAGCTTCAGAAGGACCTGGAATTGACAGGTACAATTGTTTCAAAGAAAACGAACTACTGCACTCAACCACCATGGCCTGTATGCACGCTCACCACGAAAGACTCCATTGATGAAGAAAAAGCATATTGAAGCTCGTTTTTAAAGTTTCTTGCACAACATTTAGACACGCCTCTGAAATACTGGGAGAATATAGTTGGTCTGATGAGACCAAAATTTTAACTCTTTGGATGCCATAATACACACCATGTTTGGAGGTCAAATGACATCACCCCAAAAACACCATCCCAGCTGTAAAGTGTGGAGGTGGGAACATCATGGTGTGGGGCTGTTTTTCAGCATACAGTACTGGCAAACTTCGTATCATTGAAGGCAGAATGAATGGGAAAAAATGGACCAGGACATTCTTCATAAAAATCTGCTGCCATCTACCAGGATGATGAAGATGAAATGAGGGTGGACATTTCAGTCAGACAATGATCCCAAACACAAAACCAAGGACACTCAATTGGTTTCATAGAAAGAAAATAAAGCTGCTAGACTGGCCCAGCCAATCATCTGACTTGAATCCAATAGAAAATCTATGGAAAGAACTAAAGATCAGAATTCATAGAAGAGGCCCCAAGGAACCTTCATGATTTGAAAACTGTTTGTTTGGAAGAATGGACCAAAATCACACCTGAGCAATGCATGCAACTAGTTTCCTAATACAGGAGGTGTCTTGGAGCTGTCATTACCAACAAAGGATTTTGTACGAAGTATTACATTTCAGTTAGGGGAAAAAGTATTGAACACGCTGTGTCCTTCCATTTTATTTATTTTATTATTTATTTCAGGTACTTATATAGCGCCATCAATTTTACACAGTGCTATATATATATAATGCAATAAAAATATATATTATTGTACATTCACATCGGTTCCTAACCCTCAAGGGGTGTACAATCTCTAAGGTCTGTAACTCACATTCATATACACATACACACTGGCCACTTTAGACAGGATCCAATTACCAACCAGCATGTCCTTGGAGTGTGGGAGGAAACCAAAGTACCTGGAGGAAACCCATGCAGGCACGGGGAGAACATGCAAAATCCAGGCAGGTGGTGCCGTGGTTGGGATTTGAACTGACGACCCTAGTACTGCCAAACGGAAGTGCTAACCGCTTAGCCACTGTGCTGCCCTTTTTATTACACATAACCTAATTTTCAAACTTATTTGTTTTTTTTATCTTTGTATGTATGGATGTCATGGGTTGTTACTGACATGTATTGAAAAATGTCATGTCAATAGCACCTTTAGAAATATATTTACATAGAAACAAATGGTGACATGTTCAATACGTGTGTGTGTGTGTGTTATACACAGTGAACTGTATGTTGGACTATAGCCTGAGGGACTTCATGGCACATAACTTGGATTTTGGTTCTTTTGACAGATCTGTGTGGAGAAATGTCCGGACCGTTTCCTCACTTACCTCTCCGTGGCAAAACAGCCAAGCTTTGATTACTACAAGAAGTTCTGCAGGGATGGCTTCAACGTCAGCAAGGTGACTTTTTAAAGCCAGAGCCCAGTACAATATAATGCACAACTTGGTGCCCTTCTGTATAAGTGCCTAAACATGATAGGTATCGGCCTGGGAGGGCAGCACTGGGTGCCAATCAGGTGTGTTGTATGTAAATGTTCTGGAAAGAAAATCCATTTGATCGTAGTGTTAAGCGAAAGCAACCAAAACTTTCATCTTCTGTTGCCTTGAGAACTGGAACCCAAACAATGCTATTCAGGGGCTGTCATGAAGGATCCTTGCATGTTGCATGTAATGTCGCTGCCGAGTGACTTTCATTAGGTGGCCCTACAAATGACATCTGGAAAGTAAGAAGGGGTCTCTCTGTGTACAAACCTTTGCTCCTACACTCTCTATCCAAACACGATTTTCACTTTTCCTGGGGACAGATGCATTGATGTAGTAGTTTTCCATATTTTGCATCAAAAGAAAATACAAACTGTCATTCAGAGAATTTTTACAATAGTAACACACTCTAGCTTCCTTCACACTCTTATATTCCAACAAGGTGTTTTGCAGTGCCAATAATTTTGAATGGAAAGGTGCATGCCCCATTATTCCACTGATTAATGTGCCCTGCAAGCTGGTTTATAATGAATGGATTGCAATATCACAGCTTGCCTTAAAGCAGAGCTCCACCCAAAAGGGGAAGTTTCGCTTTAAAGACTGGTTTCCCACTCCTCATTAAGGATTGGCACCTTTGGGGGGCGGGGGGAATGGGTACCCGAATTTGACAGGTATCCGATCGCCTAGGCGATCAGAAGTGAAAGGTGTTCTCCCTTCCTCCCTCCCTGTAGTCTTTGGGACCCGTGACAGGTTCCAGAAGACCATTACAGGGCCATTCATGAAGCGCAGCGCTATTCGCGCATGCGCAGTGGGTGCCCGGCTGTGAAGCCACAAGCTGTCACAGCCGGGTGCCCACACTGAAGATGCCGGTGCCCAGTGAGAGAAGGCTGGTAAAATGGGCTGCAGGGCACCGCTGGACCGAGGGACAGGTAAGTGTGTGTTTTTTAAAAGTCAGCAGCTACAGTTTTTGTAGCTGCTGACTTTTATTTTTTGACAGGGTGAGTGGAACTCCGCTTTAATGCACATTCATCAATGTAACACATTATCATGCATTACTGCAATGCTTAATATGAAGGGGGCCATACAGACTGAAACCAATATAAAACTATATTGTTTGATTCTAAAATACACCCTACAACCCTACCAAACCAATAAAAGCATCAAAGGTGTTTATTTGGTATTTTTTTTTTTTTTTTTTTTTTCCCTGGTGCAGTGGCTGTGTGTGATTTGTGTTGTGGGAAAAGGTAATAAGTATCCTTCTGATGTGTGTTCTCCCATTTAACATTCCACATTTGGTGTGATGTTTCAGAACCCAGTGGAGGTCCTGAGAGATCAAGATTGTCCAGCCATGATCACTCCAAGCAAACCATGTGAGTATTGATCACGATGAACAGCAAAAAACACATTTCTGCTATATGTCCATGTTTCCCAATGATTGGGATAAAAACTGGTCTATCCTGCCAGAAATCCAGGGAGATTTAAAATTTCCCATTTGAGCTGAGAAAACATTACCTCTGCTGTACTTAAATCCCAAGCAGAGTTGTAAGCCTTTCTCAGCTATCCTAGACTGCACTACAGAACAATTCCCTCCTCCTCTCCTCCATAACATAAGTGGGAGGTGTTATCTGCTCCAGCAGGAGAGAAAATGGACATCTGACAACACAGCTTGGGATTTCAGTGCACAAAGTTGAGTGCAAACTAAACTTCTGGCAGAT